>NC_071989.2:3867500-4225000 GCF_028885655.2 Pongo abelii
AGCCACTCCTTCCTCTTAGCAGGATTGCCGCAGGGACATGAGTCAACAGAAAGGTAGACTCCTCTCTAGCTTAGGTGGACAGGAGCTGGGAGTGGAGAAACATCCTAAGAGCTAAATACAACTGGATCCTGCTGTTTAGGGTGGACCCTCTTACAGTCCCCAGGATTAAAAACAAAGCACCTGAGAACAGGGCTCCCTGTCCAGTGCTGGCCATGAGCATCAGCAGCATCTTCTCTCTGAAGACCACAGCCACAGCGGGGAGGGAGGAAGATCAGAGCCCACAGGACATCAGCTTGAGGACGGGATGGGGAACCAGGAAAATGATGTAGACCCTTGGTTCTCCCCGCCTGGATTAACACACAGACCTCTCACACACAGACCTCTCTCTCCTTCCCTGCAGCCTGGGAGAGATGATGATTAATAGAGGGTACCCTGCACTTCGCAGTGTCCAGGTGACCTTCATACCACCTGTCATTGCAGCTCCCCAAAGTGAGGCACCTCCTTTCACAAATGAGGAAACAGATCATTGTCCCGAAGTGATTGGCCTAATGTCACCCACTTGGTAAAATATAAAACTCAAACCCAGGTGTTGTGACTCCACCTGGAGCAGCCTGCTTCCCCCAGGACAGTCATCTGAACACAGGAGTCTCAGGTCCTCACTTAACAAATGCAGGGCTTGGCTTGTGCATCAACATCTTCAACAATAAACCAGTGGAAGGCAGAACAAAATCCTATATCCAGGCTTATAAAGATCAATCTGTTCTAAAACAACTGACTAAAACCAACAGAGGGACTCAGAGACAAGGTTTGTTCCAGGAACAAGAGCCCTGGGAGGACTTCCAGGGAAAAATTTTAACGAGTTGATTTCTCAGTGCCCAAGGATCAAGCCCAAGCTGGATGACCTGGTCCACAAAGTTCTTTATGGCCTGACCATTACCTTATCAGCCTCATCCATGGTAATCCCCCCACTAATCCTGTGATTTCACCATAACTGTTCAGTCATTCAACAAATCTTTCATAAGAACCTACTATGTGCTGAGTTTCCCAAGCTGGCAATGTTCTGTGTCACTTCCTTCCAGAAATGCTGTTCCCAGAGCCTGATGGTGCTCATCCTCCCAGTCTTGGTTGAGATGATGTTACTTTTGGAGACTTCTGAGACTTTCTAGACCAGATAATTTTCTTACCACTTGGGTCCACTTGTTAAATTTTTTAATAACCTTATATCCAGTTTTACTGTCATTGACTTAAAAACAACAAAAGTCTATATTTCTTCCCAAACTGTAAGTGTATATGCTGAACAAGCATTCTAAGTGTCTATTGTTGTGTAACAAAACATCTCAAAACTTAGTAGCTGAAAACACCAATTCATGATTTTTGACTGGGGGAGTTCTTCAGCTCTAGCAGAAGTTGGCAGAGGTCACTAGTGTGGCTGCAGCTGGGAGCTTGACAGAACACAACACATCCAAACGGCCTCTCATCCTCTACCCCATCTCCCCACAGGCCCTCTCATGTCTAATTTCTCTTCCTTAGTATCTTCCTAAGGGCTGGCCTTGGCAGCCCCATGATATCACCTCTGCCACATTCCATAGGACAAAGCAAATCACAAGATGAGCCCAGGTAGGAGAGTTTACTCCATCCTTCCTGTGAGGCGGGGGGACAGGTGCACTCAGGGAGGGGCTGCTGTGGGCTCTGTCTGCAGACAGTGACTACAAGGCCTTTTCTGTCTCACTCACAGCCCTACCCTTAACAGTGTCTGAAGCTCTGCCTACATAATAGGTGCTTAACAGATGTTCACTGACTAATGGGGAGCATCTGTACAAGACGTCTTGTCCCTGGAGGAGCTCAGGAGCACTTGGGTGGCCACATGAGAGCTGTGCACTGGGAGGACTCTGCCTTGGGAGAGAAGACCCTAGAGAACCCTTCTGATCAATTCTAACCTCCTGACATCTCCGCGGCTGCAACAGCAGCATGACGGGCATGAATCATGCTGCCCTTGAATGTGACTGGAGAAGGCAGTATTTACAAGTCTACTGTGGGCCCATATTAAACTTTGCTTTGACATAGGCTCACTTCTTTGGCAGCGAGAGTGAAAGGGATGGAGTGAGTGTGCCACGCTAATTGGCTCTGGGACACAGACAATGGGGCTGGAGGCTGGAAGAGGATAAGGGACAGGTGAGAGGCAGGCATCCAGGCTTTGGCGCTAAGATTAAGTGTTCACTTTTCTTTAATTGGCACCATTCATATCCATGAATATATTAAATATGTTTGGATACCCACATTTTTTAAGCCTTGGAATTTTGCACTCTGTTTCTAAAACAGGGTAAGGAATTTCACAAATTAACTCATTTGGATAAGTGCATATGCCATGGGTTCTACCAGTGGAACTGTGGGGAGAGGCTGGCCCTGCCCCCTGGCCATGCCCCTTCTGAGCCACCCTCTTCCACATCCAGCCGCTGCTCCCTCCCAGGACAGGCAGGCCGTCCTCTGACCTTGGTCCTCTGCATATGCTCTCCCAGCTTCCAGGATACCTGTCTCCTGGGCTGAGATTTCCTCACTCTTCGTGCAGTGAAGCCATGACCATCACCCCCAAAACAGGGTGGGACTCATCATTGGAAGGGGTCTCTATCATCATGTGGGTTTGTTTCCTTTTTTTTAAAACAACATTTAATTAATGTAATTTAATTTTGAGAGATAGGATCTTGCTCTGTCACCCAGGCTGGAGTCCAGGGTGCCCATCATGGCTCCCTGCAGCCTTGACCTCCTGGGCTCAAGCAGTCCTCTCGCCTCAGCCTCTGGAAGAGCTGGAACTATAAGCACACATGCACCACTACTGCCTTTTTTTTTTTTGGAGGAACAGGGTCTTACTCTGCTGTCCAGGCTGATCTCAAACTCCTGGACTCGAGTGGTCCTCCTGTGACAGCCTCCCAAAGTGCTGGGATTACAGGCTTGGGCCACCACACCCGGCCTGTGTTCATTTTCCATTGCTGTTTTTTTTATTTTTTATTTTTGAGATGGAGTCTGGCTCTGTCTCTCAGGCTGGGGTTCAGTGGCAGCATCTCAGCTCACTGCAACCTCCGCCTCCTGGGTTCAAACCATTCTCCTACCTCAGCCTCCCAAATAGATGGGATTACAGGCACCTGCCACCACACCCAGCTAATTTTTGTACTTTTAGTAGAGATGGGGTTTCACTATGTTGGCCAGGCTGGTCTCGAACTCCTGACCTCAGGTGATCTGCCTGCCTCAGACTCCCAAAGTGCTGGGGTTACAGGTGTGAGCCACCACATGCAGTCTCGATTGCTGTTTTAACCAATGATCACAAACCTAACTGGCTTTAACAACACAGATTTACCACCTGGCATCTCTGGAGGTGAGAAGCCTGATGTGGGTATCACCGGGTCCACGTTCAGGTGTCCAAGGTCCACTTCTTCTGGAGGCTCCAGGATAGAACACACGTCCTTACCTGTCCTCGGTCCAGAGCCCACCCACACTCCTTGACTCACTGCCCCTTCCTTCATCCTCAAAGCCAGCAATGCTGCGTCCATCAGTGCCTTTCTTAGCTGGTCTTAGCTGGGTCCCCCTCTAGTTGACTCTCTCCTTCTGCCTCCTTCCACTTTTCAGGCCTCTTGTGACTACATTTGGCCTTCTTAAATAAGGCAGAATAATCTCTTCATTTTGAAGTCAACCAGTTAGCAGCCTTAATGCCACCTACAGCTTTAATTTCCCTTTGCCATATAACCTGACATATTCCCAGAGCCTTCCTGGGGTGGGGCCGAGGGTGGGGGATTGTTCTACTGACCACATGTCTGTCACACATTGTTGTTGCTCTTTGACTTGGCTGTGTCTTCGTCTAGACATGTGTTGTCCAATACGATAGCCACGAGTATAGTAGCCATTAGTTATGGAATTCCAGTTAAGAAAACTTAAATAAAAATAAAAATTCACTTCCTCAGTTCCACGAGGGCCATTGCAAGTGCTAAATGGCCATAGGGTTGAACCACCAGGCTGAACGGTGCAGACACACGACATTTGCATTATCACATCAAGTTCTATTGGAGAACACTGGAGACTGTTCTCTAAAGCCCAGGGTGGTACGTGGCTTATCTTCAGATGCCCACTGCTTAGCGGCTTTGTAGCATCAAGCTGGTACCCAAACGATACGCACCAAGTGGATGAATGACGGTCACAGGCGATCCTAAAGCAGAGGGAGTGAGTCGTCTTCTGCCCCTCATTTCCAGTGGATACACACAGATGCAGATATTTCTAGCAGCCTGAATGCCATAATGTAAGTGTTTATGGAAGAAGCAAATAATAAGGATTCATTTGTGCAAATTATTTTAACTTAGAAACAACTGAAGAGTTACAGGTTGAAAAAGGCAATTAATATTCCAATGATGAAAGTAGCCAGAGTTAGACAGAATTTTCTCTTTGTCAGTTGCTCATACTGGGCTAAAAAATGGCAATTATCTTTTTCTGCAAATCAGATTTTTAAAAATCTAATTAAAGTTTTTCCTTTTTTATCTTTGAAACTCTGCCATGCCTCTATTCCAAAAAGGGAGGCGTGTGTGTTTTTGTATGTGTGTATTAGTGTAGGTAGGAGTGGAGTTAAGGGTAGACCAATAAATTTAAACCTAAAATAATTAAAGTGATTTTAATCTTCCAGCTATGGTAAATGTGTCTGCCATCAAAATGGGTCCATTCATTGGAAACTAGACATCATGCTAAGTCACTGTGTACTGAAGGCTTTGGATAATATACAGAGGGAGGCCCAGTGATAGGAATTGGCCATCCAACCAGGCTGTCCACTGGCTTCCAGTAGCTGGTAAGTGTTTGGATCAAAGGGAGGTGGGAGTGGAGGTGGAGGAGCTGGTCATGCTTGCGAAGGCTGCATGGTGCCTGGTGGTGGGAAGGCAGCAGGAGCAATCGGAAGCCAGGGAGCAAACAGGGTGCAGGTTCGTGGGGCCTTTACTCCAAAGACAACTGCTGCCACATCAGCATGGCCCTCTGCAGCATGAAGTGCATTGCATTCACCACTCAGGAAGGGAAAAAAGGATGTTTTAAAGTGGAATTTAATACGAATATAACCATCTGCTCCTAGCCCCCGCCCCTTTCTTTCTGGCTATGAGAGCAGAAGCAGAATAACTGTCCTACTTTTTCACACCAGCACATTCAGTCTTACTATGATTCTCGAAGAACGTTAATTAAGGGAAAATACCTTAGTTGTTAAAAAATGTAAACATCCATGCTTCTTCTTCACTACAATCTTTTCAGAACATGATATTCAGAGCTGGGCTTTAGAACTTCAGCATCATATCATTTGGTTGAAAGATTTTTCTTCTTGACTTTCCAAGAAAAAAAAAATCATTTGTGAACTAGCATATTGGCTCCATTTGTTCAGGCAAAACAAGGTGTTTTCTCATCCCACAGTGGGGGTACTTTGAAGCTAGCTGCTTTAGTGAATGCTTTGTGGCCAAGAGAAACAAAGCAGGTTCTCGAAAGAAATTAAATTAATTATCTCCATTTGCTACATAGACAATATTCTATGCATTAAGTACACCATTAATATATACAAACACTCAATGTTGTACAGTGTTTTATTAAATTCACTTATCTTGTCCTTTCACTTTGTTATTACATTACAGAATAAAAAGCTCCACTAACATATCTTGTGTCAGATAATTGTATTTCATTTTTTTTCTCTTCTTGGAAATACAGTACCCTCATAGAATATCCAAAAAAGATAATTCATATTCAGATTCAACTAAAATTAATCAAGTACTTACTTTGTATAGACACGGCATTGGTAGCTTTGATGTACATTATGTTATTAATGAGGAAATTATTTATCAAACCCCAGTTTTGTTATCAAAACTAAATAATCAAAAATATTTATCAAACCCTCATATAAAGATATTCTCCTACACTCAATGTATCTCCTTTATAAATTTTAGAGAATTGTGAATTTGAAAACTAATAGGGAGAAAATTACTTACAACTCCACCAAAAAGCAAACAATCCCATTAAAAAATGGACAGAGGACTTACAACTTCTCCCAAGAAGATATACAGATGGCCAATAAGCACATGAAAAGATGCTTGACATCTTTCATCATTAGGAACATGCAAATCAAAATCACAATGAGATACCCCTTTCCACCCTTTAGGAAGGCTCCTGCCCAAAACAACAGCAACAATAAAAACCAGAAAGTAAGAAGTGTTGGCAGAAAGGTGGAGAAATTGGAACCCTTAAGTCATTGCTAAGGGAGCAGTGTAAAATGGTATAGCTAATGTGGAAAATAGATATGGCAGGTCCTCAAAACATTAAAAATAGAATTACTGATTCATCCAGCAATTCTACTTCTGATGAAACATATACCCCAAAGAATTGAAAGCAGACACTTTAGCAGATATTTGTACACCCATCATCCTAGCAGCATTAATTTCAATAGCCAAAAGGTGGAGCATCCCAGGTGCCCATGGATGAATGGATAAACAAAATGAGTGGATAAACCCAAGTGCCCATGGATGAATGGATAAACAGTGAATGAATAAACAAAACGTGGCATCTACGTACAACAGAATATTATTCAGTCTTAAAAAGGAAGGAAATTTTTACCCAGGCTATGACATAGGTCAAAATACAACCTTGACATTATGCCACATAAAATAAACCAGACACAAAAGGACAAATACTGTTTGATTCCAGGTATATCAGACAACTAGCGTAGCCAGATTTGTAGAGACAGAAAGTTGAACAGTGTTTTCTAAAAGCCCGGGAGAAGGAAGAGGAGGATTTAGTGTTTAACAGTAACAGAGTCTCAATTGGGGATGATGAGAAAGTTCTGGAGATGGATGGTGGTGATGGTTTTATAACAATATGAACGTACTTAATGCCACTGAACAGTACACTTAACATGACTAAATGGGATAATTTTATGTTGTGTATATTTTACTATAATAAAAATGTTACTATTGTAAAAACTATTACAAAGTTCAGGGGAAAAATCTAGATTAGAAAGAGCAGAGTATAATATAATATGATGAAAAATGTCTTTCAGATTTACAGATGTCCTCAAAGTCAATGTAGGAAAATAAAACTGTGAATTATTTAGGCATCTTTTTAAATCACAGTTTAAATGGTGTGAGTAAATATCAATGATGCCGTGCATAAAGATGTTAATGGGAGAGCTGCTAACTGATCCTCTGTGGTGGGGTGGGGGACTGTAGGGGGGTTAGTACCGTCTCCATAATTGTAATCACCTAATGGGTTGGCCTCCCAAGGGCCTCCTTCCTCTGTTCTCTTGTTCTGCTGGAGAATGTTTTGTTTCAGATTCTGAGTAAACTTTCTACCTTCTTCTTTCTCCTTTTGACTTTCCAAGCTCTTGAAGGATTTCTTAATTCATGAAGTAAGCCACTGCAGTTTAAGCACACAGGCTCCGGTCAGGACTAGGCAGGTTAATATTCTGTCCCCTAGACTAGAACTGCAGGAACATGACACCGTGAAGATGAAGAACAATGTGTGTCCCCTTCCATGCTTACTGAAAAACACAGCCTGATGCCTAGAGACTCTGCCACACGGAGCAGAGAACAACAGGTCTCTGCTGTGTTTAGAGAAGAGGATGGTGTGCAAGGCTGAATTGTTCAGACCTATAAGTACTTTTATCTTTCATTAGCAGTTTTACAAAAGTAGTTTTATAAAATGCATTGCATTTTATCTGGATGGAATCAGAGATGATACCCACAAATAAATTGTAGCTGGAGTGCATTGTATTACAATTCACTGACTTCACACAAGACTTAAATATGAAATTATTCCCTTAAGAGTACATTCAAGTAAAATTTAAGGAGAAATAAGCACATCTGTAATTGAGATTTAGTTCTTTTCAAAAATATTTAGAGGGTAATGTGCTCTGCATGCAGGGCTCTGAGTGGAACAGGATGGGGGCGGGGCGAAGCTGAATCTCTGCAGGTCCACCTCAGTGCTCTGCATGCAACAGGGTGAGGGTGGTGGGAAACTGGACCTCCACAGGTCCACCCCAGGGCTCTATGTGGGACAGGGCGAGGGCAGGGGGAAGCTGGATCCCTGCAGGTCCACCCTAGGGCTCTGCATGGGAGATTTGGATGTGTAATTTACTACTATTCGCTAAAAGAAAATTCCCACACACGTGCCACACACATATTCATGTGTATGTCCATGTCTGTAAGTTATTAGGAAATCTCGGCATTCTCTTTCTTTATATAGGGGTGAAAAAGTAACATCTTTTCCTCATCCCTTACAAAGTTCATGGCTGACACCCATGTAACAGAAGACAGGTTAACAAGAGAAAAGCACGTAAGTGTTACAGGACATGAGGGCCTCCAGAAATGAAGACACAAAACCCTGGGAGGTGGTTATTTTTATGCTTTGGTTGGATGAGGAATGAAGGGAGAATAGTGTGGATGTGCGACTGTACAGCGGGTATGACTGAATGGTGATAACTGGGGGGAGGATCAGCTGGTTGTGTGTTCAGATTTTTCTGTGTCTTTTTGTCTCCACTCCTTTCCTCTGGCTATGCAGCAGGGCAGGACACCTGTGCCAGAGGGGCTTTCTTTGAGAAAGGCTGGAGAAGGTCAGAGGGCATCCTTCCTGCTTCCACAATCATTTCCCTTCCCTCAGCTTGTCTTCATGTGATACTCAGCACACCATTGTGCCATCTTTTAGGGTATTGTGTTCTGAGCCCTGAGAGCTGGTACAAAAATTCAGAGGCCAAACATTGACCGCATTAGCCATTTCCTGAGCATTGCTCTGGCCAAGTATTTATTATTTTAGGAAGAAAGCCTGTTAAGCACCAATGCATCTTCATCCCATACATGACCCTGTTTTGCAGGAATTCCACTTGTATCAGGCTGGGACCCAGTAACCCCACATTCTTCCAGCTCTGTCCTGCTGCAGGAGCTAGGAGCAGGACAAACCCTTCATCCCCATTTGTGTCGATCTCTGATTGCTGACTCCATGCATTAGAAATACACTCCTTCTCTTTACTATCACAAGGCAACAGCTTGAGAATCTCACCTTAAACATAAGAGAACCAGCCTGGGGAGCAGGTTTTACACAGAAGCAGTGATGTGGGCCACTTTAAGGAGCCCTTTAAACACCTCTGGTGGGAAACCCTGGGAATCAAGGTGAGGCGGGCTTAGGTAGGGGATGGTAAGCCAGACTTGCCATGCTCATGAACAGAGGGTGTGTAGGCTTGCAAGGAAGAGTGACAGAGGAGAAGTGCATGCCGGGGATGGGGGAAGAGGGTATGTGGATCCAGAATCTCCATCCCATATGAGTGGATTGTGAGGCAGGTAAAGAAGAACACCAATGTCCATCTCTCACAGCGATACCTCTTCTGTGAGAAGTAAACATTTCTAATCCTTTTTGTTAATTATTCTAGTAGGCAAGGACAGATACAGAACAGGCAGGGCACAGAAAGGGATTGTAGACCCAAACTCCCCCTTCATTGTGTCTGCATTTACACAAAGAAAGAATTCAAGACCCCATAAAGATAATTTTGGTCATTCTATGTTTGATATTTCTAGTAAATGTTTATTTTAGAGATTTCAAGATGATTGGATCAGCTTAAATTCATAGGATAATATTCAGTCTTAATTTTCTAGACAAGCTTACCTTAGTTTGGGCTGAATTGAGGTAAAGTGGAAATGTACCACTTCTACGTAGGAGTGAAACATGAAATGTCTAGGTCCTAATACAGGATTTGACATTCTCCTGCCTGTTTTCCACTTTCTGAGCATAAAGAGAGTGGCAAGTGTGTGCGATGCTAGATAAAAATGAAGGTGATTCGGGGCCTGGGGGAGATAGTGCTGCCTTTAACCAGAAGCCCAATCCAGAAGAGGGGTTAAGGCAATATATGTGGCCCCATGGCTGCTCCTATAAAATGTCTTTTCTTGACACCTTAATTTTTCAAAGCCTGCAGAGCACTGATTTCTGGAGCCTCCTCTAGTTAATTCAAACCCGAAATAATTTAGAGAACATAAGACCTGTTCTTATTAAAAACTCATATTGACATCCCCATTAGAGTGGCAAACATCCAAAGCACTGACAATATCAAATGCTGATGAGGATGTGGAGCTACAGGAACTCCCATTCATTCCTGGTAGCAATGAAAACTGTACAGCCACTCTGGAAAACAGTTTCATGGTTTCTTACAAAACTAAACATACTGTTACCCTATGATCCAGCAGCTGTGCTCCTTAGCGTTTGCCCAAAGGAGTTGAAAACTTATGTCCAAGAAAAAACCTGCACACAGATATTTAAAACAGCTTTATTCATAATAGCAAAGAGTTGGAAGCAACCAAGATGTCCTTTAGTAGGTAAATGAATAAATAAACTGTGGTTCATCCAAACTTTGGAATATTATTCAGCACGAAAAAGAAATGTGCAATCAAGCAATGAGGAGACATAGGGGAAACTTAAATGAATACTACTCAGTGAAAGAAGCCAATCTGAAAAGGCTACATCCTGTGAGTCCAACTATAGGATATTCGGTAAAAGCAAAACCATGGTGACAGTCAGAAGATGAATAGTTGCCAGGGATTCAAGGGAGAAAGGAATAAATAGGTAGCATGCAGGGGATTTTTAGGGAGGAGAAATTGTGCTGTATAATACTATCACAGTGGATAGAGGTCAGTAGACATTTGTCCAAAACCATAGTATTCACAACACCAAGAGTGATCCTCCAGTGTGAATGATGGGCTTTGGGTGACAACGACGCACTGATGTGTCAGTGTGGGCTCATCACAGTCTGGTGGGTGATTCCCGTAGTGGGGGAGTCTGGGCATGTGTGGAAACTCTCTGTACTTTCTGCTCAATTTTGCTGTGAACCTGAAACTGCTCTTCAAACATCATAGAAGACTTGAACACTTAACCAAAAAAGATAAGGAATCCCCGATAAGCACATGAAAAGATGCTCAATATCATTAGTCATTAGGAAAACACAAATTAAACCACATTGAGGTACCACTACACACCTACTAGAATATCTTTATAAAGGCGAGAAACACAGTACCACATGCCAGAGTGCATGTGAGTCCACCAGGGCTCTCCCGCACTGCTAGTATGAATGCGGGATGGTATGATGAGCTGGGAGAATAGTTTGTCAGGTTCTTAGAGAGATAAACACGTATTTATCACACATCTCAGCACTTTTACTCCTAGGCTTTTACTTAGAAGTGAACACATGCTTTCACACAAACACTTGACACGTGTTCACAGCAGCAGGATGCATGATATCCAAAAAACGGAAACCACCGAAATGTCCATCAACTGGTGAATGGAGAAACAAATGCTGCTCCATCTATTCAATGGAATTCTACTCAGCAATGAAAAGCAATAGTGAGGCTTTAGTGAATCCACACTGACACACAAAGTGGCGAAATCACAAAAGCGTTATTCCAAGTGAAGGAAACCAGGCCCAAAAGGATAGCAAGTGTATTATTCTGCTGATGTGGCACTATGGGAGAGGAACCTCTAGGGACAGAAATCAGACCTGCATGCCAGGAGTTAGGGGTGAGGGGAAGGGGTCACTCCAGAGGGGCACAGGGGAGGTTTTTGATTTGATGGGATTGTTCTGTCTTGACTATGGTGGTGGTCACACAACTGCAAACACTTGTCAAAACTCAGAAACACAAAAAGGGGATTCTTACTATATATATAAATTACGTTTCAGTAACTTTGATTAAATAAGCCATATTGAATCAAACATTGTTTCTTAGTTAGGTTTGATTTTTACTACTTCTCTCGGGCATAAGACAAAATAACATTTCCTGTGCTGATCTAAGAGGGAGAGAAAACAAGGCTTATGCTGTAGAGTGTTGTGGACTCTCCCAGATGGATCTGAAGGCAGATTCCATGTCGTTGGAAGTGTAGGCAAGACGTGGGTAACATTCTCCAGGCAGCAGACAAGGCAAAGGCCATTGGTCTGTTCGTGCAATTATCAGGGATACCTAAGGAAGGGGATAAGAAAAAGGGAAGGGTCAGCTGTGGTGGCTCATGCTTATAATCCCAGAAATGTGGGAGGCTGAGGCAGGAGGAATGCTTGCACCCAGGATTTGGAGATCAGCCTGGGCAACATAGTGAGATCCTTCTCTATAAAAGAGAAAAAGAAAGGGGAAGGACACAGAGCAAAGCATGGGTGTCTCAGACCAGAACTGCCTCACACGCTCCCCACAAAAAGGAAATACCTCACTGTTCCCAGCTCACAGCTGGGCCTCTGTATCCTGGGTCACAGCACGCCCAACACACTCCGCTTGAATCACCAGCTCAGTGCCATTATGTCCTTCAGGGCTCTGCCCAGGGCCAGGGTGGAGCTGTGTGTGACGTGGAAACATTTCATTTTGTTCACGTCAAAAATCATCCTTTACCATTTCAGTTCTTTTCACACACTGTGTATATTTTCCTTTATAAGTTGATTTATTCTTAAGAATCAGTTTTCTCTTAGTGTATTTGGAATACTGAAAGTTATTTTTAGACACAAGGATTAACTGACTTTCAATTCAAATTTCTTTTATAACCTTGACAAACGGCTCTTCACTTTTGGGTGACTTTTTTTTAAAGATAGTATTAAAAGAGACTGAGATTTTAGTACTGAAATCTCAAAACTGCTGCATATTACCCACTATATTTTTAAAAATTCTAAAACCTCAATAAATTTCAATACTTTCTCCTTGTGTATGAGATCACCCATTCTACTCCACTGTGAAATGGTACCCTAAGTTGTTAATTTAATAAAATTGTATTTTCTTCCTCCTGAAGTCATCCCCACCCCCTAAATCCCCCAATTTCACAATCTACACACACACACCCCACAGATTCTTTGTTATTGCACGGATATTGCCTTTCTAAAATCATCATATTTTTAACCCTCCCTGTCTATGGCCTAAGCTAGTTGCTAGTGAGGCTTGTTCAAGGAGAAGTCATGCTTTATTACCCTTTATCAATCAATAAAATAAATTTTATTTTGCTTATGCTATAAAATCTGCATGAAGGCAGAAGGAAACCCGGTTTGAGGTGTTTGTGTGGAGCCCAGGAGCAGAGGCAGCCTGCACTCCATCATGCATAAAAGGAGAAATGGCATTTATGAGCCCACTTACGTGAAGCTTGAGTGGGCAGATTCATGAAATTCGCCGAGATTTGGATTAAATTTAAACCATTCTATACAGCTCTACTTTTGATTAAGGCTGTGTGTGCAGTGAAAACCTCCCATTTGAATAGAACTTGGATTTTTAAGAACTTTGAATGTGCACTAATCTAAATTGAGCTCTGAGTTTGATCTTGAAGTGTACAGTGGGTCAATTTACATTCAGTATTAAAAGGGGCACAAAGGAGAGAGCACTGCCTCCTGAGAGAATTCTAGCTTTGGATCTAAGTTTATTAATTTTGGGATCAACATAGAGGTGACTCACTCCAATTGCACTTATTAAATTATGAGACTTAAAGTCCTTAAGTAGAAGACTCCAGCAAGACAATGGAAATCAGCAAAGGAGGAGAAAAAGGTTTTCATGTGTACACACCCACACACTCATCCCTAAAAAAGAAAAGCTTACCTGAATAGCCTCGCAAGGCCCCAGAAATGAACATTTCTCTTCTTCTTAATAGTAGTCATGGACTCATTTTATCATAGCGCTTTTTTTAAAAAGCTATTTTTGATCTGACTCTGCCAACCTAGTCCTTTTCCTTATGTAATACTCTACCTGTCTGTCTGTGCCTGTTTCTCTCTTTTCTGATCATCAGCAGATGTAGCCTGAACATCCTGTCTCAAAGCTTATTTTAATATCTTATAAAAAAGAGTCTCATTTTCCTGTCCAGGAGCTACAGGATAAGTGAAGTTTCACCATCCGTGGTCTCTGAGTGCTGGATCTCTCACTGGGAAACCCCTTCGTGGATACCAGCCCTGCTCCCACGTGTGCTGAGCAGGTGGACGCCCTGCTCCTATTTTCAATCATTTGGGATGGCAAAGGTCCTATATCTTCTGCAAAACTCCATGGTGCACTTGGGAGAAAATGAATGAGAGAATAGAGACAATTAATGTATTTATTAAACACAATGTCTTTATTCCAAGTATAAACATTGAATAATATATGAAGAATATTAAATATTTGATGAAAATATGATGTCTTGGAAAAAGGAAGTGGTTCCAGATTGATAATCATGTGGATGATGAAGGCAGACGGAAATTTTTCTATCAAAGTTTGGCAAAATATAACAGTTTATGCTCATTTTATGTAATGATATTCTCACTTACCCTGTAAGAAGATTCCAAGTCCCTGGGCCATCACCAGGGGACCCCACAGTACATCATGTTCATCTCTTTCCCAACTTCCACGCATGAGACCTCATGTCTCATTGGCCCTCTCTCCTTGCTTCAGGTGAGAAGACAGTAAATGCCTGTGTGTAGCTGGTGATCCTGGTAAGTCCAAATAAATGCAATCATTTGGAGAAACAGAGATGCCAAACTCAACACAGACAGAAGCCCCGGAGGTGGAATCCAAGTGAAATAACTGTGTCATCAACAGACAATTATTTTTAAAAAAATGTTCAAAAACAATTACAGAGCTCTATAATTGTAAAATGGGAAGTGCAGGATACCAAAGTGGAACTTATCATTGTTTATTGTTATTAGAAAATTGGCAGGATTATTATCCTGCACCTAATACACAATGCTAAATATTTCTTGTCATCTACAAAAAGATACATTCACAATTCACTGGCAAGAGACATTTCATGGGTAAGATTTGTGGCAAATCCTAAGGAGGTTTTACTAGAACCCACCGTGTAAGGCATGAAGTCACTTAAGAATAATTTCTGGTAACACCTGAGGTGTCCACTCACCTGGAGAACGGCTGAGTCAGGACTCTCAGCTCTTGACTCCAGCATCCCAGTGGACAGTTTTCATACAGATGTAAGCACAGGGGCCCTTAAACCATGTTGCAGGAATCTCGTGTCTAACAAGGAGATGGCTCACCTTCAAATCAGCTGTAAGTTAGCTGGAAATTCAGAATGCAATCCAACAGAAAACTGAGTTCAATTCCTAGGTCAGTCTATGACATTCTGTAGAACATACATTGTAATCGAACTAGGTAGATTACTTGCAACATCTACTAAATGGAGGAAGAACAATTCATGAATTAAAGATATTTGTAAAAAACAGAGAACTACCATGGACATTGCACTGGACTAAAGTAGCCATCCGTGACTCAGCTTCCAGGCCCAGCTCTTCCACCTATTATGTGAATTTGCCTATTACATAAACTTGCCTCCTGTGTGAGTCCGTTCATGCTGCCATAACCAAATGCCACAGATTGGGGAACTTACAGAGAAAAGGTATTTACTTTCTCATATTTCCAGAGGTTGGGAAGTCCCAGATCAAGGCATTAGCATGCTGGGTGTCTGGTGAAGACCCGTTTCAGATAGGCAGTGTGGTCTTGGTGTCCTCACCCAGCAAGAGAGTGGAAGAGAATGGACACTACCTCAAGTTGCTGTGTAGGGTCCCTCATCTCATCCATGAGAGCTTCATGCTCATGGCTTAATCCCCTCCTATGGGACCCACCTCTTAATGCTATCAGGTTGGCCATTAACTTTCAACCTATGGATTTTGGGGAATGCATTGTGACCATAGCACCCACACATCACTTTCTCCATTTGAAAGTTGAGAGCATTGTATTAAAAAGTTTCTAGCAGTCTATTTAAGACCTTTCTTTTCCAATAACTCACCAATTTCCAAACGTTAACATTTGGCATGTGATGTGAACATTTCAGTTGGTTGCACTGCGTTTACCTGAGTTTCTGCTCTTTGCACAAAAAGCACCCCTCCATTTCTATAATAATATTCGCAATCATAAGAAGATATTAATTGTCTTTATTCTCTCATTCATTATCTCCCAAGTGCATGGTGGAGTTTCGCAGAAAGTATAGGACCTTGGCTGACCCAATTGATTGAATACAGGCGCAGAATGATCAACTGTCTTCTATTAAGTCAGACATAAAAAAGGTATCCAAAAATGTAAAACTATGCCACCTGTCTCATTCACTATTTCCTGTATTTTTTCGGAAAATATCTATTTTCATTAAAATATTATATATGTTAACATGCCATGGATTCATATTTAAAAGATCACATACATAGCTAGCATTTTTCTCAATTTTAGTTTCTAATATGATAAATATTGATGGATTAAATCCACATGAACAAAAGCTCTTTGAGGTTCTTCAATAATTTTTGAGACCACGAAGGGGGCACTGAGATAAAACATCAGTGAGAACCATCAGGTTAGCAAATGTGTATCATTTTATTATTAACCTAACTCACACAACAAATTCTATGAAGCAAATCAAATGAAATGAGCAATAGGTTTATTGTTATTGTTATTATTATTTTGTGATTATTTTTAGAGTCAGGGTCTTGCTGTATCACCCAGGCTGAAGTGCAGTGGTATGATCGTAGCTCACTGCAGCCTCAACTTCCTCCCTCCTCAGTCTCCTAAGTAGCTGGGACTACAACCACTCATCACCACACCTGACTAATTTTTCAATTTTTTTTTCAATGGCAGTGTCTCACCATGTTGCTCAGGCTGGCGTTGAACTCCTGGGCTCAAGCAAACCTCCCACCTCAGCCTCCCAAAGCCCTGGGATGACAGGTGTGAGTTGTAGTCTCTTATTAGCACCCGGCCAGCATGTCCTACATCACTGATGAATAATCCTTCTCCCCCAACTCTCCTTCTCCTCCTCTTCTGTTCTTCTTCTTGCCTTTCCTCCTCATGCCTTTCTCCCCTAGCCCATGGCTGGTGTCGTCCCTCAGTTTTCTGGTGGGTAAGCAGAAGCTCACCCCATCTTCTCCTGTGCTTTCAGCCTTACCTCAGTCTCCTGAATCCCAAGCCCTCAGAGGCAGCCCCATCTCCTTTGGGCCGCTCCTGGTCCTAAGAGTGACCTGCCCTGGGGGTGCTGCACCCATCACCTGGGCTTGAGGATCTCTAATAAGGCTCTTGTCTCTCAGCAAACCTCCCGCAGGGTCTGTGCATGTCACACATTAAAGACAGCTCTGTACATGGTTCTGGGCAGCGTGGTGCTGGTGGGGGGATTCTCAGTAGCCCCATGAAGAGGGCATGGCTGCACCCTGATGCTACCCTGGCTTGTTGGAGAGGTCCAGGTGAGTCTGCTGTGCAGCGTGCACAGTGAAGAAAGGAGTGAAAAGCTCCTGCCCTGTCTGATGCACACAGGACAGACTCCTGGCAGCAGTGGGTTCCCACTGAGCCCCGAGAGAAAGAATGGCCACTGTCAGGGAAACCCTTGTAGAAATAATGGGCATAATATTCAATGCAGTCTAAAGAAAAAATGGATTAAAAAATATTTGATGATCAAGGCCTTGGTCTGAGGTCAGTTCCCCCTTCCCCACTTTCCCCTCAGCCAGGGACCCCGCTCTGCTCCAGGGGTGTTGGGCGGATACGGGGCATCCTCTCTTTTCCTTTTCTCGTTTCCATGGCCCCCTCCCTTCCCTCTCTTCCTCTGTCCCTTCCTAACCCCATCTTCTCTATTCCTTTTGCTCTCTGCCTGTTTTTCACTCTACTTTCTTCCTTTCCTTCCTTTCTTTCTTTTCTCCATTTCCATGGCTTTATACTCAAGCCTCTGTGGTTGTGAAGAACATAAAGACGTTGTGTAAATTGTGGGAGCCCAGAGGTTCTCGTAATTTGGGGTCTGAGGACCCTTTTATACTCTTAAAAGGAGCTATGCAAATTAGGACTGAGATTTATTGGCCTTCCACAGAGGGGACATCCAGAACCAGTGACAGAGGCACAGCTGGAGCTCGGGCCGGCTCTGGACTCAGACCCTGGTTCTCCCCGAGTCTCTGCCCCTCTCTCTTTCAGCCCCTCCCTCCTGCCTTCCTCAGGCCCCTAGGGCCCCTCCTGTCCTTGTCATTTTTGTTTCTCTTGTACGTTCTTTCTTGCGGACTGGCCGCCTGCTCCCTGTTCCTGTGTCCTCTGCTCTGTGGGTTCCACGTGGCTTTAGTTTGCTCCACTTTGACTCATCTGCAGGGAGCTTTCAGCTGAAGGCCCTGGGGGTGGATGAAACCTGAAATCGTAATTTCATGATTGATCCTGCCTCCTGTCTTTACCCCTTCGACGGCACTGCTCTCATCAGTGGACCAGTGACTGCTGTGTCCCTGCAGGGTAGTGGGGATATGCTTGTGCCCGGGCTCAAGACCAGCTCAGGGCTCACTCGGGATTCAGGTGCATGGCCACCCAAGCATCCCTTTCTTATGTGCAAAGCCAGGCTGGGCCGTCTGGCTCGGTGGAGGCCTCGGCTGCCTCCTGACTCTGCCACCCTCCCCAGCCTTTGCTGCCCTCTGGATCCAGTCCCAGGTGGCCCTGCCTGAGCTCCTGCAGGATTCTTGGTGCCTGGGGTGTACGTTTTCATCTTGCCCAGAGAGAGGAAGCATGATTGGGTTCTGAAATCTGCCATGGTAAGTCCTTCTCCTTCCTTGGGATGGGAAGCAGACTTGCAACCACACAGCAAGGCCTGGGACTTATGATGCAGAAATGGGTCCTTTCCTCTCCACAGGGAAGGAAGCATGGGAGGCAGATGCTCAGGTTCCCCCTCAGCTTTTGTTGCAAACACAAACAGCCCCCAGCCTGCCTGCCCTTCCACTAGGCTCTCTCCTGGCCTGCACCAGGCCTCCCCTTTTCTCTAGGCCTTCACGGGCCTTCTCTCAGTTACTGCTCAGGTCTCCCTGCCTGCCCCAGTCATTCTAGGGCAGCTTAACCCCCAGGAAGCCTTCGCTACCCCAGACCATGGGGCTCAGGCAAGGCCCTACCTCCAAATTCAACCCTTACCCTTGGGATTCAGCCTGGTTGTCATTTCCTCCACCCCTGACACTCGCATCTGAGCCAATTCCTCTGTCCAGCCTAAACTCCCCCATTCACAGGGGACTCTGCCCTGCAGCCACAATGTGTGCTTGCTCTTTCCCCTCTGCCTGCCTTCTCTCCAGAGGTTTAGGCTTTGGTCAGGAGAAAGTATGAGGTCTTGTTTGTCACTCAATAATCTTGGGGGATGATCAGCACTGGATAATATGGTTTGGCTGTTTCCCCACCCAAATCTCATCTTGAATTGTAACTCCCATAATTCCTATGTGTCATAGGAGGGACCCAGTGGAAAGTAATTGAATCATGGGGGTGGGTCTTTCTCATGATATGAATAAGTCTCACAAAATCTGATGGTTTTATAAAGGCAAGTTCCCCTGCACATGCTCACTCTTGCCTGCTGCCATGTAAGACATGACTTTGCTCCTCATTCGCCTTCAGCCATGATTGTGAGCCCTCCCCAGCCATGTGGAGCTGTGAGTCAAACCTCTTTCATTTATAAAGTATCCACTCTCAGGTATGTCATTATTAGCAGTGTGAGAACAGACTAATACACTGAAGATCTCCATCAAGCTGCCATCATCTTACTTGCTGTCTCTCACCAGCTTGGGCCTTACCTGTTATACTGTGCAGAAGCCATTCGGCCAATTGCCTGCCTGGACACCCTCTCACGATAAGCATGGCTCCCTCAGACCCTGTGACCTCCAGGCATGACACGGAGGGGCAGCGAATGAGAGAGGACAGTTGTGGGGTCATGGGGATGAGGTGGGAAACAAAGAGGCCCTCCCAGGGGTTGTTATGGTGGATGGAGCACCTCCGCAGAGATACTGGGTCAGGAATCTCAGGGTTTAAAGGAATGAGGTGCTGGTAGCAAGTGGGGAAATTGTAGAAAGGAATTGGATCAAGAAATGCTCAGAGGAGAGGAGCAGGGAAGAGCATTGGAGGTCTGAGTGCTCCTGCACAGAACTGCTCTTATTTGGAACTGGACCTTGGTATGGACCTGGCCCATTGTGGCCAGGCATCCTCTGGCTGCAGCCTTGTGGATGCACGGAGATAATACAGAGATTGGCAACCGTGCGGGTGTGAGCCAGGAGCCCCTGAGATTGGAATCTGGCTGTGTGCGATTCCTTGGCTCCCCACACAAAACGTGCACCTGAGGTTCTCTTACCATAAGGGGAGGTCTTGCACTCACACAGCTGATCTGTTGATGAGCCCCAGGAGGGCCCCAGGCATGGGACAGCCGGTGGAGCAGCATGGGGCCCAAGTCTCAGGAGAAACAGATACCATCCTCCAGCTCCTTTGATGACAGAGTGAAGCTTACCAGTGGCGATGCAGGGCCTCTTCCTGAAGGCTGTGTGTGTCCCAGAGCGAGTGAGCTGGTGCAAATCAGTATGTGTGCACGTGCATGCCAAAGTATGTGTGTGTGAGTGTGAGTGTGCACACGCATGTGTGCTTGTGTGTGGATGTGAGCGTGTGTGTGCGTAAGTGTGTGGTTATGGATATGGACATGAGTGTGTGTTTGTGAATGGGTGAGTGTGGATGAGCAAGTGTGGATGTCCTGGCCACCTCAGTAGAGAGCCCCTTGCTCTCCTCCACAGCCCTCCCTTTCCCATCCTTGGAGGCGAATGAGTTCAGTAGATTTCTATAATTATATACCCTGAATATTCCTCATTAAGCTTTGAAAAATGCTTGCCAAATTCAGGATATTTTATCTAAAATTGCTTTCCTTCAGGCCCCAGTTCCTTTCTGCACATTTAATTTAAACTAACAATAAAACGCCCCTATAATGAATATGTGCTGTTGGGAAGAGGGGATGAATATAAAGCTGCAGCCACTTAGTCTTGTCGTGGGTGGGGCACAGATGCTCTGTGCCTCGGTGGTCAGAGAGCCAGGGACAGAGCAGGCAGCCTGCGAAGCCCACATAGGGTAGACACTTTACCCCCAGGAGGCCTCTCTGTGGTGTTGGTGACCTCGGGTTGGAGACCTAGGGGGCTTAGGAGGTTTCACCCGGGGTGTGGTCATGGCTGTGCACATCTGCATCCGTATGCCGAAACCCTGCAGTAGCTATGGGTGAAATAAATGGACACCTTCTTCCTAGTATTATTCATTTGGGTCAGAATGTTTCTTCAAAATGTTGACCCATCAGAATGCAAAACCACACCCATCAAAACCTTTGTGGAAATGCATGTGTGGCCTAGAAGCTGATGTTGTGTTTGGGAGAGCCTAGGGGTTGCTAAACATCTGGTGGGAGCAATTTCATACCCAAATCTTAACATCTGTTGCTCAGGCATGAACCTAGAGTGGCTGGAAATATAATAAGATTTATACTTCTGTTTTAAGTAGATTAATTTTGTAATATTTGCTTTTCACCCCCTGCATTTAATATTCAGATTTAGACATGGGAATTGCCTTACAAAATAACTCATGCCACTCAGTCTCATGCGTCCTGCTGCCTGGCCTGGCCCCCGTGATTCTCTCTGCTCTTCAGTGTCCCCCGTGGCTTGGTGGAGCCGTCACCCTCCCACCTGCATGGGCTGACTGGCCAGGCTTAGGCATACAGCTCATCCTCCTTCTCTGCCACCAGGTCTGCAATCTCGGCGAGAACCTGTGCAATCTCGATGAGGACTACTTTGGAGGACAAGTATCTGTCACAGGGGAGTGTTGATTTGAGGTTTCCACTAAAATACCTTTTAAGTAAAGTGTAGGTAGCTGGAGTTATCTATAGGTATTTTTTTTTTTTTTAAAAAAAGGTAAAATCACTCATGCGTGAGTTTGCTAGGACTGCCATAACAAAATACCATAATCTGGGGGGCTTAAACCACAGACATGCCTTGTCTCACAGTCCTGGAGGCTGGAGACCTGGTATGGAGGTGTCAGAGGAGTGGTTTCTCCTGAGGCCTCGCCACCTGTCTTCTAGATGACACCTTCCCCTCATTCCTTTACATACTTTTCGCTCTGCACCTGTCTGTGTCTTCATTTCCCTTTCTAATTAGGACACCAGTTATATCGGATTAGGGTTCATCCAGATGACCTCATTTTAACTTAATTACATCTTTAGAGACCCTATCGCCAAATATAGTCACATTCTGAGGTACTTGGGGTTGGGACTTCTACATAGTAATTGTGGGGACATGATTCAGCCCGTAACACCCTTCTATAAGAGTAAACACGAAGGTTCTGACCACTAAGAGGAACTACTGAATGATGTTTCTGGATAATCCCAATGCAGGCAGCAATTTATTTCTATTAAAAATTAATTGGAGAGCATAGAGGAATGAAATTACACTGTCATGTCAACTTAATGTTCCCTTAGACTAGCACTATTAAACAAATTCAACAGATTTAATAACAGATTGAATAGTGCTAGTCTAAGGATCATCACCAAATCCTACAAAGAAAGGCGTTGGTCATTTTTGCATAGAACATCCAATATCAGAGGGAGACGTCAGTGGTAACCATATTATTAATATAGATTATCGATTAGTAACAAAATTCTGAAATTACTTCCAGTGTTTCTGTTGTCAGCTTAGTAATATTTCTGCTGGAGCCTGGATCAAAATAAATATTGCAAGGTGAGGAGCTCACAAAATCAAAGAACTCTATAGGTATTAACTTAATATTTTGCTTTTTCTAAGATTATTGTTAAAGTATCCTCTGAGCTAAGGAGCCAACGTGTTCCTGATGACTTGCATGCTGACCCATGGCATCCGTGCAGTGGCTCACAGGGCGGACAGTGGCTCACAGGGTGGACAGTGGCTCACAGGGTGGACAGCAGACAGGCCTTTCTTTACTAAAATGACCACTTCACCCTTAGATAATTAGGCCTCTCATCTCAGGGCTCTAAAAACGAAACGTGGCCGTGCCCTTCCTCAGTCTCTACAAGGGAAGACCACAGCAGAGAGAAATTTCCATCCACCAGATGATGGCTGGTCACATTTAAATGTGAGACTTTGGACGTTCCTGGCTTCTGGGTCAAGATCCAGGACACATATCGTACTGCACAATTAAAACCCGGTAGTTTCATGATAAAATGAAAGGATATGTCTTTGCAGGGCCAGGGGTGTGTCGGGAGCTCCGGGAAAGCACCCAGCCTGGCCCAGCCTGCCCAGCCGGGGTGGAGTCATGTTCACTCCTTCAAAACCCAGGGAAGAATAAGCCGGACTCCAAAGGCGTTTTTCATAATTGTTCCCGTGTGACAAGCACAAGTAACATACATATTCCAATGTGAATGCGTTTGACCTGGGTCCTCTTTTATTTGTTTGATCAGGGAATGAAAGGCTGTTTCTCCTGGGATAGGAACAGCCGCTTGCCTTAGGCGAGGTGGGCTGGGGAGACGGTGAGGGGGTTCGCCCAAGGCCTTCTGCTCCCCCTCACACAGGCAATACCCACAGTTTACAGGTGAAACTGTGGAGCTGGATGTATTCAGTGCCTAAGGCACGCAACCCACGGCCCCATTGGCGATTGTCTTCTGTCTCTTTTGTCCCTCACGTTTTTTGGTACCATCATCAGCGATTTCCGGAAATTTGGTAATTCACAAGCTCTGGGTGGGGGCCAGTGATCCCCTCCCACCTCATTCTTATTTCTGCCTTCACCGCCTGTTCTAAATGTGTATAAATGGATTCGGAATTTTTTTTTTTTTTTTCAAAAAGGCTGTTGTACAGATAAAAGGCAGTGAAGAAGAAAACAATTTAAATCACCCCTGTCGTTGTGGTTTGGGGTATTTACAGCTGCAGAGAGGGCTGCTTCCTGTCACCATCTGAATGTATAAACTTAACTTGATCACCTTCTGAAGAATTTATGAATCATGGTTAATAATCAGCTGTAGGCACTTCTGAGGGTAGAATCACATTTTGAAGCTACAAAGGTCCCCTAAATAGCTCCTGGGAAATGACCCTGCATCCCATTAAGTATAAAAATTCACTACTGAGCACTTGATGTCAGAGGTAAACCACTTCAGTCTCAACTCACTTCGATATGTCAAGGAGCCCCGCCACTTAAACACTTGATTAATCTGGAAGAACCCGACCAGACAGCTCCATCTCAGGAGAAGAAAAAAAAAAGAATGTGTGTGTGTTTTTTTGTTTTTTGTTTTGTTTTGTTTTGTTTTTTTGCTGGAAGAAACTTTTTCTTTGCATTTAAAAACACAGAAACCCTTTCTCTTTTTTCCACTCTTTTCCTCATGTTCATTATTTTCTGTCGTTAAAACGGCTTTTATCTGGCTTTTATCTTTTCCATAGCCCACGGCCAACATTGCCTCCTCCCCCCACCATACAAATCTGCCCAGGTGAGGGCTTTATCTGACTGGTGCTGGCTTCCCATTCTCCTATTTAAATGGATGACGTGAAATCCAAGTCAAATGTCAAGGTCAGGAGGATGGTTTTTTGGTGCATCGTGATCTAAGACACGAATAGAACTCACCTAATAGAAGAGAGTCATAGAGCGTTCCCAGGCAAAGAAAGAAGAGGCATCCAAAACAAAATACAAATAAATCAGCACCTGTTGTCAATATTTACAACATATGTTTGCAGGAATTTGGACTCCTGATCTGATTTGTTTTTGATTATTATAAATAGTCATACATAATGAATATATGTATTACATATTATGCATAATGTACTGACAATACAATGAACAGTGTATACCTTTTATTTATTTATTTATTTTATTTTATTTATTTTTTTTGAGATAGAGTCTCTCTCTGTCGCCCAGGCTGGAGTGCAGTGGCGCGTTCTCAGCTCACTGCAAGCTCCTTCTCCAGGGTTCATGCTATTCTCCTGCCTCAGCCTCCGGAGTAGCTGGGACTACAGGTGCCCACCAGCACGCCCGGCTAATTTTTTTGTATTTTTAGTAGAGATGGGGTTTCCCCGTGTTAGCCAGGATGGTCTCGATCTCCTGACCTCGTGATCCACCCGCCTCAGCCTCCCAAAGTGCTGGGATTACAGGTGTGAGCCACTGCGCCCAGCCACCTTATATTTATTATGATTAATAAAGGATAATAATCCTTCAGATATTGGTGATTTAAATTAAACTCGGTCTCCTAGATTTGACAAAAAAGGCATCTCATTTGGAAAGTGTTAAAGAATCTCTGTAATTCCCATAATTATTACAACCATTGTATATCATGGTATTTCCACGGTGAACAGATCACTTCCTGACTATTTATTAGGTCATTCCAGGAATTATGTTGTTCAAAGTTGTCTAGGCATGTGGGTGAAATGAAAATGTGGCAAATGCCAGAAACAGCATTTTTGATTCAGTTGTGTGGTTTATTTCATTTTTAATATAGTAATTTATTTCAGAACTCATGAGTGATAGCTGTGTCTTTGACCCCAAGATTAAATCTGCCATTTCAGGTGAAGTTCTGAGCCTTTGCCCAACATTATCATGTGAGGAGCTTGTGCTGCTCCCCTTGCGGGCAGATGGAGAAAGTTCCCGATGGTTCTTGGGCAGCTCCTCACACCTGCAGAGCTCCAGTCAGCCCCTGTAGAGCAATGGTGCCTTGAAACATGAGCCTCAGGAACACGGTGCAGGCAGCAAGCTTCCGCCACTGCACCAGCAAGACAGCAAGTCCCCAGGTGCTCCTTGGGGGCAGAGTTTGGCCCTTGTTTTACATCCCAAAGATAAAAACCTCACTTGATGGGAAAGGGCTGTGTTATCAGGGACTCAAGGGCCCATCTCTAGGTGTGGGAGAGATTTTGCACAGTGCACCACACATTGGAAGCTGGGTCAAGTATATCAGCCGAGGGTTTCTTCCAGCCGGCAGCCTCCCAGCTCTTTTCACACACATCTCTAAAAATCCTGTGGTGAGTAGCTCTCAGTTCAAAGTGTTCTGGAGTTAGCCCTGTCCTGGGTTTGCTGGCAGGGATGGGGACCCTTAGGCTGAGAAATAAGGCCGACACACAGGTTAGCAGCCATAAAATGCAGAATCCATCTGGGGGCCCAGAGCCAGCTGCTAAAAGTAGTTGATCTTGGATGTGGACCCGGAGGTGGGGACCCAGAGGCAAGCATCCATGTGCTGCCAGCTGCTAAACCTTGGGTTCCCTCAGCCTCCTCAGACCCAGGAGGAAGGAAGACCTCACTCTGCTCGTTCCACTGCCTGCAGAGCCGGTCCCCACAGTCTGTCCCTGTGAGCAGCTATGGGGGCTGCCCAAATTGTGCATGACTGAAATGAAGCCACTAGCCTGGCCACTGGGTACTGGGGACTTTGCAGGCTGGAGGTGGCATGACACCAGGCCATGGTGTCTCTCGAGCTCTGGCCACGGTGTCTCTCGAGCTCTGGCCACTCTGGTCCCTGAGATCTGTTGTTTCCGCATCCTTCTCTCTTTGCACCCATGCTGGGGCTACGGTATTAAAAAGCTATGTTTTGTTAGTCTGTAGTGAGTCAAACACAAAAATGAAAATGGCTTTTTACGAATCCACCTGTTTGAGTGGATACACGCTGCTGAGATGTGAAGGATTTGGGACTTTCTGTGTAGTGGCTATGGAATTTTATTAACATGAAAGGACAGAAATCAGGTTTGAGTGTGATTTATGTAGCAGCAGATGTAGTATTCTTTTCTTTGGAGTTTAAATAGGTTATAAAAACGTGATGGGGCACTGAGGTTACCAGTGAGTCATTCTCTGGCTTATTAGCAACAGCACAATTAATAGAGACAGAGGACTTTCCCTTGACAAGGGGCTTTTCTGCCCCAGTGAGCATTTAAAAGGCACAATTCCGGCTTTGTAAAATACCAACTTCCACGCAGGGAAGCAGGATGCTCTCCTTGTCCCTGCACTAAAGGGAACCGAAATGTCACCTTCATCATGAAACAAATAACCCATCCTTCTCTCATTAAGATAAATCCCAACGTGGTTGAATTGTAACAGTAGGCTGGAGTGCAAGAAATACGGTTGTACATTTTCACCATCATGATGAGGACCCCTCTCCTGCCATGGTACTGACAATGCTACTGGAACCTCAAGACTTTTCAGCAGCTCCAACAGCCCAGCCACCTCCACCACTGAAGGCTCTACTCTTTGGATTGCAGCTGCAAGCTTCCTACTGCTCCCCTCTGAGAGAAGCACGTGGCACCATCCCAACCTGAGAGGCTCCGAGACCCTGAATGTTCACCAGAAAATGGCTAGAACATAGAGGACCACAGAGCTCCGGTACAAGACCTCTGCCTCCATCTGCCAAGAGCCAAAACACAGCCTCTGCAGCAACTGGCCCAGAATAGTCAGAACTTAATCAATGACTACCAGTATCCCTCATTTTACCTCCACTTTCAACTCAGGACCAGCCTGAGGAAACCAAATTTGCTCCCCTAACTAATCTCAAAGGATACCTGGCTTCAGGTGGGCCTCCTCCAGCTTCTCCAGGCCAACAACCTCCATCAGGGCCCACCTGAGGCTTCCCTTGCCATCAAGAAGCTTCCCCACTCCATATGAGTCTCTTCTGAAATGCGAGTGATGGTGACTGACTCACCTGTTCTGGCAAGCTCTGAGTAAATCACTCCATTCGTTCCCATGTGGGCTGCCGTTGGGCAGTCATTCAGCAGTGCATCCTAAGCACTGACTGGCTGCTCAGTGCTGCTGTAGGTGCTGGTGCCAAATGTAGCATCTCTGAGACTCAACTGGTCTTGTACCCACTGCTCTTGCACTTCCAGGGCAAATTGTACAGAGGTAGCGTCCACTCTGGGGCTGGAATGCTCAGACTCATGGGTGTTGGTCCGTGGTGTAGATGATAGGCATGCCTAGTCTAAGCCACCTACCACCACAAGAACGAAGTGCCACCTGGAAAATGAATCGTCCCACCTCCACCCCACGATGGACAATGCCAGCCCATGCTGCTCCGTTTTCAGGGTCTTCATGACTTGGACCGGAAGATGTACAATCTCCTGCTTTTGTAATGATGCAGAAAGAAGTCTCTGCCCTCTTCCTTCCAGAAGACAGCAGCCGTGCCCTGGAAGGCAGGTAGCCACTAGCCCTTCAGGAGCTTCAGAGGCCGTGCCCTTCAGGTCCTGGGGTGCAGAGCAGACTACAACCCTCCACTGTTGAGGCCTGCACCACCTCAGGATGTTCACCTCCCTGAGGACATGACCCTAGAATCTACTAGGATCTCCATGCCTATGACCTTGCTAGATTGGAAATAAGTCTGTGTTCCTCTGACAGTAAGGCCTGAGACCATGTTAATATTCTACAGTTTCATTGTGTTGTTGACCCAAATTATTTGAGGCTAACCAAAATCAGGAGTTGTTTCTCTCATGAGGTTCAAGTTCCCAATCTTCAACCTGTGAAGCTCAGTGGGGGACTTTCTGTTTCGTAACAGCTGCCTGCTGTTGTGTGTTGAGGTCACCTCTCCACTTCAACCTGTGAAGCTGCCCCTGGGAGGAGGGGGAGTGAAAGCGAGTCAGCGCCCCTAAAGGACAATGCCTGCAGAAAGGTGTGGGGTCCTTGGTGCCACACAACTGTGCCAAAGTTAAAGGCAAGAACTGTGCACACTCTTTAGAAGAGGGACTTATGTTTTTATGCTTAATGTAAAGAACTCATTGAGTCAATATTAATACACAGCATCTTAGAGAAAATAAAAATCATATAATGGATTATGTAAAATAGCAGAACTGGGCCATGACCTCACTGCTTGAGTAGTTATGATTTTTGTGAAGATGCTGCACTGACTGAATTTTGGCCAACAGGTCATGAATTAAATTAGGTAATGAGAGCTAGTTCCCTCATTATACCCTGTTCATACCCTAGAACTGTAGGTATCATTGATAAAATAATATTCAGCTATTGGAAAAATATTCATGACTTTTGAGTAAAAGTAAAATTAGAAGGAAATGTTGTCTTAGTCACCTTGGGCTACCATAACAGAATATCATAGACTGGAGCTTAAATAACAGAAAAGTATTTTCTGACAGTGGTGGGAACTGGAAGTCTCCGATCGGGGTGCTAGCATGGATGGGATCTGATGAGCTCTCTATTCCTGGCTTGTAGATCGTCACCTCCACACTGTGTGCTGACTTGGTGGAGAGAGAGATCTCTGGGGCTTTTCTTACAAAGGCACTAATCTTCTCATGAGGGTCCTGCTCTCATGACCTCATGTGACCCTGATAACCTCCCAAAGTTCCCAACTCCAAATACTATCCCACTGGAGATTAGAGCTTCAACATAACAAACTCAAGGGAAACATAACAATTCCATCTAGAACCAATGTATACCAAAAAAATGCACTAGAATAAAGAAGACCATGGGAAGGAGAGGGCTTTTTGCTAAGGATATGCAAATCGACAGAGCTGGCCACCGTGGTGAGAGAAGTCATCCCGGCCATGCCTTGGGGGCTCATGCTCCGCAGTCAGGGTTTGGTTCCTTCCCCAAGCCATGCGGTCTCACTGATATTTCATTCTATGTTAATAATTGAAGTTCTACCAGTGTCCACAATTTAACTGATTAAAGTACCCCAAAACACACATGCTGTGTCCTGTGTGTCAAAAGCTTGGCAGGGCACTGAGATGCAGGGATGAGTCAGGGCAGAAGCTGGGCTTCCACAGAGCCCAAGCCCGCCTGAACTAGGCCACAGCAAGAGCAGGAAGGCTTTTCTACAAGACAGTGCTGAAGTCCTTGACATGGGACTTGACTTTGGCGAGGGGTCAGGATGTGTCTCAGAGTGCTGATCAGAAGAGATGCCTGGCAGGAGAACAACACCGCCCTCCAGGAAGAGCTAGTGCATGAAATGCAAGCATTCATGCCCCTTCCTCTGAATGCTTGCTCACATTTGGGTTAGAATTTGGCCATTTATGTTGTTTTCCCATAAAGATGAAGTGACTTGGCCAACGCAGGGATTGTCTGGCCCCTTTAGCAATAACGATTTCATAATAACTTAGCAAATACACTTAGGCTTTGATATAGTTTGCATATTTCCCCCTTCAAATTTTATGCTGAAATTTGATCTCCAATGTTGGAGGTGGGGCCTAATAGGTTTTTGAGTCATGGAGGTGGATCCCTTAGGAATGGCTTGGTGCTATCCTTTGGGTAATGAGTGGGTTCTCACTCTATTGTTCCCATGAGTACTAATTGTTACTAAAGAACCTGGCACCTCTCTCCCTGCTGTCCTGCCTCCTCTCCTCTGCCAGAGGTGGAAGCTTCTTAAGGCCTCGCCAGAAGCAGATGCTGGCGCTGTGCTTTCTGCAAAACGGTGTGCCAAAGAAACCTCTCTTCTTTATAAAATACCCAGCCTCAGATATTCCGTTATAGCAACATAAAATGGACTAAGACAGGCTTTATGCATTCATCTCTTGAGGTTGGTTAAAATGAATTTGCCTCAAGAACAAGGCCCTGCTTTTGGGAGTACTGACACAATCACCTTCATCATGCCTTTCTCCAAAGCACTCACTGTTGCCTTCACAAGCTCCTTAGCTGTCATCCTCTCATGAAGACCATGCCATGTCCTTCAGCTTTCTCCATTATATGGAAGCATTGGTCTGGATGAACAAAATAGCATTGCATGACTAGACTTGCTTTCTGTCCCTTGGCAGGCTGAGGCAGATAACCTGTCTTCTATTATTCTGCAACCATCTTATCTCTCAAAGATTTTCACAATTAGGCAACTTTTTTCTTTTCCTCTAACAGATGCTACTTTTTCTCCTTACCAATTTGCATTAGATAAATGAACTTCCATCCAGGGCTAACTTTTCCATCCACAGCCACTCATCTACTGTTCCTATCAAGTCAGCTGTTTTGCTTGGAGAATCACTGAGCTCTTCATTTTCTTTTATTCATTCTTCAAAAGCACATAGAATACTCACCTTAGTCTCTGGAATCTACTCTTTCTCTCTACCCTGGACATAGAATTTTAAACCCTATTGAGTTGGCTGGTGAAAGTCAGGTCAAGTGAATACTTGGCGGTGTTCTCATGCTGCCTTCCAACCCTTGTGAAGAAAGCTGCCCCAGCTCAGACAGACCTAAGTTTGGGCCCAGGTCCTGACACTACCCAGGTGTGTAAACTTGGGCAGGGTACTTAACTTGTCCAGCTTTATTCTCTAGGGCTGTGACATTTGGATAATGGTGACTATACCATTGACTCATAACATAAAAAGTAAGCAATTCTGGATGAAATCCACCTAGTTCACGTTTGATACATGCTGGCCCTGCCCCTTACTCAGGGCCATTGCACAGCCTACACATCATGGGGGCATTGCCTGAAGGAGTAAGAAGGGTACAGTTTCACCTGTGGTCCATGGACCAAGCTGTGCGCCTGTAATACTGCAACTCTACCTAATCCACAGAGAGGAACCTTACAGCCAATTGCTATCCTGAGTTCCTCTTAAGTTTCTGGTGTAGTTTTAATGAAAACTATATCCAAGATCCTGCCCTAACTCACACACTGAATCTCGGACATCTATTCCAAACTATATCAGACATTTTGCCAAGCATCAAGTGGAAGACTATTTCCAAATATTGTACATAGAAAAAATGGTAGTGTATGACACATCAGTCTAAAAATTACAACTAGTATTATAAAACATAGCAGGTGCACAATTACTCTATCGTGGTAGGGTGTAAAATGCTCACAACATTGCTTCCTAGTATCCAATTAATGTAGTTGGTGATAAACAGTTACTGATTTGCAGTGATGTCTTCTTTTTTTATTACAGTCAATTATACAATAAATTGCAATCGACTCATTCTGCTCCTTATTTAACAACTGTATTACCATTTGTTTCCCCAACAAGAACTAGGCAAAAATAAGATCTAACTCCTAAAAGCGTGGTGGGAAAGCAGTCAGTGGAGATGCACCACGGCAGAGAGTGACACCCACCGAGGATATCACCAGGATTTTCTGGGTACTGGGCACATCTAAGAGTGCACCCACTCCTGTAGCCTCAGCACATTTTTTTTTTTTTTGGTTTAAGTTCTAGGATACAGATGCAGAACGTGCAGGTTTGTTAAAAACCATGGCACATACATGTGCCCTGGTGGTTTGCTGCACCTCTCAACCGGCCATCTAGGTTTTAAGCCCTGCATGCATTAGGTATTTGTCCTAATGCTCTCTCTCCCCTTGTCCCCTATCCCCTGACAGGCCCCAGTGTGTGATGTCCACGGGAGCACATTTTTAAAAAGAGCTAAACATGATTTTAATGAGGGACTAATTGTATTTAGAGAGTAACTGAGTAGTTTTTTATATATCATTTTGTTTAAAATATTTATTGATATTTGGAGCTGTCATTATAAAATTTTTCCTATATTATTATTCATCAAAAACATCTTATTAAAATATATACATTATAAGATATAGGCTACTACAAATGAAGAGGAAATCCACAGGAAAAGAGAGAAAAAAATAAAGTTGTTTTCAAAATATAGGTCAAAAATTTAGAAAATAAAACAAGTTAATTTTTTTTTCCTATGAGATCTTTACAAATTGAAGAAAAAGTCATGTTTGCAGGAATAGTGGAACAATATAAGAAACTTACAGCAAAGAATAATCTTTTACTATTCTTCCTTTTCTTTCCTGGATGGCTGAGGCAGGTGTGTCTTGGCTTTCCATTCATGTGTGGATTATATACCTTATATGCAATGCCATGATTTTATAAACATTCATACATGCATATAGGAAACATATATCACTGCAAGTTGACTTTCAAAGTTTTGACAATATGTAATGGACATCTTTTGAGGTCCATAGATAATTAGATTTTTCGTTGTTTTTAAGAGATTGGTTCGTGTTTATGTTGGCCAGGCTAGACTCAAACTCGTGGGATCAAGCAACTCTGTCACTTCAGCCTCCAGAATAGCTATTACTCTTAAAAATAGTTATGTAGTATTAGCTATCTATTGCTGAAATAATGCTGTGCAAAAATAACCAAACAACTTAAGGGGTTTGCAAAAATATGCATGTACCTGGGCTACTTGGCTAGGCAGCCTTGTTTGTTTTGACCGGGCTTGTTCTCATGTCTAAGTGTCCTTTGGCTCTTAGCTGATCTAAGATGGCTTGGGCTGGGGACATGGGGTGATTCACCTTTTCTGCGTATGCCTCTGCTTCTCCAGGAGGCTAGCCTGAGGATGTTCTTTTTTTTTTTATCACAGTTTATGCAAGTCTAATTTCTGCTGTTTTGGTTGGAAAAGAGCTGCAGGTGTCCTCTAATTATAACCCCATTTTCACAAATATCAACTGTCATATTTAATCTGTTATATTCACCATATAGCCTACTGTGGCAGCACACTTCTTTCATTACAAATTTAGTAGCAGAGTTTCAAATGCTCAAACTAACATTCAGGCTAGTCAATTAATGCATTTTTTTACAAGTTAAATGTTATTAAAAACAGGTTCTTAATTTGCTAATGATTTACTAGACCCAAAGCAATATTCCAATTTTTTGTTGTTGCAGTAGTTGAAAATGGAAGAACATTCAGAACAGTTGGGATGGGAGAGATGTCAGGGATACTTTGTCCTTTCTCATCCATTTCTGAATTTCTTTTTTTTCTTTTTATTTTTTATTTTATTTTATTTTATTTATTTTTATTTTTATTTTTTATTATGTTCTCACGGAGATGGCAGAGGCTCCCAGGCAAAAAGGCAAGTGCAAGCGCGCAAGTGTTTTCTAGGCTGCTGCTTTTATCATGCATGCTAAAGTTCTGTATTAGCAGTCACCAAAACAAATCATATGGCTGATCACATAGAGAGAGAGAGGGCTGCACAGTTGCACGGCAAAGGGTAAGAGTGCAAGAGATTTGAAAAATTGAGACTGTTTTTGTAACCTACCACAGTATAAACCTTCCATTTTTTATTCAACCATTCCCCATGTTAGCTGCTATTTTGGATCTTTTCAGAGTGTTATAAGTTATTGTTAGCAGGAGTATATATTCTTACATATCTATCTTTATGCATTTGTATTTATTTTAGTGGAATGTTTACCAAAGTGAAATGATTGGATCAAATACTTTTATTAGAATTAAAATTTGTATAGCTATATTTATTCAAAATGTGTAGTGATTCATACCTATGGTAGATGTGAAATAAAGTATCTGTTTTCCTATATCTTGGTTCAATAAGATACAGTAATTTTTTTTGTAATAGATTAAAAATCTAATTTTTGAACTTACAAATTCAGTTCCAACATATAAAGAACATAAAAGACATCATTTTTGTCCTAAAACAACATCAAAAAAAGCTGGACAAATTAAAAATCAATGACTGTCTTTGGCCTAATAGATATGTGAGTTTGCAGGGCAAGCTGTCACCCTGAAACTTGAAGAGACAGCACATACAGAGAGTAACAGGTGAGATCTGCCTACCTGACATGCAAGACACAGAAGCCAAAGATGCTGGAATCAGAAACTCCTTGTAATATCACATACAATATGTCCAGGTTTTAACCAAAAATTATAAGACATGTAAAAAGGCAAGAAAGAAATTCTAAAGAGATAAAGCAAGGCAGACTCATATATGACACAAATATTGGAAATATCAGATAGGAAATTTAAAATGGCTATAATTAATATGCCAAGGGATTTAATGAATTAGTAGGTAACATTCAAGAACGGGTGGGTAATATAAGCAGCAAGAGGAAAACTCCAGGAATAAGTTTAAAAATGTTAGAAATCAACAACACAGTCACAAAAAGAATACCTTCAATAAGGTTATCACTAGATTCAACATAGCCAAGAAAAGAGTAAAGGACCTTCAAGATAGGTCAATAGAAGCATCCCAAACTTCAACATAATGAGAACAAAATTTGAACGAAAAAGTAGAATAGGACATTCAAGAACTGCAGCGCAATTTTAAAAGTTACACACACACACACAGACACACACACACACACTTGAAATGTCAGCAGAAGTAGTGAGAATGGAGCCAAAGAAGTATTTAAAGTAATAAAGGCTAAGAACTTTCTGTAACCAGTGATAGATACAAAACTCCACATTCAGAAAATTCAGAGAACACCAAGAAAAATGAACAAACACTTACATAAAATCCTAAATCATAAAGGAACACATACACACACAAAATACTAAATCATATATTAAAGCTGCAGAAGATTAAATACAAAGAGAAAATTTTGAAAGAAGCCAGAAAATAAAATCACCATATATATAGAAAAATGTTGAACAGAACTACAGCATACTTCTCATCAGAAATAATGCAAACCAGGAGACAGTGGAATAAAATATTCAGTGCTAAAAAACAAAAACCCTAACCTAAAAATCTGCATTCAGGGAAATTAGCCTTCAAAATGAAAGAAATGTAAAGACTTTCTCAAATAAACAAAAACTGGGGAAATCTGTTGTCAATAAACATGCCTTCCATGAAATGGCAAGATAAGTTCTTTAAAAGAAGTAAAATGAGACTGGGCTTGGTGGCTCACGCCTGTAATCCCAACACTTTGGGAGGCCAAGGTGGGCAGACTGCTTGAGTCCAAAAGTTTATCTAATTGTTTTTTATAGAATAGTCTACCCAACAACAGCAGAATACACTTTCTTCTCAAGCTATCATGAAACTTTCACCATGATAACCTTCATCATGTGTGCCATAAGGACACATGAACAAATCTAAAATATTATGCATTATACAAAGTATGTTTTCAGATTACAGTGGAATCAAACTGAAAATCAATAACAGAAAAATGGTAGGAAATCCCTAATTATTTGGAAATTAAGCAACACATTATCTAAATAACCCATGGGTCAAATTAGAAATCTTAACAGAAAGCTAAAATATACTTTCAACTAAATATATGTGGAAATACAAATAACTAAAGTATGTGGGATGAAGAAAAAACAGTACTTACAAATAAATTAATAACACTGAAAACACTAGGAAAGAAAAAATTTCAAAAGAAATAATCTAAGTTTTAATCTTAGGAATCTGATTCCTAAAAATAAGAGAGTTTTAGCCTAAGCAAGCAGGATAACTAAAATTATAAAAATTAAAGCAGAAATCAATTAAATTGAAAAAAGGAAAATAAAAGAGACTTTCAATGAAATCTAAAAATTCCTTGAAAAAATTAATAAAGTTTATAAACCTAGTCAGTGCAATTAAGAAAAAAATTTCCCATATCAGAAATATATATAAGGTCATCTCTATTGACAGCATTCACATTAAAATAATAATTAAGAAATACTATACTAAGAAGTACTTTTGCCCACAAATTTGATAATTTAGATTAAGTATCTGTTCCTTAAAGGAAAGTATCAGAACTTACACAAAATGTTACACGACTTGAATAGGGCTTGGATATTTACATAGTTCTATATCTTTAGAAACAGTAGATACTGTCTATCTATATTAAAGTTGTTCAATCAATAATAATTACCACAATAAGAAAGCACAAAGCTCAAATGACTTTGTGGGGAATTCTATCAAGTATTAAAAGAAGAAATAATTATTTCTTAATAATAATGATATTAATTAATAATAATACTATAATATTAAATATTTCCACAATCTCTTTTACAAAATAGAAATGGAGAGAACACTTCTGAACTTATTTTATAGGGTAAACTTTCTCCTAATACCAAAACCAGATAAAGACATTGTATAAAATAAAAATTATAGACCAATTCCTCCCATGAACATAAATGCATAATGTCCAATAAAATATTAGCAAGTATAATCCAACAATGTATAGGAAGGATTATGCATCATGTACACGGGAGACTTATTCTAGGTATTCTATTCATGAATGATTCAACATTCAGAAATCAATTAATGTAATCCTCCAAGTCAACAGGCTAAAGAAATAAAACCACATAATCATATCAATTGATATAGTACAAGCATTTGGCAAAATCCAGTGTCATTCAAGGTAGAAACTCTCAACACAATAAAAATAGAGGGGAACTTCCTCAACTTGATAAAGGACATACACACACACACACACACACACACACAACCTGTAGCTAGCATCATACTTAATGGTAAAGCAAGACTGGACAATGTTACCTTAATGTCAGGAATAAGGCAAGGATGTTCTCTTTCACCATTTTTATGTGGTGAAGTTGTAGCTGGAGCATTAGTTAGAAAAACACATATACCTGTGTACATATGTGTATACACACACACAAATGGGAAAGGTAAAAATAAAATGAAAAACTCTTGCAGGTGACATGATTGTCTATGTATAAAATCTCTCAAAATCTACAAAATCTCCTGGAACTAATAAGCAAGCACAGCAAGGTTGCAAAGTCTATATCCAAATGTTTATTATTTTCTTACATACCAGCAGTGAACAATTAGAATTTTAAGTTAAAAACCAATAACATTCATGATGGCACCAAAAATAAACATACTTAAGCATAAGACTGTACAAATATGCAAGTAAAAGATAAAAACACTGACGAAATAAAGCAAAGAAGAGAAGATTTAAACAAATGGGAATCTATTCTGTGCTCATGAATAGGAAGATTCAATATTGTTGATATAAATTCTTCCCAATTTGACTAATCTGCATTCCAATGCAATTACAATAAAATTTCCAGAAAGCTACTTTGTAGGTATCAGCAAACTCTTCCTAAACTTTATAAACTTAAATTAGCCAACATAATACTGAAGAAACATAAAAAATTTGGAGGAATCCCACGACCCACACTATCAAAGCATAGAAGGCTTACGATAAAGCAACAGCAATCAAGACCACATTGTACTGGTGAAAGAAGAGACAAGTAGATCAATGGAACATGAGCGAGCCAAGTAAAAGACCAAGACAAATATGTTTCACTGATTTTTAACACAGGCACAACTGAAATTCAGTGGAGAAAAGACAATGTTTTCTATAAAAGGTATTGAGTCAATTGGACATCCATATGCAACAAAAAGATCCAGATATAGACTTTATACCTTTCACAAAATTAAGCTCAAAATGGATTATAGGATTGTATAAAATGTAAAAACTGTAACATACTTAAAATAAATGAGAAAATCTACATGACTGGGAGCCTGATGATGAGTTTTGAGACACAAAACAAAAGCTCTATCTGTGAAAGAAAAAATATTTGACTTTACTAAAATTTAAAACTTCTACTCTGTAAAAGACACTGTTATGAGAATGAAAAAAGAAAGCCATAGCCTGGGAGAAATATTTGCAAGACACACATCTAATAAAAGGCTTGTATTCAAAATATAGGTAGAGCACTTAAAACAACAGTAGGAAACAAACACTTAAAATGGGCAATGTATAGAAACATAAGCCTCACCAGAGAAAATATACAGATGAAAAGTAAGCACGAGTGGATATTCAACATTAGATGTTATGAAGGAATTGCAAATTTAAAAAAGATAAAAATAGCACTACACACCTGTTAGTGTAGTAAAAATTCCAGAACACTGGCAATACCAATTACTGGTGAGGATGAGAAGCAACAGAAATTCTCATTCATTGCTGTGGGAATGCAGAATGCTAGGTCCACTTTGGAAGGTAGTTTGGCAGCTTCTTTTAAAGCTAAACATATTATTACCACACAATTCAACAATCACACTTCCAAGTATTTACTTAACCAAACTGAAAATTTATATTCACACAAATGCCTGTGTGTGAATGTTTATAGTGGCTATTTTTATAATTACTAAAAACTAGAAGCAACACAATGTGTGTTTTCTAATAGATGAATGAATTCTCAAATATACAAACAAGGGAGTGCTATTCTGCAATCAGAAATAAACTATCAGCCATGAAAAGACACAGATGATTCCGAAATTCATACACATTGGTAAAAGAAGGAAGTCTGAAAATTCTACATACTATATGATTTTATATGACAGTTTGGAAAAAGTAAGTTATAGAGATTGAGATGATAAACAGATCCATGATTTTGGGGGCCCAAGAGGGTGAAAGATGAGGAGCTCAGAAAAATTTTATATATATATATGGTATGATATATATAGTATGATATATCATACTATATATAGTATGATATATCATACTATATATAGTATGATATATCATACTATATATAGTATGATATATACACTATATAGTGTATATATAGTATATATGTATATATACACTATATAGTGTATATATAGTATATATGTATATATACACTATATAGTGTATATATAGTATATATGATATATACACTATATATAGTATGATATATATACTATATTTACTATATATAGTATATATAGTATATATATTATATATAGTGTATATATACATATGTATATATACATATATAGTGTATATATACATATGTATATATACATATATAGTGTACATATACATATGTATATATACATATATAGTGTACATATACATATGTATATATACATATATAGTGTATATATAGTATGATATGTAGTATGATAGTGTATAATATAGTATGATATAGTATATATATAGTATGATATATATGTATATATACACTATATATAGTATGATATATATGTATATATACACTATATATAGTATGATATATATATAGTATGATACTCTAATGGTGGATACATGACATTATGCATTTTTTAACTTTACAGCACAACAAGGAAACCTTAATGCATATAAACTTAAAATAATTAGGAGTAGGGAAATCCTAGTGTGGAAATAAGAAAGTGACAGAATAATCTAACTGCAGTAAATAGAAATGTGTGAAACCACTTTACTGAGGTGAGTGGAGATAAAGGTGTTGACCTAAGTAACTTTTTGAGTAAGTGGAAATCATAAGACTGAAAAAAACAAAACAAAACAAAACAAAAACAAAAATACCACCAGAAAACAGAACTGTGCATAGGCACTGTATTCTAGCTGGTAATATTTTCCATGTGTGTACAGGTCAACAATTCTGAAACCTTATATAAATACTGGAAATGACTAAATAAAAGTATGGCAAAATGTGAGACCCAGGTTTCTCAGTGCTGGAAGCCTATAGCTGTGAAGAGGGTGAAGAATCCACATAATGGTGGATTAGAGTTGCAGACGTTAGCATGAATTCATAATATAGACACAGATGATTGTGTATAGAGATATTACTATACATGTGAATATTCACGGTTTAGTATACATACATGGATTTCTTTTTTTTTTTTTTTTTTTTTTGAGATGGAGTCTCTCTCTGTCGCCCAGGCTGGAGTGCAGTGGAGCCATCTCCGCTCACTGCAAACTCCGCCTTCCAGGTTCACGCCATTCTCCTGCTTCAGCCTCCCAAGTAGCTGGGACTACAGGTGCCCACCACCACGCCTTGCTAGTTTTTTTGTATTTTTAGTAGAGACGGGGTTTCACCGTGTTAGCCAGGATGGTCTCGATCTCCTGACCGCGTGATCCACCCGCCTCGGCCTCCCAAAGTGCTGGGATTACAGGCGTGAGCCAATTTTCCCGGGCCCTGGGTTACTTTATTCAGCTAAGAAAGCCCACATGCAAAGGACTCCTCACTAGCAACAAGCATACCTACCACCCAAATCTTCTTTTCTAATGCCGTTCTGTAATCAAAGGAACCAGAGCTCCTTGGAGAAATGGCTAACTAATTTTAGGACTGTGGAAGGAAATAGCCAAGATGATCTCTGAGCATCTTGTCGTTCCAGAAAGTAAAGTACACAATGCACACAGACCTGCACACTCATGCAATACAGCGATCTGTCAAAGAGACACCAGTACTAACCGAACGAACCAACAGTGACTGACCAAAGCCATTTTCTCTTTGCAACACAAAATAAAATAGTATTGAGTTATAGTCCAAAGTATAAAATAAATATTCATGATTCCATACTGATGTAAATAGCTGACTGCATAAATAAATAAATGAGGGAAAAGGACAAATATCCTATGCAGAAGGTTTTGAAATAATTTATGTAGATCACATTTAAGGAAACAGAGCATAACTCCCCCTCTCCCTAAGTACCTGTAACAACTTTCTTCCAAAGTCCATAACAGCTTTCTTCCAAAGAACATAGCAAGAAAAGAGTGGGGAGTAACTTCACAGTAGAAAAAACTGACAAACAGAGCCTCAGCCTGATGATCAAGGTCAACACCACATACCCTTGATGTGAAGTGATGAGAAGGCAACTTTGCCTCTGTGTTCTTTTCAAAAATCCATAACCCAGTCTAACCATGAGAAACGCATCAGACAAATCCCAGTAGAAGGATATCCTATAAAACGCTTGACCAGTACTCTTCAAAACTGTCAAGGCCATCAAAAAGAAAGAAAGCTTGAGAAATTGGCACAGCCAAGAGCAGCCAAGGAGACATGAGGACTAAATGTAACACACTGTCTTGGATGAGGTTCCCAAATAAGGGAAGTCTTTGGAAAAAGCTAAGGATATCTGTATAAACTATGGACTTTAGTTAATAATAACGAATGGATACTGGTTACTTCATTGTGGCAAATGTGACATATTAAGATAGGATGTCAATTATAGAGAAATGCAGGTTTGGACATGGGGGAACAGCTGGACTATCTTCGCATTTTTTTTTTTTGTAAATCAAAAACCTCCTAGAATAAAATGTATATTTAAAAAACTAATGGTTGATTCATCCTTTATATAAAAGTTAATAATAACATTGTCTCTCGTGAAAATATGCAATGATAATGATGATGGATAAAACAAAAGGAACTAAATAAACTGGAGGGAAATAGATTGCCTTCTCTGCCTTCCAGAAATTTTAATTTGATGGTCATTCTGCTTTGGTTAGTATTCCTCATTGTAAATTTACAGGATTAATTTCACCTAACATTGATAAAATCTGTTCTGCCCTAAGGTAAGTTGCTGGATCTTAAAGCACTGTCCCTATGTAGCTAAATCAAATAAGTCAGAACGTGGCCTCAAGTAAATAGCACTTAAGCGTTTGGAGGAGAGACATAGCAGAAAACATAACAAAGACAGTCAACCAACAGCTGGAGTATCAGTGTCCTGAGGGCTGGCTTGAATGCTCTCAGAGGGCTTGTACCCTCCCCAATTACATGAGGAATCTGTGTAAAATAGCAACTAGTGCCAACTGAACTGTTCACCTCCCAAACACCAGTTTATGTAAACTCAATTACTTACATGACCAGAACCAGTGATTTCTGAAAAGAAGCCTCTCATCTACTCTACTAAGTTTTCTGCCAAAACACAGCATGAGTTTTGTTTTCTTTAAAAACTACCATTTCCATATAATTGGATTAACCCAGCATGTGACTATGGCCAGATGTCGAAGCTTCCTAGATTGTGTAGAACCCTCATGTGACCTCAGGCTTCTCTCACAAAATGCTGGGAGTTAAAATTCAGCCATTGTCTAAAAACTGCCTTAATCATCCTGAGGAAGTTATAACGGTTGGTTGGAAAACAAAAATTACCAAAGGCTCGATTAAAGTTTTAGATGTTCAAATAGCCATGGTCAGAGACCAAGAAATGATTTGTTGATTAAGTGCTTGCAGCAACCTTTAATTTTGCTAAGATGTACAGAAGGAGAAAAATGAAGACTTTTTCAAGCAAGTATTAAATTCAGAAAGAGTCTATTTAATCTCTCAAGTCTCCTTTTAAAATATTTTCACTGCTATGAATCCAGCATACTTCTTTTTTTTTTTTTTCAGCACTGATCATCTATCTCCTCCGAAGACTCAGACTTTCAATTAAGTGAGCATTTACCAAATTCTCCTACACGCTGCAAATGGAGGGTGATGAAGACATGAGAGCATCATGGTCCTTGTCCTCAGAACTCATGCTATAATACAGGAAGTGGGAAAGCACATGGAATTGCAGGGGGCAGAGAAGAGGGACAGAGTTTTATGAAAACAAAAAGAAATATTATTTTAAGTTGGGGGAGGGGGTGAAGGAACTTTACATGGAAGAAGTGACATTGGAATTGGATCAGACTTCCAAACCTGAGGAAGTTGTTTTCGTCCTGGAAGGGCGCGGGTGCTCTTTGCCTTTACAACATGGGTGGGTTTCTGTGAGGCTAGATTGTTTTCTTGCTTGGGATTTTGAGAACTAAATCTGGATTTTTGCCGGAAGATGGGATTATCGTATTCTTTTTGGAACACAGAGATTTGATACCCATACTGAGTAAGAGCAAGATACAAGCTTCTAAGATGTAGCTCCAGGGGGGTTCTGAAGGGCTGCCCACAGGCTTTTTGGAAGATGTGGTAGCTTTTCTTCTTAGACATTCTTCCTCATCCTGTATTTTGACCAACTCTCTGGCCCTCTTAGCAAGGATGCCAACCTTAAGGCATCCCAGGAGCCACAGATAACCTTGGAAGACCTTGCTCAGAGGTGGCCCATGAATGACTCACCTGCCTGGGGATAATTTCCTTGAGACTTTCTTGCACCTCTCATGCCTGACTACATTTTTCAAAAGTGTAATTTTTAGAAGGGCCAAGGGTAGCCAAGTTTGGTCAGCTTGGTCAGCAGCCTTTTCCATTGCGGTCATCTCCATGTCTGTCAATTTCGAGGTACCATTGCACAGTGAGAGTCAGGCCACTCCCTAATTTCTTGTTGCCGTCTGTCTTAGTCCATTTAGTGCTGCTATAACAGAATACCACCAACTGGGTATTTTAAATGAAGAGAAATTTATTTCCCACAGGTCTGCAGGCTAGCATGTCCAAGACTGAGGGAGTAGGCATCTGATGAGAGCCTTTTTGCTGTGTCACTCCATGCAGGATGCAAATGGGCAAGAGAGAACCTACTCTCGAAACTCCTTTTGAAAGGCATTAAGCCCTAAAAGCCTACTGACCTCTTACAGTCCCCAACTCCTAAAACCTTTACATGGGCCATTACATTTCAACATGAGGTATGGGAAAGACACATATTCAAACTATACTACCCTCCCTAGTAACTAACAACTTTTTCCATTTATTTTTCCCTGAAAAAGATTTAGGCATGCTTTTGAGATCCAGCTTCTCTATTTAGCCATTCTGTGATATTTAATTCTCTAAATTCTCTAGTAATTACATTTCTTATACCTCAATTTCTTTTTCTATAATATGTCAACAACAATAGCTTCTAAGTTACAATATTATAATGGGAATTCAATAAGATTACATTGTAAAATACAAAATGCCATGCTGGTCTTAACTGCAACTCCATGCGTCCATGCTGGGCCACCGTGTTGACCTGGCAGGTGCCATGTTTATAGTAGTCCAAGGGGTTGTTTTGTTAAAAATTATATTCCACTTTGTGGAAATCTGGGGTTTTTTATGTTTATGTCTGCCTCTGGTCTTATGCTTCAATGCAAGTATGTTTATTTTGCATATCTCTCCTGAGGTAAAACACAGCTCCATCCCTCATTGGGGAACGCCACTCACACACCTAACACACACTCAGTGAATGTGTCAGTGTAGTGGACATTCATGGCATAGTGGGAGATTATAGGAAAAACAAAAGTGTCCGTCTGTTAGAAAAGCTACAAATCACCATGGAACATTAATGACATGAACTGGTAAACGGTCCTCTGGCTGCTGCATCAGTGATGAGATCTCACTGGCCTTGGCTCCTGGGGTTGCTGTAATTCAGAGCATCCCAGGCTTCTTCCTAGCCCCGTCCTCCTTCTCTCCTCCTTCCCCCAGTTCTGCCCGCACTTCACCAAGTCTGCATTGCCCAGGCTCCCCTGACTCATGTGTCCTGAGAACAGCACTTTCTTCCCCAAGAGGTTGTCTAAAGTATTTTCCAAAGATTCCTTACCCTCTAAGAAGAGAATGGGACAGTAATTTAAGAGAACAGTCTCATTCTGTAACACATAGATGCATGTCCACTGAAACTTGTGATATTTTTCATCTTTACCATTTATTAACTGCATATTCTTTCTTAAGCTTCTGCAATCTAGCTTCTCTTCCCAGTACTTTTTCGACCCCTGGGGCCTTCTGTGACTACGCTACTTTGAAGTTTGTGTTTATTTTATTTTAATTTATCTTGATTGGGATTGATTATGCTTCCTGACTTTGAGGAGCCCAATGTATTCTAAGTTCAGAAAATTCATCGTCATCACCTCTCTAGATATTGCTTTTTCCTCATTTTCTCTTTCTTCTCATTTGGAAACTCCTATTACATTTGTGTTAGACTCCATTCTATCTGCCATTTTTTTCTCTTTCATATTTTCTATTTCTTGCTCTCTCTTTTCAGTATTCTGGGTAATTTGCTCAGTTCTACTTTCCACCTATTAATTTCCTTTTCAGCTGTTGTTTAATCTGTTTTTTAACCCATCCTATTTATTATGTTTTAATTTCATTAAGCACATTTTTAATTTCTCGAACTTCTCTGTGATTAATTCTCAAATTCCCTTATTGATTATAGTGGAATTTTGTTCACTGATCAAACTTGTAATTTGACTTTTAAATATCATCATAATCACTTTTATTATTATTTTACAGTGGACATACAACATTTCGATTATCTGAGTTTCTCTGAGAGTAATTGTGCTGTGTCTTCTATGCCAATCCCTGCTCATAGTGAATCTTTATACTTTTTTGGTATTGTTTAACTTTTAGGCCTCTGAGGCCTAAATGTGTGGACATCCTGTAGCAAATGAGGCTGCAGAATCACAGAGGAGCTTTTCACTTGCCTCTTCCTAGTGTCCTGGAGTGACTAGATTGAGATGCTTCCTATGCTCCTCTGACCCTGGGATGTAGATCAGAATCCCAAGCTTGCCTGAGAGCAGAGCTCATGTCAGGAGTCACTGGAGAAGCCCTTACTTTTTCTCCTCCCAGAGATCAGACCCAAGGTGCTCCCAATAAATGGTATCTCCTTTTCTTGTCTAAGTTCTAAACCAAACGAGAAATTTAAAACATGATAATCTAGATGGAAGACCAACGTATCACTATATCACTTTTCTTATTGATGAAGTCACTGTTGGAGTATTTGGCCATATCTGCAGGCAAATATGCCTCTGAATGCTGTGCCTCAAGCTGACCGAGTGGTCCATCCCATCGGGGCAGAGCAGGGACAGCAAGCCCACTCCCCACATGCATGGAGAGAGGTCTCCCCACTCAGCGCCCTGTTCACCCAAGCTTGCATGCTTTCTCCCCAAGGATGGCAGGACAGCTCCCAGGGGGAAGCAGGAGGAAGGACTGGGCACAGGCACCCTATTCCTTACTCAAATGTACCCATCAGCTACTCATCCTTCTTCCATAGGGAGAAGTAAGAGGTGGCCAGACACTGAGGGTGGATATGGGCTACCTTTTCCATGCAGCCCGAGGCATGTGGGGTGTGGCTGTGAAGGTCCTCCCTGGGAAGCATCTGTGATGGGCTCAGAGCATGCCAGGAACATGCTAGGGGACCACCTGTCGTCTGTTCTTATGAAGCCTGCACAAATGTCTCCTCAGTGTGCCTCTTCCCGCCACCCCCAGCTTGGACCCAGCCCACCCTAACTTATTTTAGACCACTGAGCATCCCCTGCCTGCAGTCCTTCCTGCCTCAACCAGCCTTCTGCTCATGCCAGGGTCCACTTCTCTCCAAACAGACCTCCTGTTCACTGTGTACTGCCTGGAAAACTCCGCAATCGCAGTGCCAGGAGACCAATGCCATGTCCTGAGTTGAGCCCATGAAGGGCTTCATCATTGAGACCTGTGAGACTTGGGTTCCAGGGCTGGCCCCATCTGCCCCGTGAACTCACCAAACTTTCCTTACTCCCCAAAGCACAGTTGGCTCTGAGCTTTCGGAGTCCAATCATGCTGAGGCCCCTCTCCTTGTTCATCAGGGACCATCGTAAAGGTCATCATTCCTTCCAGGAGGGAGACTTCCCAGCCAGTCATGGTAGATGTGGTAGGCTGACCTCTCTTTCTGTGTCTAGGTATTTAAATCTCTGAACTCCCAGGAAAAAGATGGACAGAACAAAACATGTATCTTTAAGGCAAAGAAAAGTGTGAGGAAAAGCAACAGGGCTGGAGTGCATACTGCATCATCAAGAGCAGGGTTGGGTTTGAGTTGTGCGCAGAGCTTGTGAAGGGGCTCCATGAGGGACAGGGATTGGGCTGCTGACAGAGGGTGGGGGTCCTTGGACAATGAGAAGACAGGTTGACCACAGGGAGCCTGCAAGACTCTCCAAGCTAGGCAGCTATGTGGGGTCATGTCATCACACAAAGATCTGAAAGAGATGCTATAATCACCTAGTCAAGAAGGGAAATTTGGGGATTCCATTTCCCATCTACTCCCAGCTGTGCCCACTTCCACTCCTACCAGGCTGGAGTGGTGGAAAGGGCTTGCACTGCAGAGTGCAGCTAATCCACCTCTGTCAAAGCCCAGTGCCAGCAACAAAGGCTGGCACCTCCTTTCTTGCCTCAGGTGTCCCAGAAGGTCAGGCATGTGGTTCTCCTTCTTCAGAGCCTACTGACTCCAATCCTCATGCTTCTTAGAAACGTTGGGAGGCAGGACTGGGCCCCCTCTGTCCATGTGATTTTTAATTACACATTCATTGATTGGGCTAAAAACTATGCAAATTGTAAAAATATAAACTTTTCTTGAGGTAATCTAAAATGAATTTAGCTATGTCTGGTAAGAAAAAAGAAAGCTTATAGGATTCTAGGTCATTGCAGACATAATCATAATTGGAAGAAACAAGTAAAAGTCAACATAATAAAAGAAAAGTAAGGAAAGTCTGTTGCTGTTGGACCAGTCGTCTCCCCTGCACGATTGATAGGAAAGGCCCATCATATAGTTCGTCTAAATGTGCTGAAGGGGCAGGATGCTTAGGAATGGCTGGTGCCTCCACACCTGGAACCCATCCAGGCTGTTCTAAACAGGAAGGGGCAGAGGGGTCAGTGCGGTCAAACATGATGGGAAGAGCAGGATGGCCAATAAGTGGAAAGCTTCGGAGGCCGTAAATAAACAGCCTGATAAAGAGACAGATTGAGGAGGTGCTGCACAAATAATCACAAGAAAAGCAGCAGGGAAACGAGAGGCGCAAGGTAGAAAGAGGGGCTTGCAGAGACTGTTTCCATTTAGAGCTGGTGAGCTCCAGCACTGTCTCATGCAGACTGGGGAGTCTGTGGGACCAGGAGGAGCCAGGCATGAAGATGAGGAGTGAACAGAGGCTCCTCTAGGGCTAAAAGGAGAAAGGAGGATCTCCCACACCTCCAGTGAGTGCTTCTCCCCAAAAATGCATGGGATGCTGCAAATACATCGATTTGATGAATAACTGGGTATGGCAAAGTATACAGGCTCTAAATGGGAATGAGAGAACATTCTGATGAAATGTCACTGAAGAACTGATACTCAAATCCAACTTAACACTGGGAAAGCAGTTTAACTTACTGGGAATTTGATGTGTCCATTGTGAAAAGAGAGCTGGGTGTGTCTTCTCACCGTAAAGTGTATTCAAGTTCAACTCTAATCGCTGCCCGGAATCAAATGTCACTGTTTGAATTGCTGTATAAAATACACTTTCCAAACAGATGTGTCCTTGAGAGCCAACACTGTCCATACTCACAGCCTCTCAGCGTTTTAGTTCTCTGCAGCCCACCTCTGTTGCTTTTACAAAAAGCTTTGGAGTTCTGGCCAAAGAAAAATCAATCAGCAAGATTTGAAAAAATCAAATAAATGAAGTAAAATTCAATTTAATATTGAACATGCATGAATTTTTGTGAACCTAGTCATGTTTTCTCATTGCCCTTTGCTGAGTCTTGGGTGGTCACTGGGTCTCCCCAGTTCTGTACCAGCTGGCTCATCATCTCTAATTCTGACAGCTCCAGGGACACAGGGCAGGTGTGTACTGCGCACATCCTTCTAATTGTGCGTGACCTGGCTAAATTCTTCTCTAATTTTGAGTCTGCACCCTGGAGCTTCTTTCCTGAAGTGAAGCACAGTTTCTGCCTATACATGCAGAGTAAGATTTCTGTAAGCTAATTAACAACACATTTCTGTTGTGACACTTGGTGGCAATATATGCCACAATAACATTTGATCCTTAATAAGAGATATCCAGGCTTTTCTAGGGAAAGAAGCAAATATGGATGGAAGCCATCTATCCAGTAAACAGGTACTAATTAACTGGATCCTAGTAAAGTAAAAACTCAGAATTAATGAATGCATGTCCAGCATTCATATCAACAACAGAAGTTAATATTTATGAGTCAGATAAAATTGCTACAGTGTTGGATGCATAGATTTATCTGTAACACACATAGTAACCCATTGGGGGTATACATCTACTAAACACCCTGCTTTGCAGGTGAGGAAGTTGAGGTCATGGAGAGGCTAAGGCTTCATGCAAGGTCACACATGAGAAGTGGAGATGGGTGTCAAATCTAGGCCCTCTGCATTCAAATGTCTGTGTTCCCGGCCACTGCAAAGTGCATTCTTCTCTTCATGTAAGCTCCCTGAGGAGCCACATTGTCACCTAAGCCATCCAGGAGAAGTTCCTAAAGCTGGTGTTGGATTTGGCTCATACCTTTGTCAAACTGCGGCATGTGGATGAACTTTCAACCTCTCTCAATAGTTGCTCTTTAATATTGAGGAAGTCGTAGAGGAAAAAGCAAAATTTAAAATATCTAAGCTTTTGATCTTGAACAAACCAGGTGAGAAGTGTTCTTTTTTTTATTTATAAGCTCTGACTACTTACTCTTTGATATCTTCCAGTTCTCTTTCTTAATTTGATCCTTCTTCTCAATCTCAGATTATGCTTCAGTGCAACCTGGATTCAAAGAGCAAATACTTCCCTTATTCCTCACTATGGTTTTCTTTTCACACCTCTGCACTCTCCCATTTTCCTTTGTGGCCAGCCTTCTTTAAGGGGTACCTGTGCCCCCAGGTTCAATTTCCCAGCCTCTCCCCAGCTCCCTTTGGCATTAGGCCACCACCTCTTAGGCTCTGCTCTGAAGGCTCCGGTGGAGGCTGAGGCTGCCCCCTCCTCGGCCTCTCCTTCAGCAGGGTCATTTGCAATTTCCCAGGGGTCTGTCCTTGGCTACTCTGGTTCTGAGCTCTCCTGGGCTCCCTTTTCCTCAAAGATCACATAGGGTCTGATGATTACCCAGTTCTAGATCTCCAAGACCTCCAGGTCCTGTTCCCTCACCTTGTGATTCCCCAGACCCTGATGCTCCTGGTATCAAAAACCAGCCCCATCCCCATGTTCCCCAAGCCTGTGCCTGACCCTGCATTTCTGGCCATTGCCCATGCAAATACTGGGAGTCATCTTTATCTTTCTCTTTCCCTCAATCCCGTCTGCAGTAAGGGCTGAGGTTCTTTTGTTTCCCATAGGATTTTTCTCCTCAATGTTCTGTGCCCTCATTTCTTTTCTCATGGTCCATTTCCCTATTTAGATGGCCTTTGTCCATTATAAAACCCCCTTAATGGCTTGCCTGGGTCTAGTTTTTCTTCTCCCCAGCCTGTGCCTCTGTCTCTGGTTAGACTAGTTCTTTATCTAAAACACAGAGATGATCTTTTGAGGGGCTTCTGGTTCCCCATGGCCACCAGATGGTGACCGGTTCTTCAGCACCATTGTCTCGCCACTGCCTCCTCTCTTGGCTCCGTCCTCCAATGCTCTACTTTACTCCTGGGTCCAATCCCAGGTAGCAGCTTCTCTTTCCCCAGACATAGCTCGGTGCCTGTGAGCGTGGAACCGTCTCCTCTTTCCACCATCAATTAAAAGGGACCTCCCCTGGAAGCATTTGCCAGACCACTTGGGGCTGCATTCTTCACTCTTCCTATTTGAACACCCCCCTTGTGTATCCCCTATCACCTGGACTTTGGATCGTCTTAGCTGGCTCGCTGGCTGCAGTGAGACACGAGGGCAGGTGCTGCATCTGATTCCTTCCCTACACACGCCCCAGCAGGGCACATGCCACAGCCACAGACGGAGGAAGCCAGTGCTTCTTGCCTCCACAAATGAAGGTTTTGATGCCGCCAGTGCTGGTTTACTGCTCTCAAATCCAACACCAACTGAGCTTGATTTCCTGCCCTATTCCTTCCCGGCCAACACACGGGAGGGAAAACCCCACATCATCTAGTGGCAAAGGCTGTGCACGCCGCCAGCCCTGTGGAAGTTGCCGAAGAAACAACCCTTGCTGGCTTGTCTGTCATTCTCCCAGCTGACTCTTCGTTCTCTGATATTTTGAGTTGAGTTGAACAATATTCAGATTCCAGCCATGAAGCCAAAGGGCCAGCCACATCCATCTACAGATGACATCCACTGAGAATTTGACCATCACCTAATGGAGACAAAGCACATGAGGAGGTGTACATGTGAGATGATGACATAAAAGTGCTAAACCCGTGGGGGGAATGGCTGTACACAAGGTCAAGTTTGATAATTCAAACTAACATGGTTTGTGGTCCTCTGGAGAAGGCAGTCACCGCTCATCAGATGTTCTCAGGGTTGCTGCAGAGCCCCGGGTGTGGGCACCAGGGCCTTGGGAGAGGCCATCGCACATGGGCAGGCCAAGCCTGGAGGTCTTGCTGTCTTTTTTTTTTTTTTAATTTATAGACAATAGAATTTATTTCTCAGAGTTCTGGAGGCTGAGAAGTCCAAGATCAAGGAGCCAGGTGATTTGGTGTCTGGCAAGGGCTGCTCCCGGCTTCCAAGATGGAGCTTTGCAGCTGCATCCTCTGGAAGGGGCAATCGTTGTGTCCTCACATGGCAGAAGATAGGAGGAAAAAAGAGAATGAAGAGCATGTGAAGCCTCTTTTATAAAGGCCTTAATCCCTTTCACCACGAAGAAGCCTTATGACTTAATCACCTCCTGAAGGCCCCATGTCTTAATATTATTGCCTTAAGAATTAAGTTTCAATGTGAATTTTGGAGGGACACAAACATTCAAACCGTATCATTGCCCATTGCACCATAGGCTCAGGGTTATACAGGGAACATCTCCCATCCTGAGGACCCTCCAGGCAGGTAAGTACTTGGCTCCCAAGCCTCCCTGTGGTTCTTCACTGTGTGGAGGAGGAATAGGCCCTACACGAGCCGCTAAGGAGGCCTGGGCCAGTGGTGGGCTTAAGGGGCCGGCTCTGTGCCCCCTAACTCTTGGATCCCACTTAGCTTTCTGTGGGGAATGAAAAGCACCTTTTCCCAGGTAGTGAGCTTGAAACCATCATTCTCAGCAAGCTATCTCAGGGACAAAAAACCAAACACCACATGTTCTCACTCATAGGTGGGAATTGAACAATGAGAACACATGGACACAGGAAGGGGAACATCACACACCGGGGCCTGTTGTGGGGTGGGGGGAGGAGGGAGGGATAGCATTAGGAGATACACCTAATGTTAAATGACGAGTTAATAGGTGCAGCACACCAACATGGCACATGTACACATATATAACAAACCTGCACATTGTGACATGTACCCTAAAACTTAAAGTATAATTTAAAAAGAAGAAGAAAAAGAAAGGTACAAAGAGGAGGAGACTGACTTATCCTGCTGCAGAAGTCTCTCTGCAACAAGAAGCCCTGCTGGCTTTGCTCATGGGCTTTGTGCATGGCTGCTAACGTGCTGGGTGACAGCGGCATCCTCTCTTTGTGTGGTTAAAACCAAAGCTAGGAGAAGGTGGCAGAGAGGCCATTCCCTTCAGGAGGTGCACACCGGTATCATTTTCCCTTGGGTCAGCCCTTCATTTACTACCTGTGTTACTTACCTTTGAGATTCTCTGGAATAGTTGGGTACTTTAAAACAATCACATCACAGCCAGTAAAAATATTTTTGTGTCCCATCCCTAACACATATCACTGAGTCTCTCTGTATAAAATCATGTGGGTTTTCACAATGAAAATTGGCAAAGACTTTCCTGGACCAAATTGGACTGAGGCTCCTCGGAGCCCTCTTTGACCTTGGCCCCTGCCCTTGTGGGGCCTGCAGAGACAGCCCAGTTGTGGTCGGAATCCTATTAAGCCAGTTTGGTGAGAATTCCCTCCCTCTAATGTTTGATCACCCTTGCTATCTGCTCACCCTGGCTTGCCTTCAGCAAAAATCCTATTAAGTTGGTTTAGCAAGTGTCCCCCCACTCTTAATACCTCTTCTTGGTAATCTTCCACCCAACAACTTCGCACTCCCCTCCTGGCTGTTCATCCCCACTTTGCTGTGTTTGTGGCTGAACCGCTTCTCTCTCTCCCATGGTAATAGTTTTGACAGCTATCGCAATAGTTCTGAATAAACGATTTCTTACAATTTTAACCAAACCAGAAAAATTCTGTTTTTAACTGCACAATAACATCTCCACAGATGGCTTTTATGGGTTCTGCTTGTTAGGAAAATGGTTCACTGTCCTCACGACTGCATTACCAAACCCGTTTGACCACAGGCATCTGACCTCAAGGACACAGACTTTTTAGAAATGATTTTTCTTCCTGTTGTTGCATGTAGCTATGTCATTGTTTCAGCTCCTGGGTACAATTTTATACATAAAATGTAAATGAAGACACAATTTTCATAGAGGGTCTCTGGTCCTTTTCTAAATCAGAGAGGTGGGTGACAAAGAGAGGACAAGTCAGTCCCTCCACACAGGGGAAGTAAGGCTTCCAGCACAGAGTGTGTGGATGATTCCGTGTTCTGGAGCAGGAAAAATATTCCTTCCTCCCATCCATTTTACCTCCTCATTTTCAGTTACAATAGCTATCAATCTAATTTACCATATAAATGTAAAAGTCTTGTGTATCTTTGCATTTTACAGTAAATCATTTAAAAAACATGTTAGGACAATACAAAATATTTCTCCAACTCAAGGCTGCCCCCTCACACACACAGATGTATACACACACACACACACAAGCACAAAGCAAAACAATTTTTTTAGTAAAAATTGGAGCAATAAATCTTTCACTTCAATTTCTATGAGGAAATTATTCATAATAGGATGGGAAGCTTTTAGTTTGAGTTAGAATATTCTTAAGTTGATAACATTAGGTGTTTTTTAGCACATTTTATTTTGTAGAAATTAAGAGAATATAGTTAGAAATATAAAGCAAAAACTTGGGTTTAACTAAAAGATATACAGTTGAAGCATTTATTTGAGTAACTCAAGTCAAAAAACATCTCTTGAGAAAGACGGTATTGCTCTTTTGAAGGTTGTAGCTGAATTTCCTGCAACTCTTTCAATTCACCTGGGGAAATCTTAAATAAATAGACTGCCGGCTCACTTCCCTTGGAAATTCTGATTCCACAGGATTTTCATTTTTCAAAGAACATTCTCTAATGATTGTGATGACTGGACCAGTTTGGCAGCCACTGGCCCAGATAAGTTCACGACTGCACCATGAAACCATTAGGTTGATGCGAAAGTAATTGCGGTTTTTAAAAGTGATGGCAAAAACCACAGTTATGTTTTCACCAACCTAATATGCCCATAGTCATGGCAAAGTTTGTTATTCTGCTTCTCATAAACTTGAATGCAGGTCTGAATTATGAAACATTGGGCATTTATAGTGTCCATATATCTTCGAGACTCTGAAGACACTCTAGATGAGGGGTTTTCCAACTATGCTTTACTCAAGAGGGCAGAATTCAGGGTGAAGTTGTGGACGACGACAAAGGCATCTCAGAAGGACTAAGGTTTCCCTGTCATGAGGCCTGAAAAGCAGAGCGTCCCACCATTGCATATCTTTGTAGCATTCTTCCACTTAGATTTCCTTTGAATAAAGATTTCCTGGCTTTAAAAAATGTTTGAGAGCAATAATCATCCAGACCAGGGTTGCTCAATCCATGTGAAAATGCAGCCTCTGATTCAATGGGTCTCCGCCAGGGTGGATGATCCTCATTTTCTGCAGTCTCCCAGGTGATGTTGCTGCTACTGATCCAAGAACCACAGTTTGAATAGCTGGGATCTAGACCAGTGCTGTGGAATAGAAGGAATGCAAACCACACATGTAATTGCAAATGCAAATATTTTAGTAGTCCCAGGAGAAGTAGTAAAGACAAAAAATAGTGCAACTATTTTAATAGATTTCATGAAACCCAATTCATCTAACATGTTATCAAGTAAACATGCAATCAATTAAAAACATAACAATGCAGTATTTTATTTTCTTTTTGTTTTATTCTAAGTCTTTGAAATCTGGTGGGTCAGCTACATTTAAGGCACACCTCAATGTGGATAGCTACATTTCAAGTGTCCAGTGGCCACATGCTCTACCCTATTGGAAAGTGTAGAGCTAGCTCACACACTGATCCAACGTTTAAATCATTTTCAATGATGTTTCAATACGGTATTTTCAGTCACTTCTCAAACATTCCTAAATAATAGGAAACATTATCTTCTAAAGTTGTCCATTTATCTTCAGTCAGCTTTTTAAATTATTTCTCCCTATTTAAGCCAAAATTCCTCATTGTGTCTTCCATTCATTGCTTCTAATTCTAACTCTTAGAGGTGCATAGAACTAAGTGAATCTATTTTTTACAAAATATTTTCACATAGTGGGAGTCTTTTTTCCCCTTTTTTGAGCTTTCTCAGATCTTGTCTTATATTCAGAGTCCTAATTTCTTTCCTCTGACTTGCTTTTGAGTTATTTTTGCCTATTTTTTATTGAGATATTTTTTGGCCCCTTTTACACTCAGGATGTAGGATCAAGCACCACATTCTAGCTGCTCTCTGACCAGTGCAACATCCTTATTTTAGCAATGATTCAATCTGGGACAGCTCAGCACTTGTTAAAGCAATGACCCTTGGGAACACCTTTATCTCAGCATCAAGGAGCACCCTGAGCACATCCACCCATGGACCACTGGGACTGTGCAGGGCTCTATCTACCCCAGGCAAATGCCACTGTGTTCTGTTCAGCTCATTGTCTACACCACAAGGACGTTTTGGATGCAGGTTTCATCATCCATGGAAATCATTATTACATCAAGCCTTATGCCATGGACAGCATTACCTCAATGTCCACATCCAAATGATGGCAAATTCCCGCTTGGCCTTGAGCCAATGACCCACATTCTTGGGGAACTGTCTTTCAATATTCTTTGAACCAGTAAGGCATCTCAATTGCATTAGCATGCCATCTATGTGCTTTCCTCATGTCCAGAAGAAAAGAACGTGATATTTGCAAGTGTGTTGCTGACATTTACTATGTCTATGCTGTTTTTCTTATATAAAAATCGGTAATCCTGTCCCAAAAGAAGATGAAATTCACCCAACCTGTTTGTGAGGAGCCCAGGTAGACACCAGAGATAGCCGCCCCTTTACTTCCTGCTCCTAGGCTGACCCATTTACCTCTGACCCAGGTTGATGTCCAGCTTCCTCTTGAGTAGAGTCAGGACTGCACTTGCTCCTCTGAGTTATCCTGTCTCTGTGCTACCCTGTGGCTGCTCAAAATCTCTTGCAAAATATCCACAATGTCCTTCATAAGTTATTTTAGGATCCCAGGATATAATTTGTCCAGGCCAAAAGGTAAGACCTCATTTCTAGATTGAAAGTTCCCTTCTTACAAACTTTTACCTAACTTGGACTTCAATTCCCTGTTCCAGTACTTATTTTATCCACGTCTTCCAGTCCAAAATATCTTTAACTTCAAGAAAGAATATGAGGGCAGATTAGAAGCAGAGGAATTTGGTGTTTTAATCATCTATATACGTATAAAGAATGCTATCAACAATAAGCAGTGAGTGGAAGTTCTTTCCTTTCCACTACTTTCTTAGTCCTTCTTCCTAGTCCATGAATTCATTTAATAAACTTTTAATGAGTGGTTATTATGTGATAAGAACTGTTTTAATCACTGGGGACACAGAAATGAAGAAAACCGACATGGTCCCTTACGCCCAAAACTTAGATGCTACTGGACTCTCAGCCACATGGGAAGTGGAGCATGCTATGTTCTGGCCCAAGATTCTAAGGATTATTGAGTAATTACCACAGAAGTGGGGAGTTTTTAGTACTTTCTTAACCCCACATTGGCTAATACCCCCAAAATAGTGTTAATTATATGCCACATGGTGGTTTTGTCATCTGCAATATGGCCAATACATGCTATCCTCTTGTGTATTTATTTACTGTAGTTAGAGCGGCAAGTTACTGGAAGACATCCACAGAAAGAAAGCACTGTTCTTCGTTTGTCATTAGATTTCTCTTTGTTTACTAAGATTCAGTTTTGTGATGTTAGCCTTTGGCTCGTGTATCCACTACGGCCTCCTTAGTTAAGTTTGAAATTTGAGGTTTGGAGGTGGTTATTTTGTCACTTTGCAGATATTATGTAACAAAATCATATTTTATAAATTTATTTTCAAATCACATTTGAGATAGATATGAAATGCAATATAAGGTCGAAAATTATATAACAGCTATCAAAGGCCCCTTTGACCGTCTGTGTTTTTTCTTTTTGGATGTTTCTTTAAAATTTATAGAATAAACATTCCTAAAATAGGGGTGGGGGCATAGAACTTCCAGGATGGCTAATTTTACTGGGTTGCTTATTCATTAAAAAATATTTTCTGAAAATTTTGTGACTATATGACTTCAAGTTATGTGTCACTTGGTAGTTTTATGAATTCAGTGACAAAGAACTAAAATCTTATTCCAGGCTACAATTTTATAAAGCAGAATGTTGTATAATTTAAGAGGTCACAAAATCACTCAATAAATGATTAATATGCCAACATCAATCACAAAAGAATAGCACCTATTGTGACTTTCCTCTTATTATAGATGAGAAAAACCACCATGTGGTATATTAATACTTTTGGGGGACATTAGGAAATGTGGAGTAAATAAAGGAGGAAAAATATTAATAATTTTCTTTAAAAACAGTTTTCTAACTATCTTGCATTAGTGAATGTGACATGTTTTATTTTTAAAAAATCATGTTGGCCTTTCTAAAAATGCAGTGCTCCGCATTATGGTTATAACACCAAGGTGTTAGTGGGCAGATGCAAATATTTCAACATTCAGATATGTGTAGTGCTGTGATCCTATGCCAAACTCAATCGTATCATTTATTTCAAAGTAATGTCTGGAGAGGGGGCCCAGCAGGGAGTATGACTTCCCCTGACTTTGCTGGAGAGACTCCGTGGACTGATTCAGGGGGCTGGATGGCCAAAGACAGCTGGAGTGTTTGCTAAGGATGTTGTCTACAGCCCTCTCACTTTTTTGAAAGTGAGAGGCCCACCAGAGCCTTCTGGCTGCAGACCATGGGCAAAGTAGGAGACAGAAAAACATATAAATGAGAGAATACCCAAATTTGGAATGTAAGCAAATTTAGAAAGATACCAGAGTTACAGGCTTGGTTAACAGAGATGAGATTCCCATTTAAGTTTGACTTTTTACCATCCGTGAATGCTTTAAAGTGTGTATATTTGTGTGTGTGTGCATGTGTGTATGTGTGTGTGTGAAGTGGGGTTGAATATACACACACATGTATATATATATACACACACACACCCACGCATATACATACATACACACACATCATAGATTTATGTGTCTGCATTATATTCACTATTCTTTAACATGCTTGTTTGCTGTAAGAAGCATTATATAGAACACGCCATTCTTTTCAGAATTTAGTGTTTTGGTAGCCTGAAATAACACACAACACATCCACAGAAAATAACTACTGATTGTCTACAATCAGTTGTCTACATGGTTCTATATTCTGCAAGTGCCCTTTGCATTACTGTGAAAATATGTCCAGCTTAGTGTTTCCAGGAAGAGAGAGACACAGAGAGTGAGAAACAAAGAAAGAGAGAGAGAGAGAGACAGAGAGTTAATTTTAACTTCTAGGTGTTTATAGTGTATATATACAACCTTAATATTCTTTTATTTTACTGAGTATAAGAGTATCAGTAACATGACACATATTGTTAGCACTACTGATCTGAAATTTGATTTGCTTAGAGTTCATTTCCATGAGGCTGGGCCTGGACCTCTCACTGGGAGACCTGGCTGTAGGTGGCATTGAGGGTAGGGAATCTCATGGGGCTGGGGGAGGACAGAGTAGTGTGTGTTCCCAAGAAGAGTTTATAAATATTCTTTCAAAATTGCCTAACGCATTCAAAGGCATTTTTAATATTGCTTTAATTTAATACTGGCACAGAGAAATGTGTCTTCACAATATTTTCCCCTAAATCCGTGTTTGTAGCTTCTAACACACAAGGGGTGGAGAGAGAAAAAAAATGTCACTTATGCTTTTCATATTCTGAAACGAGACCATATATAGATGTAGAAAGTCGTGTTAAAGAGGTTCATACACATAGACTCACGCATCTCACATATCAGGGTCCGAGGTGTACAGTCAGAGGCGGCTTTCAATTGAAGGGGCCAAAAAAGACCATACACTTTATTCTGTCCTTCTTTCCTTCTTTTATATCTAACCCCCACCCCTATCCCCACCCTCTAGGACACAGGAGCCAGAATGACCTAAACAGCCAATAGCATTTTGAGGTTAGTCTGACTAGTGACATCCACACTTGCTGAGGATGGGTCAGGCCTCTTCTGCCATGTGCAGCCCTCGGGGCCCCTCCCAACTGCTCTCTCCATCTCACAGGCTGACTTGAGCCACAGGTGTGCTGCCATTCTCAGGACAGCAGGGGAGAACTGGGGCCCTGGGTGGGACACTCCTTCCTCTGGTTGAGGACCAGCTATTGTCCAGCCTGGGTCAACCTGTCCCCTGCCCCACGTGGGCAGGTTGAGGCCCTTTCACCTGCCTCCCTCCTGGATGGACCCTTGGAGGGCTTCCTCGGACCCCAGGGTCCTGCCCTTTTTCTAGATCCCTTGCCTGAACCAGTAGCCCACACTGTCTGCAAGTGCATAGCCCTGGAGCCCCAGGGAGGCTGGGGAAGCTCACCTGGGGGTGCCTCCCAAGTGGTAGGGCAGCCTCCTCTCAGAATCTGAAAGGGAAAGGGAGAATGGACTGTGTTCCCATTTGCCTTTGGGGTCCCCTTCACTTGGGGCACACCATTCCCTGACTGGACTAGAGGCCTAAGGGAGGAAGCTGAGAGGCCTTCACTTTGGGAATCCACCATTTTCACAACTTCCCTAGGCCTGGGGACCTTCCCAGGAGGGTCTTTGAGGCAGTGTCTGGACTGACCTAAGCGAGGAGTATGGTAGGGTTAGTGACGGAGGTCTTAAAGACGTCCTCCTTCAAGACAATTGCTTGGCTTGCTAAGCTAAATTTTTTATGCAGGAACCTCTTTTGGCACTTCAGTATTTGTCTATTTCTAGGATCTTCTCTATATTTCTTTTGTGAGAAACACTAACCCCTCCCCAGGCACAAGAATACCTCAAGGGAAGGAGAGGCAGGTCATGTGTTCACAAGGGCAAAAAAAAAAAGCAATCCATAATTTACGATATTATATATACATGTACTGAAATACATACATCCCTTGCAGCAATTATTTCTTGAGTAACTACTATGAAATTCACCTCTTAGGTGCATTGTAAACTTTTGTTGAGATCAACAAAAGTAGATGAATTACTTTGAATTAAATTATAATGTCCACAAAAGCCCACATAAATCTGTCCCCACATTTTGACTAATGAAGGTACATTCAAAATAAATCTCCTTCAGATTCATGATTGTTGCACATTTCAAAAAAAAGTTTCATAAACTCTAAAACCATTAAAAATATGGCACCAGAAGTAGCAGGTTAGCAATTAGAATAAATTAAAAAGGCCAATATGGTGGTAAAGGAGCCAGTACTCTCTTCCATGGACACTTAAATTAATGCAAAATAGATACCAAAACCAGACAAAGACAAACGAAAAATAAAACTATGGGACAATACCCCTGATGCAAAAATTCTCAACAAAATACTAGCAACCTCAACTGAACCACACATTAAACAGATCATCATGATCAAATAGGATTTCTCTCAGGGATGCAAGGATGGTTCAACACCAGCAAGTCAATCAATGTGATGTGTCATATCAACAGAATGAAGGATAAAAACCACATGATAATTTCAATTCATGCTGAAAATTATTTGATAATCAACATCCCTTCATGATAAAAACCTTGGAATAGAAAGAACATTCTTTGACACAATTAAATCCATATATGACAGACCCACAGCTAGTTTCATACTGAATGGGAGAAAATTAAAAGCCTTTCCTCTAAGATCTAGAATATGTAAAGGATGCTTAGTGTCACCACTGTTATTCAACATAGTACTGGGGGTCCTAGTTAAAGCAATAAGACAAGAGAAAGAAATCAAGGGCATCCAAATTGGAAAGGAAGAAGTAAAATGAGCCTTGTTTGCAAATGATATGATTTTGTATTTGGAAAAATGTGTAGAATCCACCAAAAAATATGTTTTAAACTGATAAATTCAATAAAGTTTCAGGATACAAAATCAACATAAAAAAGTTAGTAGCATTTTATGTGTCAAACAGCAAACAATCTGTAAAAGAAATTAAGACAGTAATCCCATTTATAATAGCTACAAATAAACTACCTAGAAATTAATTAACTTAACCAAAGAACTGAAATTTCTCTACAATGAAAACTATAAAACATTGATGTAAGAAATTGAAGGCATTCATCACAGAAATAGAAAAGACAATTCTAAAATGTATGTTGAACCACAAAATACACAGAAGAGCCAAAGCTATTCTAAGCAAAAAAGAATAAAACTGAAGAAATCACATTACCTGACTTCAAATTACACTACAGAGCTGTAGTGAACAAAATAGTATAATGCTGGCATAGAAACAGACACATAGACCAGTGGAACAGAACAGAAAAGCCAGAAATAAATCCACACATCTATAGTGAACTCATTTTTGACAAAAGTTTCAAGAACATGCACTGAGGAAAGGACAGTCTCTTCATTAAATAGTGCCAGGAAAAGTAGATATCCATATGCAGAAGAATGAAACTAGACCCCATCTCTTTCTATACACAAAAACCAAATCAAAATAGATTGAATACTTAAATCTAAGACCTCAAACTATGAAGCTATTGAAAGAAAATTTTGAGGAAACACTCCAAGATATTGGTCTGGGCAAAGACTTCTTCAGTAATATCCCAAAGGAAAGGCAACCAAAGGAAAAATGGACAAATGCGATCACATCAAGTTAAAAAGCCTCTGCACAGCAAACAATCAACAAAGTGAAGAGACAACCCACAGAATGGGAGAAAATATTTGCAAACTACCAACCTGACAAGGGATAAATAACCAGAATATATAGGGAGCTCAAACAACTCTTCAGGAAAAATCTAATAATCAAATTTAAAAATGGGCAAAAGACCTAAATAGGCATTTCTCGAAAGAAGATATACAAATTGCAAACAGATATATGGAAAGTTGCTCAACATCACTCATGTCAAAAATCAAAACTACTATGAGATATAATTTTACCCCAGTTAAAATGGTTTTTATTCAAAATACAGGCAATAACAAATGCTGATGAGCATGTAGAACAAAGGGCCCCTTGTACACTGTTGGTGAGAATGTAAATTAGGGCAACCACTGAGGAGAACAGTTTGGAGGTTCCTCAAACACCTAAAAGTAGAGCCACCATATGCCCACTGCTAGGCATGTACCCCAAAGAAAGGAAATCGGTATATCAAAGAGATACCTGCACTACCATGTTTATTGTAGCACTGTTCACAAAGGCCGAGATATGAAATCAACCTAAGTGTCCACCAACAGACAAGTGGATGAAGAAAATGGGGTGCACACACACAGTGGAGTACTGTTCCACCATAAAAAAGAATGGGATCCTGTCATTTACAACAACATGGATGGAATTGGAGGTCATTATGTTAAGTGAAATGAGCCAGCCACAGAAAGACAAGCTTCACATGCTCTCACTTATTTGTAGGAACTGAAACATTTGAACTTATGGATATAGAGGTGGTTACCAGAGTCTGGAAGGGAAGTGGGAGTGAATAGAGTGAGGATACTTAATGCTTACAAACAATTGTTAGAAAGAATGAATAAGATCTAGTATTTGGCAGCACAACAGGGGGCCTATAGTCAAAAATAATTTAATTGTACATTTTTAAATAACTAAAAGAGTATAATTAGATTGTTTGTAACACAAAGGAGAAATGCTTGAGTGATGGACAACCCATTTACCCTGATAAGATTATTACATATTGCATGCCTGTATCAAAAACTTGTCATGTTACCCCAAATTATATGCACTTACTATGTGCCTACAAAATGAAAAATAAAATTTTAAAAGTATTCCTCCCAAAATTTGATTTACAAATAAGTTGTATGTGAGATTTCAGTTTCTAAAGAAATTATTAAAGCATTTTATGTTAACAAACAAAAAAAATAGCCAGTACTACCTGAGGTGGTCATTTTTGGGGAAAATCATTGCTGCGGGTCTGGGAATGCTCCCAGGTATGACCCCTGTGGGGTCAACCACTTGGAACCAGACCTGGTGGATTTTGTTGACCCAAACCTGAAAATCAACATCCATTTTCCCCATGCAATGGCATACTGCAGAGTGAGCGTGAAGGTTTAGATCCTCTGAAACTACCCCCTCAAGTCATTCCTGAGACATAGGAGAGTGTGTGTGTGTGCATGTGTATATATATGTGAGTCCTAAATGGTTTCAGCCACTTGGGATGCAGAAATCTCCCTACTGGAGTGACTTGCTTGGGTTCATAATAAATCAATATCCCCTGAGAAATCAGTGGTTCCCAGCAGCTCTGCTGTGTTTGCTAACTGTCTACAGAGAATCCAGGCTCACTGGAGGCCCCTAAAGAACCCCATGCTGTGCAAACAAAGCCTCTGGACAGCAGCATAGATCCTACAACATCTTCCATAGTTGCAGATGGCAGACACTGGGTATGGAATAAAGGAGGTTATAGTTAAACAACTGAGATGAGAAAATATTTCCCTGAGTCGGGAGGCAGGATTCCGGCCATCCACTTCATAATTAAGCAATAATCCCAAGAAACGCAGTCATTACCAGCAGTTAATGACGACTTTGTTGGTTAACAGCTCGACCTGAAGCTGAAGATTGTTAACACTCTATCAAACTCCTTGTTAAGAGTGCTAAGTTTTTATTTAAACACACTTGGATCGCAGCTGGAGAGCTGTGGGGGCATCGGGCATCCCCCAGTGGCTAATGATCAGTTTTTTTTCCATCAGTCAGAGCACCAGGCACATTCCATTATGTTTATATAATAGTTGTTAACTGCCGCACACTGGTGCCACTTTGTATGGGGACCTCGTATGACACGAGGTTCAACTCCTTCTCCTCCCCTTGCACCAAAGACATATTTGCTGTTGTTTTCCTTGTTAGTGATGTTGCCAACATTTCAACTTCTGTGATTTACCTAAGGGATGTTTTGGAATTTGAGGGAATGCACAGGAAGGCTAGACACATCAGATTGAAGTGAGGACATGTTACCAGCCTGCAGGCTTACCCTAGCCAAACCTGAAGGGTGCAAGGCCACTGCAACCTCCTGAGAACTCCAGGCCTTCTCTTTGAAGGTGGTCCATTGTCAATGCAATTGTCATCAGAAACATGTCATAGTTATTAGCTAAAGAGCTATTTTACATTTAGGATTCTGCATTGACTGGAAGCTATCCTCACGTAAACCTGCTGCAAGTGCATTCATCTCCTCTCCTTTTTCTTTACCATAAATGAGAGGCCTGCATTGGGAATGTCAAGCTGCCTTTAGTCAATTATTAGACTCATCAGAGGAAGCCAGAGCAGGTAGGAGCTTCCAGAGAAGAACGTGGGTGTCTGTGTGTGTTTAAGTGTGCAGGAAGACAGCAGGATTCTCTATCATCTGCGTAGAGATGAACCTGGGCACCTGAGTGTGTTCGGGTGTGTGGAAAGACAATGGGATTCTCCATCATCTGCATAGAGATGAACCTGGGCACCTGGGCATGTTCATGTGTGTGGGAAGAGAATGGGAGTCTCTATCATCTGCGTAGAGATGAACCTGGGCACCTGAGTGTGTTCGGGTGTGTGGGAAGACAGCAGGATTCTCCATCATCTGCACAGAGATGAACCCGGGCACCTGGGCATGCTCAGGTGTGCGTAGAGACAGTGGGATTTCTCCACCATCTACATGGAGATAAACCTGGGCATCTGGGTGTGTTCATGTGTGTGGGAGACGGCAGGATTCTCCATCATCTGCATAGAGATGAACCCCAGCACCTGGGCATGTTCAGGTGTGCAGGAAGACAGCGGGATTCTCCACCCTCTCCGTGGAGATGAACCAGGGCACCTGGGCATGTTCAGGCATGTGGGGAGACAGGAGGATTCTCCATCATCTGCATAGAGATAAACCTGGGCACCTGGGCATGTTTAGGTGTGCAGAAAGACAGCGAATTCTCCCTCATCTGCATGGAAATAAACCTGGCCACCTGGACATGTTCAGGTGTGCAGAAAGACAGCAGGATTTTCTACTATCTGCATAGAGCCATGATGGACCCTTCTTTCTTATGACTGCAAGAAAAAGTTCAATCAAAGGGACCCACGTGGACAGGCTCAGGTGTGTGGCTGACCCTGTCCCGTGTTCCCATTGTCCACATAGAGTCCACACAGCTCTGCCCTCGCCCTGCCAAGTTAGCATCCCACGAACCCACTCCTTTGTGGCATCTGTCAGAGGCATCCAGAATTCATTATCATATTAATGTCAGGGCGAGCTCCCCTGGACTTCTGAGTTTTGCCTGTGTAAGGGCTTCCTGGGGCATTGGAGAAGCAGAGCAAAGCCTCTGGAGCAGGAGGCATTCAGCGCGAGGTGCAGATGGGCCCAGCCCTTTGTTCTGCACGGCCTGGGGGGCTGTTCTGGGAAGCAGCCAACCTGCCTTGGTCTCGGTGAACATGGCCACGCCATTGTGTGCGTTTAATTGTCACTATGTGCCTGGAATCTGAGGGGTGCTCTAGAGGCTGAGGACAAGTGCAGGGAGCCCTCTGCCAGACTGAATGGAGAACCAGTGCTCCTGCATTCAGTCCCTGTCACCTTTGCTCAAAAAGGGATCCTGCTGACAGAGCAATGAAAAAGTATGACTTATATACAAAGCCGTCTCTCTAGAAACCCCAGGATGATCTCTCTGGCACCTTCACACATGGCTATCTTAACAGGTTCTCCTACTACAAAGCAATGATTTAGACCCTGTGATATCGAGACAGGTGGACAAATAAAAAACTGACCACAGTGCCTCATGAAAGGAGACTAAGGGGCCATGTGGTATTTCCATCTTTTTTAGAGACAGGGTCTTCCTCTGTCCCCCAGGCTGTAGTGCAGTGATGGGACTGTGGCTCATTGCAGCCTTGATCTCCTGGCCCAAAGCAATCCTCCCACCTCAGCCTTCCAGAGTGTTGGGATTACAGGTGTGAGCCACTGCACCCAGCCTGAATTTCCCGCTTTAAAATGCCATTGTCCCCCGCTACATGCTGAGGCATCTGTTTCACAGCCACCTCGTGTCTTTGGTTATGTAGAAGATCTTTCTGTGCCAGGCAAGACTCAGTCCAGTGAAAACGCTTGCTGGGCATGGCCTGGCGTTCTGTGTGCTGACAACACAGCTGTCCAAAAGCAAAGGGTTAGGATTCTCTAAAGCATGTTTCTTAGGAAGGCAGTGACACAATGGATTATTTGTTACATTTAGACAGAGGCCAAAATTTTCCTCTTAGTCATGGTTTACTTTTTTTAAAGTGAGTTTTAGTAACTGCTTACAAAGAAGCCAGGGTCAAGATCTGGGCTGGTTTCAGGTCACATTTCTTGGATTTCCCCTCCAGGCGCTCGGCCCTTGTCTGCCCTATGTGCCAGCCTGATGCATCCCTTCTCCCATTCCATCAGTGACACCCTTCGACCTGCGCCTTGCTGCCCACATCTTTGAAATTCCTGAACTCATTTGTCTTCTGATTCATCCAGGACGGCTTCTTTTCAGACGCAGCTGAGCCTTTGCCTTTATGCAGGTACCCATCAGAGAAATCACACTGCCTTCTCATCACCTGCCTTTCTGTATTTAGAGGGCTGTGTGTACTGCAGCACTAAGAATTTAATTAGATTCTTCTGTTGCTTATGAAGATATACTTTCCTCATTTCAATGAGGTCCAACATCTCAGCAGAAGAAAGAGCATCTCTCTCTCTTCTCCTGTCCCCATGGTATCCGTGCATGTGGCCCCACCCCAGCAAATGTTTGGGCACTTGGCCTTGAGTGAATGCTTGGCACGCATGACCCCACTGTGCCATTTGCTCGAGCTTCTTTGCCTCTTAGGTCTTTAGACCTGGTATTTCTCCCTTGGCACAACCTGACCATTTTCCATCTTCTTTGTCAGACACCATAACAAAAGTTGTGCACATGGAAATGTCTTCTCCACTTTCCAATGATTGTCTTGTTAAATTTATCTTAAAGCTGCCTCTTTACATATTTTAAGTGTGCATTACAGGTCTCTCTGTACATGGTGAACTGAAACCTAACTGGATGTGTAGACAGAGTGTAACCTGCTGCTGTGCCAATCACCAAGTTTTGGCCTTCACAGGTGGTCCACTGTTCAAGCCAGGTTCAAATAAGGAAGCCCGAGGTGTTTCTGTGCCTCACTTCCTTTGTTCTGTCCATAAATCCTCGTTGACCACACAGCACTGTAGTCGCTCTCTGAATCTATTCCACTTCAGAGACTGCCAGATTCTTGAATTGTTTTTTGCTCAACTAAACTCCTTTAAACTTAATTGTCTGAAGTTTTTCATTTGATAGTCTTTGAGCATCAGATGAGAGCGTGAATTTAGAATGTTCTTAGGGGGTCTAGGACTTTGTCTTTGATTTTAATTTCATTTTACCTTATTCTGCTGTGAGGTCAGCTACAGTGGTCTCCTGATGGGTATCCTGGGGGCCATGGTCCTCAGAGAGCTCACGGTCTAGTGAAAGAATTGGAGGCTGCAAGAGTACAGCTGCTCTTATGGAAGGGTGGCTGCTCCTCGCAAGTGGAGGTCCTCGCCCACCCATCCATACCTATTTGTTTCCCTCCCCGTCTCTGAGCTGCCCTCTTGACTCTGGCCTAGCTTCTCCAACTCTAACCACTTTTGTCTCTTTATACAACATGGCCTCCTCTGATCTGGTACCTCAGGGAGCCAGTGGCCATTTCTGGGCCCTCTTCAGTGGGTGGGCATCTAAACCACCCCCCAGTAAACACAGCCCCTTTGCCTGCAGACACTTGCCTTCTGCCATCAACCTTATTAGGCCTTTAGCTCAGATTCCCTGGTGCGAACCCATGGCCCTCTTCCCATAGGCCATCCTCCTCAGCCTTGAGCCAGAGTATTTGAAATGGACCTGCTGGGACTCTCCCACTCCGACTGTGTTTTCAAATTCGTGTGTTCACTGGAAGGTGTTTTCCTTTCATTTGATGCAGTGGTTTTCGCCACAACCCCTACCATCCTCCCAGCCAGGCCTTCTCCTGACTCTGACCTGCCTCCCTCTGTCCCTGTCTCACTGTCCAGCCATGTCAATCCTGCCTTGGACACTTCTTCCTGCTCCTGTCTTCACCCATGCTCCTCGGCATCCCCTCCAGTTCCACCGCCTCCATGGGAGGGACTTCCCTGTGACCGACTCTTCTCTGGAGCTCCAAGCCTGGATTTGCAAGCTGGACCTTCTTGGAGTCTCACAAATAAAATGCATCGCAAACGCATCCTTAACACTTCTGCCCAGACCCTCACAGCCGTCTTGATTCCTCTGTTTGTATTAATGATTCCCATATTCTTCACTCAACTCAGAGCAAAGCTTTTTATTTTTTTTAACTTTTAAGTTCAAGGGTACAAGTGCAGGTTTGTTGAATAGATAAACTTATGTCATGGGGGTTTGTACAGATTATTTCATCACCCAGGTATTAAGCCTAGTACCCATTAGTTATTTTCCCGATCCCCTCCCCCTCCCCCTACACACCCCTTGAAAGATCCCAGTGTCTGTTGCTCACCTCTATGTGTCTATGTGTTTTCACCATTTAGCTCCCATAAGCTCTCTCACTTATAAGAAGTGAGAACATGTGGTATTTGTTTTTCTGTTCCTGCATTAGTGTGCTAAGATAATAGCCTCCAGCTCAATTTGTGTCCCCAAGAAGGACATGATCTTGTTCTTTCTTATGGCTGCATAGTATTCCATAGTGTATATATACCATATTTTCTTTATCCGGTCTATCATTGATGAGCATTTAAGTTAATTCCATGTCTCTGCTATTGTAGATAGTGCTGCAATGAACACATGCACGCGTGCATCTTTATAATAGAATGATTTATATTCCTTTGGGTATATACCCCATAATGGGACTGCTGGGTTGAATGATCTGTCTTTAGGTCTTTGAGGAATCTCCACACTGTCTTCCACAGTGGCCAAAATAATATACATTCCCATCAAGAGTGCATAAGCATTCCTTTTTCTCTACAGCCTCACTAGCATCTGTTATTTTTTTGACTGTTTAAAAGTAGCCATTCTGATTGGTGTGAGATGATATCTCATTGTGATTTTGATTTGCATTTCTGTAATGATCAGTGATGCTGAGCTTTTTTTCATATGCTTTTTGGCCACATGTTTGTCTTCTTTTTTTTTTTTTTTTTAAGTTTTGATTTTTTTTAATGAATTGACCAAATAACATCTTTTTATTATTATTATTATTATTATTATACTTTAGGTTTTATGGTACATGTGCGCAATGTGCAGGTAAGTTACATATGTATACATGTGCCATGCTGGTGCGCTGCACCCACCAACTTGTCATCTAGCATTAGGTATATCTCCCAATGCTATCCCTCCCCCCTCCCCCCACTCCACAACAGTCCCTGAAGTGTGATGTTCCCCTTCCTGTGTCCATGTGTTCTCATTGTTTAATTCCCACCTATGAGTGAGAATATGCGGTGTTTGGTTTTTTGTTCTTGCGATAGTTTACTGAGAATGATGATTTCCAATTTCATCCATGTCCCTACAAAGGACATGAACTCATCATTCTGTTCATGTCCTTTGCTCAATTTTTTATGTTTTTTTCTTGTACATTTGTTTAAGTTCCTTACAGATGCTGGATGTCAGACTTTATCAGATGCATAGTTTGCAAAAACTTTCCCCCATTCTGTAGGTTGTCTCTTTACTCTGTTGATACTTTTTTTTGCTGCAGACCAGCCTTGAAATCATCTTTGATTCTTTCTGTTTCCCTGTGCACCCAAAGAGTCATTGTGAAAGGTTGATACTGCTGCCACAACTTCTCTCCTATATTGTCCTTGTTCTCTATTTTCCAATAAAGCATTGCCACCATTGCCTGAAATACAACAATAGCCCCTTAATGGTGGTCTGGCCTCCATTACATCTCAATCATGCCCATGCCTTCCTTCCGTCAGTTCTTTCATGCTTGTTGTTAGGTGCCATGGTAGTACTGGGGAGTGACCATGTGTCTCCCTTTATATTCTCAGCTTTTTCACTCCTATCCACCATCTTTCATTCATGGGACTGATTTTTGTCCCATGTCAGTGCCATTTGCTTCTCTTGTGGAGTGCATGGTCTCACTGAGAAGCAAGTCACAAAAGTAAAATAGTCACAATTAGCAATGTAATTGTGGTGGGCCTGGGCAGCAAGATAGAGAAGCGGGGTTAGGAGAGCTCCTCCCAGCAACAGGATGCTGCTTGGAGAATGATGAGAGCATCGGGGAGCTCTCCTGAAGAAAGAGCTTTTGAGTCCAGGTCTGGAGGATGAGAATGTGCTAGCCAAGGAAGGAAGCTGGAAGCTGGGCCCTGCAGGAAGGGATTCATGGGCTGCTCTGAGAAGGGGTGAAGCTCCCTGCAGAGCCTGGGATAAGCTCCAGGGGAGAAGCACAGGGAGGAGAAGGGAGAGCCCAGGAGGAGGCTGAAGATGACCACCCTCGGTTGGGATCCTGCAGGGGCCATGTGGATCCGGTTAGGCTTTGGTGTTTATCCTAAAAGCTCTCATCCTACTACCCTCATTGCACTTTTCCCTTTGGGATGAAGGGGTTACGCAGGCAGAGAAGGATCAGATCTGCAGCTTTGGCAATCCCTGCTGAGCAGGATGACACTGGTGGGGGCAGAGTGCTCCAGGGTCAGTCAGAGGTCCTGGTCTCAAACTACTGCATATGAGGACAATGTCTCTTCTGCTGTATAAGAGGCTAAGTTCATGGGACACAAATTATGTAATTATAGGAATGAACCAAGCAAAGAATGGCAATGGCCTGGGTCAATTATCTCTGGTGCTAAGAACATCCATTTCAAAAGCCTGCAGCAAAATTATGTCATTTCTCCATGGAGGGAGAGAAGTTGCTTCTCCATGTTCACTCATTGAGGATAACAGGACAAGGGCAGCCTTAGAAACCCTTGGGCTGCCAGGGCTGGTGTCCTGGGCTGATGATGGCCTGGCAGCTGGCACCCCACTCTGCACACGCCTGGGGCTCTGAAGGGTGTCTGCGGGGTCCCCTAAGGCTGCTGGACGTCTCTTCTGGAACCCAGAACTGGCCTTCTCTTCTCATAGGACACCCAGCCCTCCAGACGAGAGACACATGCACAAGTCAGCAACTGCCTTTGCTCGGGAAACCAGGTTTCAATACATAGCTGCACTGAGAAAATACACTTCAAGATATGGGGAACAAAAGAAAACAAAACAAGAGCAAAAGGCCTTGACTATTTTCTCTATATACTTTTTCCTGATTTTTGAGTTATGTGGTTGAATCTTGAGTTGTGTGGTTGAATATTATGAAGTTTTAATCCATTTTTTGTTAAAAACCAAAAGCCCAGAATTTGGATAAACTGGATAGAAATTTGAAAAACATGGGCATATAGGATGCAGTAATCTAGTTATATGACATTACAAGGGATCTCGCCACTTATATAAAGTAAGTTTCACCATGGACATATGATATCAGTTATGTAAGAATTGTTGCTAGGAATATTGTTTATTTGCGTTATTAGAACACTTTTAAAAATAATGTTCAAAGATATTTAAAAAGTATTATTAATAAGTTTGATACTTGAACATTTATACGGCTGAGTACAATTTTGTAACTCATTGATTTAAGGACAGATATGATTCTGCCCTATCTCCATAAGATAGAAACAAAATATGGTGCTAAATAATAAAATGCACATGAAATCCCACACAGCTCAAATAGGCAACTTGAATTTTCCTAGAGTTGAGAGGCCCATTACTTTACTGGGAATTAGAACTCTCAGATTTCATACTAAACTTTTCTTTGCAGAGGGATGTAAACCAGTCTCTGACATGTGAAAAGTGTTATATTTAAAATAATCATCATAATAATTCAGTACTAAACAAACCCATACATTTTTCAAATGAAATTACTTTTCTTATTGTTCATTCTAAGATTCATCCCACATCTTTTGGGAGAGCTGTAGGTTGTTTGCTTCATGTTGTTTTCAGTGTAAATAAGCAAAGCTGGGACATAGGTAGTGATCTCCCCATAACAGCTCATGGTTCCTGAGTGACTTGAACAACTGCCAGCCTGGTCAGGGTCCCTGTTAGGAAGGAGGCCCTGGCACCTCCTGCTTCAGCCAAGAGACCTGGCCGTTTCTGTTTTGGTTTGTCTCTCTTGTGACTCGTGTCTCCTGATACGGTTTAGATGGTGAGCCCCCCAACTCTGTGTTCAAGTAGATGCTCCTTCCATGGCATAGACAAACACAAGCAGGGAATTGAAAAGCAAATATTCCATTCTTTCTCTTAAGATAGACGTTAGCATGGTAAACTGACTGTAAAAATCATATGAATACTAAGGAACACAGCTCCTAAACCCAAATATTCAATGCCCTTTTTCAGCAATTATATCCAGTTCCTCGTGTCATAAAAATGCCCAAGAAAAAGAAATGGAAGTGCTCAATTATGTCATCAGCATTTAATTCCTAATCAAATTTCTAGGGAGAAGGATTGGTGGTTTAAAATACAAATATCTCCAGCCAGAATTTAATAAACTGTGAGTTATGTCTTGATATCAAAAACACACAGACACAGATCCACACAGAAGTTATTGCCATGTGAGTCACATTATTAAAACATCACCACCTCCCCTTGTTTTCAGTGTGAAGATGATCATTTTCCCCATCTATCCACCTTTCAAGTCAGAGGTGAATCCACGACCGTACACTCGTCATCATTATATCTTCCTCACTCCCTCCCCGCCTTGATTCCGTGCTCATTTCATCCAGCCTCAGTGGATTTCTCTCTCCACATAATCAAACTGCTGTATCAAACACAGAGGAAGTCTATAGTGGGCAGAATATATCAATTAAAAAGTGCGAGTTAGAAAAAAAAAAAGAAAAGGCTTTCATGTGCCCACATGTCCCTGAGCTGGATTAGCGTGGCTGGGAGCAGGTTGGGTATCAGCGCATCGCCCGGGGAAAGTTCGTAGGCAACATTCATTTGCACAACCAGCGCACTTGAAAGACTCCAGCGCAGGCCTGTGTTCCTGGCCACAACAAAACACCTGCTTGAAGCGGAGACAAAATGCCAAGCTGGAGAGAGTTCAAAAGAACAGGGTGACAATCACACAGTGTTGAACAACAGCAACGGCGACCCATCACTGCAGCCTTTTGTCCGTGTCTGCTTGATTGGGAAAGGCCCTGGCTCGGCACAGCTCCGTGACGTTTCTAGCAGTGCATTGACCTTTTCTGTTGAATCAAGACCAAATCATGATGGGTTGAAAAGACGTGTCAGGTCCAATTCAGACATCCTGAACCACACATTCAGAGCCAGAAAACATAAAGAGTTCCATTGCCCGGGGACAATCCAATTGACCTATTTTTTGTGGTTTTTCTTTGCTTCTGCTCATGCCTGGAGGCACCTAGACAGTCCTTATAATAAGTACCAGGGTTCCTAAAAGAGTGGAATACCTCCAGGGGCCAGCCCAGGGTAATTCCGAGCAGCATGATGGAGAAGTAGGTCTTTTGCAAAATGTCTCTTGAAAGGCCAGAAGTAAAACTTACCTAAGTCTTTATAGTATAGCCATACTCAGAATTGCCTGGGAGATCTGTGGTATCTATAAGTCAGATGTACCAATGCTCAAAAAAGCTATAGACACACACCCTGCGATAAAAGTGGAAGCTCTATTTAAATTCTGATTTAAAATGTGAGCAGGAGATACCAGGAAGCAAATGAAAGATGATGAGGTGGGAGATGGCCCTGAAAGGCAGAAATGAAAGAGAAGGTCCCAGAAGGGAGGCTCAGTTCCAGGACCTTGCAAGGAACAGGCCTCTGCTTGTTCATAACTGAAGAAATCAAGTTATTTTTTCTTTAGAATTAAATTTAAAAAATCTCACTCAATGAACAGGCATGTTCCCTTTTCCAAGATCATGAGAAGTCATAATATAGCATGTTCCTTTCTTTGCTGTTATTGCCAAAAGATACAGAATTAGGTGAGTGTAATTTCATGAATATAAAGGTATCAGGACATAAAATATTCTAATTCCTTAACAAAGAATTCAAATATCAAGCACCCCTCCCACCCTCCCACCTTTATTAAATATTAATGCATTTTGTATGTTTCCCATATATTGTACTCAAATAAAATTCAAGTTCCTCATTAGCCCCTTTCTAAGAAACCCAGTAATACTATGTTCCTGTTTTTGCAGAACAAAGGCACTGACAAAGTCTGTGGGAGGCAGACGGTTCTCCACATTGTGTCTGAGCAGGTGGCGTGCCTGTGGCCTTAGAGGTGGCTGCGTTGTGCAGTGAGGCTGGGATCCTCATGCCACTCTGTGTCCACCAGCAGCCCAGTGAACTCAGGCAAGTCCCCCGACATCATGACCTGCCTGTATCCTCATCCAGGTTGGACGAGAAGTTCAGGATAAATCCTCCCTTCCTGCTCTTTTCACCTTGGACATAATTCATAATTTAAGAACATTTGAGTGAAGGAGAAGAGAGAAAATGAAAATCAGAAGGCTTAATGGCTAAAAAAATTATGTCAAGATTCTTATTTGGGAAACACACTCAGTGTGATGGCATATGCTGTAAAGCAAAAGTGGGCATCTTTTCTGGCAGGCTCATCCACCAGTCGGGGCTGGCAGATGAAGCCCATGTGCCTGAAGACACTGGGATTTTCCAGGAATAGGAACCCTCCCTCCTCCACTGCTTGGTCTTGGCCTGTCATCTGAACATCATGTCTTTGCTTAAAATTCTGACAGCTCTCGAAATGCAAATATCCCTGGGGTAACTTTGTGGCATCTGAGAAAAATGAGCAATCTATTAAGCTTACTGCAGACCAGCTTGAAGGTGAGAGGAGAGGTGGAAGGTGGGCAGAAGGGTCTGTCTCCTGAGAAAGGAGGGGTAAGAGGGCTGAGATTGGGAGACGCAGAGGAACGTCTCCTCTCATCCACCCGCTGCAATGCTTTGCACAGGGGGAGCTCTACTCATTGCTGCAGGTCTTAGTTCTGTAAGCCAAGAGGTATTATTCATCAATTTTAAAATAAATTAGTTTTTTTTCCTCAACAAATGTGTGATCCTTGCATGCCTAAACACTTTTTTTTTCAATTCATTTGGCAACAAATGATGGCCTACTAAGCCAATTTGTTCCTCTCACTTAAAAATAAATTCTGGATTCAGATCATTAGAGCTTCTCTTGGGAGAATATGATAATAGAGGTTTCCATTATTGGAAAGAAATTCTCTCCCTATAATATCAAGGCATAAATTGTGGGAAGTGCCCTTTTATTTTCAGACTGGATGCCTTGTGATTTATATTTATATTTTTCTGTGCAATCTTTTTTTAAAGAAGTGATAAAACAAGGACTTCTGTATCCATATTTTTATTTCCTTCGTATGAAGGACCATGGCATACAAAATGTAAATGGAAAGAAGAGAATTAAGTTGTTATCTTGACTGATATCATCTATCTACCAGTCAAGACCATCATTCAATTCTCTTCTTTTATCAAGATTAAGTATCAAGATTATTTAATCCTGTTCATTCAAAATTAATAAACATTATTTTTAGAGCAGTTTTAGTTTTGTAGCAAAATTGAGCAAAGAGGACAGAGAGTTTCTGTACACCCCAGCCACCACCCATGCATAGCTTCCCCCATTATCAACATGCTCCAGCAGAGTGGTCCATGTGTTACAATTAATGACCCTGCATTGATACATCATCATCACCAAAGTCTGTATGTTATATTAGGGTTCACTTCTGATGTACACCCTATGGGATTAGACCAACAGATGATATCATGTATCTGCCATTATTGTATTATTCAGAGTAGTTTCTCTGCCCCAGAAATCTTGTTTTCCACCTGTTCATCCTTCCCTCCCCCTACTCGGCTCCTGACAACCACTGATCTTTTCACTGTCTCCATAATTTTGCCTTTTCCAAAATGCTGTAGAGTTGAATCCTGTTATATGTAGCCTCTTCTGATTGGCACCTTTTACTTAGTGATATGCTTTTAAGTTTTTCCCCTGTCATTTCATGGCTTGATAGCTTTTTTCTCTTTAGCACTGAATGATGGTCCATTGTTTGGATGTACCAGAGTTTATATATCCACTCACCTACTGAAGGACATTGTGGTTGCTTCCAAGTTTTGGCAACCATAAACAAAACTCCACGTACAGGTTTTGTGTGAACATAAGTTTTTAACTTATTTGGATAAATACCAAAGAGCATGCTTGCTGGATTTGATGGTAAGAATATACACAGTTTTGTAAGAAAACACAAAACTGTGTTCCAAAGTGTCTGCATCATTTTGCACTAGCACCAGCAGTGGGTAAGAGTTCCTGGATCTCCACATCCTTGCCAGAATTTGGTGGTGTCAGTGTTCTGAATTTTGGGCATGCTAATCAGTGTATAGTGGTATTTTTTTTTAATTTGCAATTACTTAATGACATCTGAGGTTGAACATCTTCTTATAAGCTAATTTGCCTCCTGTATATCTTCTTTGGTAAGGTGTTAAAGTTTTTGATCAGTTTTTTTTTTGTTGTTGTTGTTTTAATTTGAGACAGAGTTTCGCTCTTGTCACCCAGGCTGGAGTGCAGTAGCACGATCTTGGCTCACTTCAATGTCTGCCTCCAGGGTTCAAGTGATTCTCCTGCCTCAGCCTCCCAGGTAGCTGGGATTACAGGCATATGCCAGCACACCCAGCTAATTTTTGTATTTTAAGTAAAGATGGGGTTTCAAAATTTTGATCTGGTTTTTAACGAGGTTGTTATCTTTCTTACTATTCAGTTTTAAGAGCTATTTGTATATTTTGAATAACATGTTATTCAAAGTACATGTTATCAGACATGTACTTTGTAAATATTTTCTCCTAGTCTGTGGGTAGCCTTTTCTCTCTCTTGACATATTCTTTCACACAGCAGAAGTTTTAATTTTCATAAAGTCTAACTTACAGTTACAGTTTACAGTTTTCTCTTATGCTATCTTCCATGCATTTTATAAATATTTTATTTTATATTTAGGCCTATGATTCATTTTGAGTTAATTTTTTGAAGAGTGCAATATCTGTGTCAAGTTTCATTTCTTTTTCTTTCTTTCTTTTTTTTTTTTTTTTTGTGGATGTCCAGTTGTCCCAGCATCATTTGTTGAAAAGACTGTCTTTGCTTGCTTGTGTTGTCTTGGCTCCCCTGTCAAAGATTAATTGATTATAATTATGTGGGCTGACTTCTAGGTTCTCTATTGCATTTCATTGATCTATTTATTTATTCTTTCACCAATATGATACTATCCTGATTACTGTAGTTTTATAGTAAGTAGAAGTCATGTAGTGTCAGTCTCCCAACACTGTTTTTTCTCCTTAAATATTGAGTTGTCCATTCTGGGAGTTTTGCCTCTTCAAATAAACTGTAGAATCAGTTTGATAATATCTAAAAATTAACTTGCTGGAAGTTTTATTGGGATTGCATTGAATCTATAGATTAAGTTGAGAAGAACTGACATCTTGCAGATTGAATCTTCCTTCTAAATCATGTGCATAAAATATCTATCCATTTAATTAGTTCTTCTTTGATACATTTTTCACAGTTTTGTGATTTTTCTCATAGAAATCTTAACCTATTTTGTTAGATTTATACCTAAATATGTTTTGGAGTGGAAATGCAAATGGCAATGTGTTTTTAATGTAAAATTTTACTTGTTCATTGCCGGTATATAGGAAAGTGGTTGACTTTTCTGTATTAACTTTGTATGCTGCAACCTTGCTATAATTCTTCATTAGCTCTAAGAGTTTTTCTGTCAATTCTTTCAAATTTTATATGTAAAAGATTGTGTCATCTCTAAGCAAAGACAGTTTTATTTCTTATTTCCCAATCTGTATACCTTTTACTTACTTTTATTATCTTATTGCATTGGCTAGGATTTCCAGTATAATGTTGAAAAGCAGTAGTGAGAGGAAACATCCTTGCTTTGTCCTTGAGCTTAGGAGAAAAATTTTGAGTTTTTCACTGTTGAGTATAATGAGATCTGTAGATTCTTTGTAGATGTTCCTTAAAAAGTTGAGGAATTTTTGCCATATTTCTAGTTTCCTGAAGAGTATTTTTTTATAATCATGAATGGGTGGTGAAGTTTGTTAATTTTTTTTTGGAACTACTAATATGATTATGTAACTTTTGTTTTGTAGCCAGTTGATTTAATATATTAATTATTTTCAAATGTTGTGCCAACCTTGCTTTCCTGTGATAAATCCAACTAGGTCATATAATATAAGCCTTTTCATAAACTGTTGAATTTGATTTGCTAATATTTTGTTGAGAATTTTTGCATTAATATTCATGAGAGATATTAGTATGTAGTCTTCTTTCTTGAAATGTCTTTGCCTGGTTTTGGTATTAAGATAACATTAGCCTCAAGTAATGAGTTAGTAAATGTTTCTTTTTTTTTATTTTTCTGAAAAAAAGATTGGAGGGAATTGGTGCAATTTCTTTCTTAAATATTTAGTAGAATTCAGCAGGAAACCTATCTGGGCCTGGTGCTTTATGTTTTGAAAGGTTATTAACTATTAATTCAATTTCTCTGACAGATATTGACCCATTCTGACATTTTTATGTTTTCTGGTGCAATTTTCAACAGATTATGTCTCTTAAGATATTATTTCAGTTCATCTAAGTTATCAAATTTGTAAGCAAATAATTTTTAATAATAATATTTCATTATTCTTTTAACATCCATGTGATTTTTGGTGGTATTTTCTCTTTCATTTCAAGAATTAGTAATTTGTGTATTCTCTCATTTTTTTAGCCAGGTTAGAGGTTTATCAATTTTAAGGATCTTTTCAGAGAATCTTTTAGTTTTGTTCAGTTTTTTCTATTGATTTCTTGCTTTTAATTTTATTAATTTCTGCTCTGATTTTTATTATTTCCTTTTTTTCTATTTGCTTTGGGTTTAATTTGCTCTTCTTTTTCCAGTTTCTTCAATGCAAGCTTTTATTATTGGTTTTAGATTTTTTTTTAAAATTATATCATATGCTTTTAATGCTATAAATTTCCCTCTAAGTACTGTTCCTCCATCCTACAAAATTTGATAAATTACATTTTTATTTTCATTTCGATAAAAAGTTATTAAATTTTTTCTTGAGATTTTCCTGATGTGTTTTGTTTAAGCTCTGAATATTTTAGAATTTTCCAGCTTTCTGTTATTGATTTCTAGCTTAATCCATTGTTGTCTGAGAGCAGGCATTGTATGATACCTATTCTTTTACATTTTTAAGGTGTGTTTTATGGTTCAGGATGTGGTCTGTCTTTGTGAATGTTTCATACAATCACAAGAAGGATGTGCAATCTGTCATTGTTGGATAAAATAGTCTATAGGTGTCAATGAGATTCAGTTGATTGATGGTGCTGTTGAGTTCAATATCCTTTTACTGATTTCCTACATGCTGGACCTATTTCTAAGAGAAAAATGTTGAAATATTCAACTTTTATAATAAATTATTTCTCTTTACAGTTTCATTAGATTTTGCCTCACATATTTTGACTGTCTGTTATTAGGTGCATATACTTTAAAGATTGCTATGTCTTTTGGAGTATTGACCCTTATGTCATCATGTAATGTCTCTACCTCTGATAAACTTCCTTACTCTGAAGTCTGCTGTGTCTAAAATTAATATTCCCACTTCCACATTTTTGATTAATGTTAGCATAGTGTATCTTTTTCTTTCCATTTACTTTTAATGTATATGGGTCTTTATATTTTAAGTGGGCTTCTTATAGGCAACATACAGTTGGGTCTTGCTTTTGGACCCACTCTGATAATCTCTGTCTTTTAATTGGTGTATTTAAATTATTAAAATTTAAGGTGATTATTTATACAGTTGAATTAGTATCTACCATGTTGTTACTATTTTCTATTTGGTGGCTGATCTTTGTTTCTACTTTTGTCTTCCATAATTTTTCTGCCTTTTGTGTTTTTAATGGACTGTTTTGATAGTTTAATTTTCTCTCATTTCTTCATATATTATTTATTCTCCTTTTTAAAGGTTTTCAGTAGTTTTCCTAGAGTCTCCAATATATACTTAAAACTAATGTGAGTCTACATTTACATATTATTCCTCTTCACAGATAGTGCAAGTACCTAATAAAAAATTCTAATTCCTTTCTTCTGCCCCTTATGTCATTGCCATTATTCATTTCCGTTATAAAAACAAATGTGTACATATATGTGTGTATGTTGTTTTGATCAAATTTTTATTTATTAAATCAATTAAGAATGAGAAAAATAAAAGTTTCTACTATTTTTAATTTATTGATTGATTCCTCAACACTTTTTCTTTCATTATGTAGATCTGAATTCCTGGACTATGTCAGCTTCTTCTCTCTGAAAGAATGTATTTTAGTATTTCTTGCAAAAAAAGACTATTAGCAAAAATTATATACATATATATATATCAATTTTATTTTTCCTGAGAAAGTCTTTTATGTTCACTTTTGATGAATAATTTTGCAAGTATGCAAGTCTAGGTTGGAAAGCTTTTTTGTCTTTTGTTGCTGTTGTTGTTCTCTCAACACTTCAAATATTTTTTTCCACTTTTTTTTTTGCTTGCATAGTTTCTAATAAGAAATCAAATGTAATTTTTATTTTTGCTCCTCTGTTGGTATTTTTACTTCTGACTTGTTTCAATATTTTTTCTTTACTTTTAATTTTCTGAATTTTCAGTATCATTTGCCTCAAATGTAGCTTTTTGGTTCATTTGTATGTTTGGTTTTGGTGACTTCTGAGCATCCTGAATCTGTGGTTTGGTATTTATGAGTAATTTGAGAAAATTCTTAGCTATTATTGCTACAAAAATTGCTTTATTTCTTTCTCTATTTCTTCTTATTTTAGTATTACAAGTATGTTATGTATTTTTTTAGTTTAGTTTTCTCACAATTCTTGGATACATTGTTCTTTTTCAGGATTTATTTTTCCTTTGCTTTTTGGGTTTTGAATGTTTCTATAGAGAAATTGTTTCCTCAGGTGTGTCCAATCTACTAATCAGGACGTCAAGGGCATTCTTTATGTCTGTTACTGTATTTTTTTAATCTCTACTTAATTTTTATTCTTTCTAAAAATTTCTGTTTCTCTGTTTACCTTATGAATTTGCTCTTGTATGTTGTCTAATTTATCCATTAAAGCCCTTAGTATGTTAATCATAGTTTTATAATTTCCCACTGTTATAACTCCAACATTTCTGTCGTATCTGACTCTGGTTCTGAGGCTTGTTTAGTCTCTTCAAAGTATGTGTTTGCACTTTAATATGATTTTTAATTTTTTGTTGACATGTGGGGATAATTTACTGGGTAAAAGGAACTATGGAAAATAGGCCTTTAGTAATGTCGTGGTAAGGTGTAGAGAGGGAGCAAGTGTTCTATGGTCTTAGAATTAAGTCTCAATCTTTTGGTGAGCCTGTGCCCTAGACTGTGACCTTCACCAGTGCTTCTCAGTCCCCTTTCTCCCTGTTAGATGGAACAGAGTGACTAGAGAGGGCTGGGGTTGCATATTTTCCTTTCCCCACGTGTAAAGCTAGAGCTGGCTTGAATTGGTATTTTCTTTCTCCAGGTAGGTTAGGTTCTAGTAATCTCCATTTGTTTCAGCTCTGATAAAACAGTTTCTCCTGAGGGAGGTCCTGTTAAGTAGAACAGAACGCTTCAGTGTATTTTTAAATAATTCCTTTTCCCTGCTCCCTGCCAGAAGCTTGAGGAGATTTTTCCCCACTCTTCACTGTGAAGACCTGGTTAAGTTCCTGAAATGCAAATCCCAGTATGGAGAAGCCCCTTTGACCGGGACCTCTGTAGCTTTTCACTGTCAGGCTTGTCCACATTGAGCTTCCAGCAAATTACTGTTTTGGTTTTCTGCTCTGGAATTGGTTTCCATGGAAGTTTCTGCTTTGAAAGGTTATGATTTCTGTATCTGTCTGCCTGTCTCTCAGATTTGTGTATGGGCATTTGTCCTGACTTCCCTCCTCGGATGGTTCTAAAGTGAGCGATTGATTTTCCAGTTTGTTCAGCTTTTCACTTGTCATCAGGATGGAGTGGAAACTTCTAAGCCCCTTGAATACCAGACAGGAAACTGGAAAATGCAACTTAGAGATTTTTTTTTTTTAAATGGAGTCTCCCTTTGTCGCCCAGGCTGGGAGTGCAGTGGTGCCATCTTGGCTTACTGCAACCTCCATCTCCCAGGTTCAAGCGATTCTCCTGCCTCAGCCTCCAGAGTAGCTGGGATTACAGGTGTGTATCACCACACCCCAGCTAATTTTTGTATTTTTAGTAGAGATGGGGTTTCACCATGTTGGCCAGGCTGGTCTTGAACTCCTCATCTCAGGTGATTCACCCACCTCAGCTACCCAAAGTGTTGAGATTACAGGGGTGAGCCACCCCACCTGGCCCAACTTAGAGATTTTTATAAAATAAAAGTATATTCTTCCTTAGAGCTTTTTGAGAAGGGGGACTTAATTTTATTTCTTAAGATACATACATAAACATTATGTGTATATATAAATGTATATATTTACCTGTATACATATAAATATGTACATTTACACATAATATACATATATATTTTGAAAACCTTATTTTTTTACTTAAAGAGTTTTGTCTTAGAATTTCCAATTACTGCATAGCCACATTGACATATGAAGCTTTATATAGGTAATTTAGCTAAGAATTAAGCAGGAGATGATCTTGCCCAGGCTCAGTCCTCCTTCTCTCTCTTTCAATCTTTCTCTCTCTCTGTGTGTGTGTGTGTGTGTGTGTGTGTATTGGTCAGGGTTCTTTAAAGGGACAGAACTAATAGGATAGATGAATATATGAAGGGGAGCTTATTAGGAGAATTGACTCACACAGTCACAAGGTGAAGTCTCACAATAGGTTGTCTGCAAGCTGAGGAGGCAGGAAGCCAGTCTGAGTCCCAAAACCTCAAAAGTAGGAAAGCCGATAGTGCAGCCTTCAGTCTGTGACCAAAGGCTCAAGAGCCCCTGGCAAATCACTGGTGTTAGTCCAAGAGTCCACAAGTTAAAGAACTTGGAGTCTGATGTTCGAGGGGAGGAAGCTTCCAGCATGGGAGAAAGATAAAGCCTGGAAGACTCAGCAAGTCAGCTCATTCCACCTTCTTCCACCTGCTTTATTCCACTCATGCTGGCAGCTGATTAGCTGGTGCCCACCCAGATTGAAGGTGCATCTGCCTCTCCCAGTCCATTGACTCAAATGTTAATCTCCTTTGGCAACAAGCAGGAAGAATACTTTGGATTCTTCAATCCAATCAAATTGACAATAAGAACTGTCACCGTGTGTGTGTGTGTGTGTGTGTTTAATATCTCAGTTATGTCTAAGCCCCAGACAACAGGCTTCATGGACAGTGATAACCATATGCTCTTTGAAAAATATAACTACCTCAAATATTTTTTCAAGAAAGTTCTTGATGTGACGGATACAAGATGTGATTGGAAATATGTAAAAGTGGGTTCATATTCCAGAGCAGTGACATATTAGCTATATAAAAGCATGCAATTATATAACTTTTCTTGCACCACTGTCCTCATCTACAAAATGATAGCATTAAACTAGATAGCCACTCACATTGGAGGATGTAGAAAGACAAATGATTTCATTCTATGCAAGACATTTAAGAAATACCTTGTGAAATAAAATTGCATTAGCCAGCTAGTCTCCTGGAAAGTTCTGAACAGGTAGGAGATGAGACCAGTGACTTCACTCAGGCTGATAGATCTTCCTGCTCCAACTAGGATGGGGAGGAAGATAAGAGTTACCTGGAAGCCAAGAAAGGAAGAATCACCAAACACCATTTCCTCTGTTAAAACTAACTAGATGGGGAAAATGCAGAACGAGGCCTGCCATATCCAGACAAGGAAGGAACAAAAACCTTGATGATTTTATCTTAAAGTAATGAGATATGTCCCAACTATTAGAGGGGCAGAGCTACTGCAGTAAAAGAAGTAAATGGAGCCGGGTGCCGTGGCTCATGCCTGTAATCACGGCACTTTGGGAGACCGAGGCGTGTGGATCACTTGAGGTCAGGAGTTCAAGACCAGCCTGGTCAACATGGTGAAACTTTGTCTCTACTAAAAATACAAAAAATTGGCTGGGAGTGGTGACAAGTGCCTGTAATCCCAGCTACTGGGGAGGCTGAGGCAGGAGAATCACTTGAACCCAGGAGGCAGAGGTTGCAGTGAGCCGAGATTGCGCCACTGCACTCCAGCCTGGGAGAGAGAGTGAGAACCTGTCTCAAAAAATAAAAACATTAAAAAAAGAAGTAAATGGTTTGCTAAAACTTTGGAATAACATAGGCCTAGATTCAAAAACTTGGACAGAATTTATTAATCTGTGTCTCATTTTTTAAAGTAGAGATGATATTATCTTCTTTGAAGAGTTTTCATACCAATTAAAATAATAAACACATAAAACATCATCCAATACAATATATGATCTTAATGAATGGTAGTTATGGCAATGGTGATAGTGTACCAGTTAGCTAGGGTGTAATAAATATCCACGAGCTCGGGAACTGCAAACAATAACTCTTTATTACTGTTCAGCAGCCTATGAACAAGCTGGGCTCACTTATGTGCTCAGCTATGGGTTGGCTGGTGATAGGCCCATGAGGAGTGGTCTCATCTCAGAGGGCTGAGATAATGGTCCTTATCTCCAGTGTGTTAGTCTAGGCTTGCCCTTTTATCAGTGCTATCAGGGGTCCAAGGAAAAAAAAAGAGAAAATGTCCACAGCTGTCCAGAAAATGTCCACCACAACATCAAATCTACCACAACCTATTGGCCACATCGGATCATGAGGTCAGCTTGATTCAAAGGGAGGGAAATGAATGTGCCTTCTAATGGGAGAGCAGCAGAGGCTCATGGCACAGGCCATGGGTACAGAGGGAGTGATAAGGACCCATTCTGACATCAATATACCCCAGTGAATGATGACAGTGCTCAAAGTTTCTGAAATACCCCTTGTGAAAGAGCCAAGGGAGGAAGCATGTGTGGTGAGCAAATACCCCTGGCTGGTGTGTAGGAAGAGTGTGGTTCTCAAGTTTTGAACGTGCAGCTTGTTCTATGCTTCAGAATTGTGTCCATCATTTATCTTCAGATATGACCTGGATGCTATTACACCATAATGGAAGTGTAACCTGTCACTGATGTTAAACAGCAGTGACTGCAATGCAAACGTTTATGATATTGAAAACCATGTCAGACAAAACGGGAATCTTCCTGTAAAAAAAAAAAGACCACCACACTATCATAAACCACACATACAGATATGCTGACTTACTGACTTACTTCTTTTTTTTTGTTGAAACTGAGTTTCACTTTGTCACCCAGGCTGGAGTGCAGTGGCCCGATCCTGGCACACTGCAATCTCTGCCTCCTGGGTTCAAGTGATTCTTCCACCTCAGCTTCCTGAGTAGCTGGGATTACAGGTGTCTGCCACCACACCCAGCTAATTTTTGTATTTTTAGTAGAGACAGGGTTTCGGCATGTTGGCCAAGCTGGTCTTGTACGCCTGATCTCACATGATCTGCCCACCTCGGCCTCCCAAAGTGCTGGGATTACAGTGCTGAGTCCTGATTTACTTCTTAAAAATATCATGTTATTACTTTCTGCTATCCAGGGTGACTATTAGGAGAGGAAAAATCTAAAAAGTACACAACAGTATTCACCAAGACTTAGTTCTGACTAGTTTTGTAAAAGATCAGATAGTTATTGGAAACAACCCCAAAATAAATCCTGATAAAAAGGCAAAAGAGGAATCCACAGAATCCCTTCTCCTACGTGTGCCATGGTGGAGATGTAAGGTGTGTGGGTACAGCGCAAAGCAACCACGTGGACAGCGTGGCTGCTGCCAGGCCCAGGGCGGCCATCCTCACATGAGCTCTGCCCTGGGCATCTGGAATTGCTCTTAACACTTTTCCCTTGGGCCTGGCATGGAACTATTTCCATAATATATTTTTTAACTGGACACTGCTTTGTTTTTCAGGTCCTTAAACTGTAGAGACAGGCCAGGCGCGGGCGCGATGGCTCACGTCTGTAATCCCAGCAGTTTGGGGGGCCAAGGCAGCCGGATCACCTGAGGTCGGGAGTTTGAGACCAGCCTGACTAATGTGGAGAAACCCCATCTCTACTAAAAATACAAAAATTAGCCAGGTGTAGTGGCGCATGCCTGTAATCCCAGCTACTTGGGAGGGTGAGGCAGGAGAATCGCTTGAACCCGGGAGGCGGAGGCTGCGGTGAGCCAAGATTGCACCATTGCACTCCAGCCTGGACTACAAGAGCAAAACACCACCTCAAAAAAAAAAAAAAAAAAAGTGTGTGCATGTGTGTGTGTGTGTGTGTATATATATATATATATATATATATATATATATGAGACAATATTTTGAAGAGGTTTTAGAGATCGGATTCTGAAACTTCAAAATTTGCAGACAATGGAGCCTACACATATGTGTCGAATAGCTTCAGAAATAATTTTGCTCTCTTGTCAGTGCTGAGTGACAGCTCTAATAAATTCCTACATTTTAAGCAGACTTACATTTCACATGCACTTGCTCTCCTCTCTCGAGCAGAGTGGAACATCTATTGTCAAATGCATAATATAGCATTAGAAATGCAAACTTGCTGTAGCCAATGGTAATGTGTTATTTAAAACTTATGAACCCAAATGAGGGCTTATTTTCTCCAAATTGAAATTTATAGTTTCATTTTAGGGTGCTAACTTGAATATTGATGGAGCTTAGGCATGCTGTTATAAAATGGCAATGAGAAACAGAGCAAGTAAGTGCCAGACACAGAGGAGCGATTATAGCAATGCATGAATCGTATGTAAAAATTGAGTTCCCTTACCCTACTGTGGCTAAAAACGTAGGCAGGCTTTTGTGCAGGTGGGGGTGGTATGCAGCTCTCCGTCTGTTAGTATTCTATTGGCTTTCACACCGTGTGAGTTTAGTGCAAAAGAAAAAAAAAGAAAAACAGTAAAACAGAAATGACTGGTCCTTCACATCTTCCAGAAGAGGAATCTTTGAGATCCCATCACCCCTCTGTTAGATGAGCCTGTGATTAATAGCTTTGCCTATCACCTTGGCAAAATTGTTACAATATTATACTTTACACAATTGAAACTCAAATAAGTCCACCTAACAAACATCAAACGTCAGGCCCTGCTAATGGGTCAGAGATTCAAATCAAACAGAATACCTGTTTTCAAGGAGGCTGCAACGCAGGGAGAAACACTTATTTATGTACACTCTAGATGTCACGGTGTAGCACATATGACATTTTTTCATATACAACAATATAAATAAAAGAATATAAATAAAGACAAAATGCATAATAAAAAATGAAAACGAAAAATAAATTAAAAAGAAAAATTAAACAAAATAAAACTACATAATGATTGGAATCTGAAAAACAAGAACAATTTAAAGGATAGTTACACTGAATTAGGTAGAATAGAATAACAATTTAGAAAATAAATCAGTATTTTAAAAAATCCAGACTCCTATTCTCTACAGAAGTTTCTCCCACCCATGGGGACTGATTCTCCAGATGTCCTTGATGGAATGAGATACCACTTGTGGGCTCTATTCTATTTCCAAGATGCTTCTGAAATGTATAGTGTCACCTGGGTCAACTACTGGTAGAGTTCATGTGCTTCTCTGATTGAGCTGAATTGACCAAAACTACAGGAGAAGCTCCTTCAGCCTGGTTACAACCGTGGCTGCAGCCCAATCCTAGACAGCTCTACAGTAGAGCAGTCAGTGTCTCCCATTAGGAAAAGTGGGCTGGCTCTTCTCACCCGGGAACGTGCTGCCTGTTGAAGAGGTGCCTGCAATATGATTCTATGCTGGGAAAAGAGTTGCAGTATATAAATGCAAAACAGAAAATAGGAGAGGAAAGCAATCAATGTCAACATCAGCTGTGGCTCTGGGGAATGGCTTCTCTTCATGAGAAATATACATAACTAAGCAACAACAACAATGATACAAAAAGCCTATGGAGGCAGAAGGAAAGGACAAACTCCAACTTCAGTTCATTACACAGAACAGGATTGTTTTCGGGGTCCAACACTGACACTTGGACACATTCTGAATTCCTGCTAGGAGAGCTGACTTGGAGCTCTTATCAGGGTGATGGAAAACAATAGGAATGTAATCAGGTAATCACAATGACCAGGCCTTGTGTCCTACGGGGCCTACTTGTCTACCTGATATAATAGCAGAGATGCATTGCCTCTGTGATGTTATGCCAGAGTTATAGTAAATGCAGTTGCCACAATTAATGGCTTTTACTTAAGAGTATGGCAAAATTGTCAAAAAGACAAAGGATAATTGCATTGCTTATAAACAAACAAACAAACAAACAAAACAAAAAAAACAATATGCTCTACTTTCCTGGTGGGATGACACAATTGGGACCTGTATGAGTCAGGGTTCCCAAGAGGGACATAACTAATAGGATAGGCATACACACAGAAAGGAAAGTTTATTAAGTATTAACTTACACAATCACAGGGTCCCACATTAGGCTGTCTGCAGGCTTGAGGAGCAAGGAGAACCAGTCTGAGTCTCAAAACTGAAGAAATAGGAATCTGATGTTTGAGGGCAGGAAGCATCCAGCACGGGAGAAAGATGTAGGCTGGGAGGCTAGGTCCTTCTCACCTTTTCCCATTTTTATGCCTGCTTTATATTTGCTGGCAGCTGATTAGATGGTGCCCACCCAATTAAGGGTGGGTCTGCCTTCCCCAGCCCACTGAATCAAATGTTAATCTCCTTTGACAACACCCTCACAGACACACCCAGGATCAATACTTTGCATCCTTCAACCCAATCAAGTTGACACTCAGTAATAATCATCACAAGTCCACCCCTTTGTCAACTTAAACCCATACACATCTCCTGAGATCATGCATAATCTTCAAATGAAGAAAATAATAATGTCGTAATTACACCTAACATAATACAACTATCCTTCATACAACCAGAAATGCACCAATCCCTGAGCCAGATACTATTACATAAACTTAACAACACTTAAATGCTGATATGAAGTCAATAATAATAATAATAATAATTTTATGCCACATGATAAAGGAGAAGGAAATAAAATGAATATATTTTCTTAGTACAAGTGTATACATGCACAAGCATGTTTTTAACAAAAGAAAGAGGAAATGCTCATGACAATTACAGTTTTCATTTCTGCAGCTGGTCACACGGTTGTAGCTGGTATTGATGGCTACCTTCTTCTACTACCTATTCTGTATTCCCTTTGCCTTCAGCAGGCACCTCAGCATGTCGTGGATTTTTCCTGGTGAAGTGACCCAAACCTTCACTCCTTAAGAGTCTGGGCCATTTGTAGTCCTGCCTTGATTGGGCTGTTGTAGTTTTTCCACTGACCTTAATCACAGGGAATGGTAATACTAACAGACACCCTAATGGATCTCCTGTATTCATTCCATGCATATTCTTCCTTACTTCTGTTGTGGAGCAGTAGACTGATTTCATCTTGATAGTCTGGGTCAATCATCCCAGCCAACACTGTAACTCCCTTTTTAGCCTGTTGACTTAAAGAAAGGAGGAGCCCAAAGTGTCCAGGTGGCAATCTTACCTTGCGGTTCAATGGAATAGTTGTTGTGTCTTCTGGTGGCAGCGATCCTCTGTCTGGAATGGAGACCTGTAGGCCAGCAGAACATAATGTCATGGAAATACGAAGCAAAAATTTTGCTAGTGGATCACTAGGGGTGATGGTGAGTGGTGCCACTTTCACTTCCACCCCTTGATTCCTGGACCCATGAATCCTGGCTACGACAGAAACTAAAATATATTGGACACTGGTTCAGAGCATGCATGGCCATTGGATAACTTTGCCTCTGCCCTGCCAAGTATTGTCACCTAGTTGGCATTATAATTCTGACTTCAAAAGGCCATTCCACCATTGTATCAATCCAGCTGCTTCAGGATGATGGGGAACATGATAAGACCAGTGAATTCCATGAGCATGAGCCCACTACCGCACTTCTTTAGTCATAAAGTGAGTGTCTTGGTGAGAGGCAATGCTGTGTGGAATGCCATGATGGTGGATAAGGCATTCTGTGAGTCCACGGATGGTAGCCTTGGCAGAAGCACTGCATGCAGGATAGGCAAACCCATGTCCGGAGTAAGTGTTTATTCCAGTGAGGACAAATCTCTTCCCTTTCCATTATAGGAGAGGTCCAATATAATCAACCTGCCACCAGGTAGCTGGCTGATTACCCCGAGGAATGGTGCCATATTGAGGGATAGGTGTTGGTCTCTGCTGCTGGCAAATTGGGCTCTAAGCAGTGGCTGTGGACAGATCAGCCTTGGTGAGTGGAAGCCCATGTTGCTGAGCCCATGCATATCCTCCATCCCTGCCACCATGGCCACTTTGTTCACGGGCCCATTGGGCGATGACAGGGGTGGCTGGGGAAAGAGGCTGAGTGGTGTCACAGAATAAGTCATTTTATCCACTTGATTATTAAAATCCTCCTCTGCTGGGGTCACCCACTGGTGAGCACTCACATGGGATAAAAATATCTTCACAGTTTTTGACCACTCAGAGAGGTCCATCCACATAATTTTTCCCCAAATTTCTTTGTGACCAATTTTCCAATCATGCTTCTTCCATGTCCCTGACCATCCAGCCAAACGTTGGCTACAGCCCATGAATCAGTGTATAATTACACATCTGGTCATTTCTCCTTCCATGCAAAGTGCACAGTCAGGTGCACTGCTCAAAGTTTTGTCCACTGGGAATATTTTCCTTCACCACTATCCTTCAGGGATGTCATGGAAGAGGTCTGTAGTGCTGCAGCTGTCTACTTTTAGGTGTGCCTGCATATCATGCAGAACTGTCTGTGGCCCTAGTCTTCTCTTGCTCTGTCAACTGATCATATGCAACTCCACATGAGGCCATCGGTGGAGGCTCAGGGAGGAGGCAGGGCTGCAGGAGTGGAGATTATGGACACTTGAGTCACTTCCTCATGTAACTTACTTGTGCCTTCAGGAACTGCTTAAGCCCAACCATGTATATACTTCATTTGATGCTGGAATGCTCCTGTGCACGACCCACTTTATGGCTAGATGGGTCAGAAAGCGCCCAGTTTATGACAGGCAGTTCAGGTTGCATGGTGACTTGATGACCCATACTTAAACGTTCAGTTTCCACCAAAGCCCAGTAACAGGCCAAGAGCTGTCTCTCAAAAGGAGGGTAGCTATCTTCAGAAAATGGCCTTGTTCCCAAATCCTAGAGGCCTCCACTTTGATTCACCTATGGGGGCCTGCAAAAGGCTCCAAACGGCATCCCTATCTGCCACTGACACCTTAAGCACCATTGGATATGCTGGGTCATATGGCCCAAGTGGCAGAGCAGCTTGCACAACAGCCTGGACCTGTTGCAAAGCCTTCTCCTGTTCTGGACCCCGCTCAAAACTGGCAGCCTTTTGGGTCACTCAATAAATGAGCTGGATAAACACACCCAAATTAGGAACGTATTGCCTCCAAAATCCAAATAGGCCCTCTTTCTTGGTTGTAGGAGGGGCCAAACACAGCAACTTATCCTTCACCTTAGAAGGAATATCTCAACTGTCCCCACACCCCTGGACCCCTAGAAATTTTACTGAGGTGGAAGTTCCTTGAATTTTAGTTGAATTTATTTCCCATCCTCTGGTACTCAAATGTTTCACCAATAAGTCAGTACAGTGTGTTTGCTACTTCTTTCTCACAGGATCAAATCAGCATAACGCCATCAATGTAATAGACCAGTGTGATATCTTGCAGAAGCAAAAAGCAATGAATTTCTCTCCAAATAAGATTTTGACACAAAGCTGGAGAGTTGATATACCCCTGAGGTAGGACAGTAAATGTATATTGCTGGCCTTGCCAGCTGAAGGCAAATTGCTTCTGGTGGGCCTTACGGACCGGAATGGAGAAAAAGGGATTTGCCAAGTCAATGGCTGCATACCAGGTACCAGGAGATGTGTTAATTTACTCAAGCAATAAACTACATTTCATACAGCAGCTGGAATTGGAGTCACCACTTGGTTAAGCTTACAACAATCCACTGTCATTATTCAAGATTGATCTGTCTTCTGCACAGGCCAAATGGGAGAGTTGAATGGAATGTGGTGGGAATCACTAACCCTGAGTCTTTCAAGTTCTTGATGGTGGCACTAATCGCCACAGTCCCTCTAGGGATGCAATATTGTTTTTTATTTACTATTTTCCTATGTATAGGCAGCTCTAGTGGCTGCCATTTGGCCTTTCCCACCATAGTTGCCTCAACCTACCAGTCAGGGAGCCAATGTATGGGTTCTGCCAGCAGCTAATTATGTCTATGCTAATTATGCATTCTGGCACTGCGGAAGTTACAAAAGGATGAGTCCAGAGACCCATTGGACCTACTGTAAGTCAGACCTGTGCTAAAACTCCATCAATTACCTGACCTCCATAAACCCCTACTTTAACTGCAGGACCAGGATGACGTTTTGGGTCCCCTGGAATCAATGTCAGCTCAGAGCCAGTGTCCAGGAGTCCCCAAAATATCTGATCACATTCCTTTCCCCAGTGCACAGTTACCCTGGTAAAAGGTTAGTGGTATCCTTGGGGAAGGATGGGAGAAAGATTCACTGCATAACTTTTCAGTAATGTATGGGGTTCTTTCTTAAGGGGACACAGCCTCCCCTTCATTCAAAGGGTTCCGGGTCTGTAAACTGGCTCAAGTCTGGAAATAGATTGTGGGTGCATGATTCTCTGTTTTTATACTTCAAATTAGTCTTTCGTCCATTCGACCTAGAAGTTTTCTCCTTATATAAATTAAGTAAGAATGCAGTAGACTTCCGATCAATTTCACTTCCAGGAACACTGTGATTAATTAGCCAGTGTCAGAGCTCTACAAGAGTCAGTTTATTCTGATTGCCGCTTTGCCTATTCTGTCCATGATGGCAGCTACACCCACCTTGCTTTTGACAGTTGAGTGGTGCCATTGGCCCCTGCCACCTCCAGGTCCAATAATTCCCATTGTCTTTAAATTCTGCAGTTGAGTGACTGCAGTTCCCACTGTTAGATCTGTCATACAGAGAAGAGCAATTACAAGGCTCTTCAAAGATGCAGTTGCTGCCCTTGCAAATCTATTTCTCAAGACATTGGCCAAGAGTATATCTTATGGACCCCTCCATATGGGATGAGTAGGTTTAAAGTGACTAATCCACTCCACCATCCCAATCTCCCTAAGCCTTTGGATCCCTTTCTTTACATTAAACCAAGGGAGATCAGTCATTTCCAACTCTTTCACAGTAGGCCATCTTTTAATCCATATTTCTGCTAACCAAGCAAATAAACTATCAGAACATTTTTAAACTCCCTGAGCTGCAACATTAAATGCAGAGTCCCTACTTAGTGGGCCCAAATCAATAAATTCAGCCTGATCCAACTCTAAGTTCCTTCTACCATTATCCCACAACCTTAATATGCATTCCCATGCTTGTTCTCCAAATTTCTGTTTCTATAAATTAGAAAACTCAAGCAGTTCTTTTCAAGTGTCGTGCACCTCCTCATGGATCACACTCTCAATATCACCTCTAGGGACCTGCCAGGGCTTTAATCTCGTTATAGGTCTAGAAGTAAACAGGGGTATAGTGGGTGGCTCCTGAGTAGAATCAACATTATTCTGCCTGGCAACTGCCTCAGGGGAGGCCATCACTGTTCCCTCAGACAGCACAGGGTTTATATCTTCAGACAAAAGTGGAAAGGCTGATGGCAGGATGGGTCGGGGAGGAGATGTTGCCACTACTGGAAATGGGGAAGCTGTTCCTTCTGGCAAAAAAGGTTCATCAAGGTTTACAAACTCAGTGACTGCAGCTTCATCAGGGTCCTCCCACACGTCCCCATTCCAAGTTGCAAGGTCCCATTCTTTTCCAATCAGTACCCTCACTTTAACAGTAGACACCAAACGAGGCTGTGCATGCACCTTTTTTTTTTTTTTTTTTTTTTTTTTTGCATATCAGCCACTCTTATAAGAGCTTGTGTCTGATTTTCCACAATTTCAGCTCTTTCTCTATAGGAGATAAGACTGTCACTCAGGGCAATCTTAGCAGATGGGAGGCCCAGTATCTGCTTCTGAAGCTGGGAGACAGAATCCTTGAGTTCATCATTTTCTTTCATCACTTTGTCCACAGAACTTAGGAGCAACCAACCAGCTTCATTATGTTCCTTGCTTCGTCACATATGGTCAAAGATATTACGTACAGAGTCACTAAACTCCTTGCCTCTCATGAGTGGTGAATCAACAGTGTCAAACGCATTTATTTTGCATAACTCTCTAAACAGTTCACGCCAAACTATCAGTGTTCTCCCTACTATTAGAAGTAGATTCCTTAGCATTTTGGGGCCTAATCATATTAAGCAGCCAACTCCAAAAACCCCCAAACCAACTAAAGAATTATCTTTAATATTCTGTTCCTCTCGAACCACTCCTGGTACCAAAATCTGTATCAGTCAGGGTTCCCTAGAGGGACAGAACTAATAGGATAGATATATACATATAAAGGGGAGTTTATTAAGTTTTAACTTACATGATCACAAGATACCACATTAGGCTCTCTGCAATCTTGATGAGCAAGGAGAGCCAGTCTGAGTCTCAAAACTTAAGAGCTTGGAGTCTAATGTTTGAGGCCAGGAAGCATCCAGCATAGGAGAAAGGTGTGGACTGGGAGGCTAGGCCAGTTTTACCTTTTCATATTTTTCTGCCTGCTTTATATTCGCTGGCAGCTGATTAGATTATACTCATGAGATTAAGGGTGGGTCAGCCTTCCCCAGCCCACTGACTCAAATGTTAATCTCCTTTGGCAACACCCTCACAGACACACCCAGGATTAATACTTTGCATACTCGAATCCAATCAACTTGACACTCAGCATTAACCGTCACAGGACCTGTTGATGTGCTGACCAGCTGGAGTATTCCCCACTTCAGTTGCCCCTTCCTGAAGTGCCAGTTAACCAGATCATTCCCTAGCCCACTGGGTTTGTTCTTCTCACGTTGATTCATGTCTCTTGTTTCCACTGCTGAACCAAGACCCATCTGCTGTGTATTGCAATAGAGTATGATCATCTCCATACATCACTACACTTGCATGAGGGACTTGGAGCCACTCAGGATGTGGTCAGGTCTCTCTATCGGCAAGTGTTTGCAGCAGGATTTGAATAATAACATCTGGAGCTTGAGGATCAAGAACGTCCTTGATGATGCTGATCCTTGGCTATGGATCAGGAATGTCCTTGAAGATGCTGATCCCTGGCTAGTCCATGATTTGGGAAGCACAGGAAGAACTCAAGTAGACATTACTCTGGATTTCTTTGTTCTCATATCTCCTTTTAATGCATAAGGTTTGCTCTAGACTTAATGTTTGTGTCCTCTTAAAATTCATTTGTTGAAGTCATCACCCGCAATGTGACGGTATCAAGGAGGTGGGCATTGGTAGGAGATTAGGTCGTGAGAGTGGAACCCTCAGGAATGGGATTGGTGCTGTTATAAAAGAGACTCAGAGAGCTGTCTTGCCCCTTCCTCTATGGGACGACACAGTGAGGAGGTGCCCTCTGTGAACCAGGATACGGGGCCTCACTGGGCACAGATCTGTCAGTGCCTTGATCTTGAGTGTCCCAGCCTCCAGAACTGTGGTGATTACATGAAAATTGTTCGCATTACCATCTATGGTATTCTCTCACAGCAGCTCAAATAGATAGACAGGATTATGGGCAAGAATATTATTTTCAGGCCCCTTCCTTCTTTTTCCTATTCTTATAGCATTTCTTTTCTTTAGGCTATTTAACATTTCCAAATGTTAGATGATCTCAGAGACTTTCAAATGTGATAAAAGTTAGAACCTTCCATACGCATTTTAGCAAAATAAACACTATTTTGAAATACCTGGAATTGCATATAAGTTTTACATATTTGGAACACACACACACATATTCTCTCTCTCTCTCTCTCTCTGTCATCTCAAAGTTTGCTATGATAGGGCACTAAGCAGCTGTTTGTCTTTGGTGAGTGTCTTACCTTTGACACACCATGTTTGTTTTCCAGGTGTGAAATGGTGATACGAATAGTATTTGTCAATGAATACTTACCACGTTGTCTGCCACATGTCCTTTTTTTATTTAAAAACTTTTGTTGCACCTATCAACCACCATGACACATGTATACCTATGTAAAAAACCTGCTCGTTCTGCACATTTATCTCAGAACTTAAAGTAAAATAAAAAATGAAAAATAAAATAAATCTTAAAAAACTTTTGGTTGTAACTATTACAACTATAGATATTTGCATCACTATTTTTGTTTCTGAAACAAGTCACTAAACAATCAAAGACTTCATACAGGTTGATGCATTATCTTTAATGCAATAAAGTTATTTCAGTCAGATATTCAACCTAATTTGAACTTGGTAATCATATAACCCCCGGTCTTGGAGTCATTAAGATTGGACAGTAAGGCTTTCCATTGGATCCCTCTACTCTTGCAGTCTCTTTCTATTACATAAGACACTTTTAACATCAAATGTATACATTGCATGAAAACAAAAAATAAAATCTCAAAGCACTCGTAATAAGCTGTGTATTATTATTGTTTCATTAAAACTAAATTCATCGGGCACGGTGGCTCATGCCTGTAATCTCAGCACTTTGGGAGGCTGAGGCAGGTGGATCATTTGAGCTCAGGTGTTCAAGACCAGCTGAGAAGATAGCAAGACCCCATCACTACTAAAAATACAAAAAAAAAAAAAAAAAAAAAGTAGCTGGGCGCGGTGGTGCACACCTGTGGTTCTAGCTACTCAGGAGGCTGAGGTGGGAGGATCACTTTAGCCTAGGAGGGCAGAGGTTGCAGTGAGCTGAGATGGCACCCCTGCACTCCAGTCTGGAGGACAGAGCGAGACATTGTCTCAAAACAAACAAACAAACAAACATCTATAAATTCTGTTACAAATTATTTCTAATCACTTTTAAATTGATGATTCATGTGAGTACATACATCACAGGAAATATTATTTAGGTTGAACCACATAAAATTGCCTTTTGAATGTCAAAAATGCTCATATATTTGCGATTTCATATGGTCTAACCTAACATTTAATTTTGAAGGCACAGATACATCTTTTTAAAATTTAAATATACGAAATATATATTTTACAGACAGTTTAAAAATGATTGTGTTCTAAATGAACTGCACACAATTCCACCATATATATATTATCATTGTGAATTGAGTAGCTCCCTCGTTTAGGGACTGAATGAAATATTTATGGTAGACCAAATAAAAAGCCTTGTAATGGCAAATTCCTATATCTGGGGACATAGCTGTCACTGTGGGCACCAGTGAAATAGCTCTGGCCTAATTTCATCTGACTTTGGATGTGTGCAAATCACAGGAATATGTGAACTTACTACAGCCTGAGAAAATCAGCAAAGACAGAAAATCATTGCAAATCAGAACCTTATCAATATTTCACTAGACTAAGACTAGACATCTTACTCCTCCAGAAGCAGAAAGCTGTTTTTCTGAAACCTTAACACTGGGATATAAAAGTTCATCACAACACTGTTTTATGCCAAGAATTCAAATTAGACCTCAGAATCCACTGTTTATGTATATCTATGTCACATGAAATTAAAATTTGCAGGTCTACATTTAGTGTCCTTGGATAACAGAAATATTTGTATGGTTTATTCTAATTTGAAAACCATTCCGTCCATGCATTTCTCTTTGTCTACAGTTTTTTAATAGAGGGCTGCATTGGAATCTATTTGGAAATTATTCTTACCAGCACGACTATGACCTTGAATCAAGAGATCAGCTCCATGATAACTTCATGGTTCTTTCTGATACCGAAAGGAAAGGAGTACCCTCTTATGGCTCACTACACTTCTTCCTGACATCCCTAGTGTGACAGCTTGAAAGTTCGAGGCTTTTAAAAAAATGTTCCAGTCACTTAAAAGCAAAACAAACAAAACACATAAACAGGAAACGACCTCCAACCTAGTCCCGAAATATAGTGGATTCTTAATTTCATCACCGTGGAGTTTTCTCCAAGAAATATATTCAACCACGTAGAACTTTGGAGATACAATTCTTTGTTCTGTGATACATTTCTTTTAGAAAGAGGCAAATAAAGCAAGAAAAATAAACAAAACACACCAATTAAGGTTCAACTTAATACTTCACATAAACTCAGAGAACATTGATAAATTTAGCCATTCGCTGGGTTTGGAAGGCTTATGTTTTGCTTTGTCATTTGAGTTTTTGCCTTAAGGTAGGAAAAATGTGCTTCCAGTGTTTATAAAAGTAGGAACTCTGCAGGGAAAAATGTTTTAGATATGTTAGAGGTTTTGTCAAAATTAAAATGTCCAGGTCAGAAAACGGTGGCCAATTCAGATAACTTAAAGATGTAAAAAATCGTAATTACCTATGAGACGGGATCTTATGCACACACACATGCAAACACATGCATGCACACACACATGCACACATACACACATGCACATGCACACATACACATGCGTGCATGCACACACATGCACACATACACACATGCACACACATGCATATATACATACACACGCATGCACACACATGCACATGCACACATGCACACACACATACACACACAAGTACATGCACATACACATACACACATGCAGTCACACATGCACACACACCTGCACGCATGCACACACACCTGCATACATACACACATGCATGCACGCACACACAATTGGCTTCTTTCTCCCAGCACACTAAAGCTCCATTAGTTCTTCAAAAAACATCCCCCTTGTCTGAGATTCTGCCTAATGACCAATTTCTCCCTTGCCACTTATTTCTATTCCAGTCCCCCAGTGAATGCATTCAGAATTAGTGCTTCTCCTACATCAGTTCCCAATCATTCCGTGGAGCCCACCACTCAACTGGGAGGGCTCTAGCTGAGAGTAGTATCTCATTTTTCCCAAATTTCAGAATCACTTTTAGCCCTTCCCTTACTAAACACCATTCTACTCCCTCATTTCATATCTTCTGTCATCCTTCTTTTGATGAAATGCTCACGGTCCATGGCTCCACACCCACTCCTCTCCACATCCCAGGACTCTCCAGGGATGTCCCTGCACTCATGGCCTTGGTCCTCTGGAGGCCTTCTGGCCCGCATCGCCCTCAGGCCTTCACGCTCCTCTCAGGGCTCTCCACTGTCTTCCTGTACAGGCTCTCTCTGCAGAGCGCCTCCTCATCCACCGCTTCTCCTATCACAGGCAGGCTCCTTATTTGCCACCCTGTATTTTTAGCCCCATCTGCCTCCTGTGGCTGATGAGTCGTGCATATAGATACCTGACAGTTGGTATGCCAGACATGAACTCTGTCAGTTAGATATTGCATCCATCTCTTTCCCCAAGACCAGATAGAACTTGAAGAGCACCAAATAAAAATGCAGGCTCTCTTGATAAAAAAAAGAATTTCAAAAGCTTCACAGTAAAGCAAATCCAAGCATAGGGCATGGGTAAGATGCAGTTCCTGGTCTCTGTGCTGGATGGAGCCACAGTTTGGTTCCAAGTAGCTGAATAAGTATCTGGGAACTCCCTATCAAAACTCTAATTAATAGTGTACATTATTAAATATGCAAATATTAAATGTTTATACACTGAGTGCTTAAAACTAGTGCAGAGGCTACTGCCCTACAAAATCATGTACACCCTCTTTAAGATTTACGTTCTTCTCCCCTCCCCGTCATCAGACCAATAACAAGAGTTGTCAGTGCCTTCTGCCCAGAGAACTGCTTAGCCTGCAAGGAAGCTACAGGTCTTGGAAAATATGTAGCAGCAGGTTGCAGGGAACTAGGTGTGGGACTGTGTCCTCAGGGTTCCATAAAAGAGGACGGAATATAAAGGTAGATTAGAGTTTATTAGATCTTTCCCACATGGGAGTCACTCATCACACAGGAATTAAAATTCTAGCAAGGCACTGCTAAATTGGCTCTTGGGAGGAAGCAGTGACCCACACTGGCAGAGTGGAAATGCTAAACCTGCCATGGAAAATGATGGAGTGGTGGAGGAAGAAAGTTCCAGTCCTGGGAAAGGGGGCTGGCTAGGACAGGGTGCTCTGGGAGTGTTTGGAAGGTGTTCTAAGTCCTGAAATGTCAAGAAATAGACTTTTAGAAAGGCATGGCAGTGTCACAACCCTCAGTGATACCTGTGTACTGAAGACAGGATCTCACAGTAGAAAATGCTGTCTGAAATGGGGCTTCCTGACAGTGGTGTGGACAAGGGACTCTGGAAACAACAGGAGCCAGGTCCACTGCCAACCCCTGGTCTGCAGGAGAAAGGCTGGCAAGGTGACTGTAACGGTGTCCACAATGAACCTGCCTCCCAGGATCCTGAGCACAGTGTTCCCAGAAGCCAAGAAAACAGACAATCAACATGGATAGTATCCAATCTCTATCACCAAAAAATTACAAAGTGAAAGGTCGGGGGGCTGAGGACGGCCACTCCAACAGGAAGTCTTGATGACCCCTGGCCCATGTCTCAGACTTGAGCAACCATCACTGTCCTCATCCACCAGCTGGAGGAAAGGCCAGAGCCCCATGAGGAAGGACAAAGGTGGAGTCCTGGGGACAAAAGACAGGCATCACAAGTCTCCTCTCACTGTACTTCCTCCGGGAGCTGTGTTTCTCTCCATCTGCTGTCCCTGGAGGCTCTGTGGATCTAGTGGTGATGGTTCTCAAAGGGGAATGGTTTCTACCAGGGGACCCAAGGGGAGTGCCACTGAGTTGGAAGTCCTGGCTGCCTTTTCCATCACTTTAGATTCCTTTCACGGATGGACAACAGGGAAGGGAAGGCTTACTGTCCACAAACAGGTAAGGCTATTTCTGAATAACAGGTGCTGGGAAACGTGTTTGGTATGAAGGTGACCCACTGTGTACCCCCTACTGCCCTCCTGCTCTGTCCTGTCAGTAAGTGGACAAGTACAGCATCCATGGCCTAAGAAGGACCTGGCGCCAGCAGAGGTACTGCCAAGGTGAGAGGAATTTAGAATGAACAGTGCACAGACAGAGATGAGCCCACTTGCCACCTGGGCAACAGCTGTGATGGCAAAGGCTATATCCATCCCACTGACCTTCTCTCGTTCAGTTCTCACCTCATATAGATGCTGCTCCTCAGAGCAGTCCCTAATAAACAGCCTGAATCCGTGTCTCAGTCTCAGTGGTTGTTTCCCTTGGGACCTGACCTTTGACACTTTCTTCCAGACCAGTAACATCCATATCACCACAAAGGGGTGCAAGATATTCTTTTTTTTTTTTTTTTTTTTTTTTGTCTGGAAAGATAAAGCTGTCTATTCAAAAGAACTACAGATTTCTTCTAATGTGCCTGAGCAGGACCTGGGAGAGCATGCTGGAGATGGATTTTGAGGGTGTTGGACTAGGGAGATGAGAATTTAAATCTGGATAGGAAAGGAGTTCATTGACATGAGAGCAGTCCTATTACTTGGGAAACAAATAATTGGCTAGGACTCAAGAAGAATCTTAATGCACTGCGTGCCTAGCTCCTAGAAGCTTGGATTTAAATATGGCCTGGAGTCGATGAAATTGAGAAGCTGAATGTGCCCAGCCAGAGCACTGAGGCAAGGGTCAGAAGGTTCAGAGTGGCAGGGATGGTAGATGGGCTTATCACAGGAGACCAATCAACAGGCCACCCGATTAAGACTCCTTGACGAGACTCAGAGGGCCCTCCCCTTAAAGAATGTGTGGTGGCCCTCACCTGTAGGACAGGGCTGCAGCGTCATGGGCTGACTTGGAGTCCCAAGTATCCATGGGAACAACAGAATCTAACAATGGCAGAGCTCAACCATCAGTGACAAGATGGGCCTCATGACTGCGATGGATAGCAAGGCCTGAGTGGCAAGCAGAGTGCCTTTACCTGGAAGGGCTGGAAATATGCGAATTTTCTCATTTATATAACAGAGAGAGAAAAAAGAGAGAGAAGACAGAGAGAGAGAGAGAGTAAGCAGAAGGCCAATGTCAGCCCTGCACCAAGTCCATTTCAGAATTGGTCCAATAGATCCACCCCCCACCTCCATTTTCCACCCTGTTTTACTGTCCGTTGTTTGCCTACCTGTGTTCACCCCACCTTCGCTACGGCCATGGTGGTGTACATCACCGGAGCTTGAACCGTATGCTCTCGCTTGATAAAACCCTCCTAAAGCATTCTGAGGGAGACATCACTGTCACTGTTAACAGATGCAACATTGAGCCCAAGGCTAGGCATCGCTGAGCAGCAGACCTGGCGTCTGGCTGTTCTAGTGCATGACCATGAATTGAGCAGACCCTCAGACAATGCTGCCTTCTGTGTGTTTAAAATGGATCCTTCAGACTATCATTTGCTTATTTATTTTCGATTCGTGGTTCTATTTGAAACTATTTAAAAGTCACGGCATCCGGTTGGCATTATGTAAAGCCGTGTGCCTGTATTTCATCTTCCCTCCCTACTTATCACATGGGCATTACGTCACTTTTCCTCTTTAGAGAGAAAAATTGTTAGTCCTTTCCACATATTTAAAAATTGTCCAAAAGAAATGTATTTGTTTTAAAATGATGGTTAGCGAGTTTTCTTCTTTGCTTTGTTTTCAACTGCTGTGGTTATACACGGTGTTCTGTGAATGAAGGGTCTCAGCCGAAGAACTGCAGAGCAAAGGCTTCCTAGAGAGGGGCATGGTTGGCAGCATCTCTGCACAGTGTCCAGCTTTCACCCCAGAACCACCCTGGGCCAGCATGCACCGACTGTTGCTAGAGAAGGCCTCTTGGCAGAAAGAAAAAAAAACCACTACAGCCTCCAGGAGAGAAAGAGAGAGAGAGGAAGCAACCATGCCTGCTTTGCCTCCGCGATGCATTGTATTTTTCCTAAACCGCAGTTCCCTGGCACCCTGTCTGTATCGCGTGCTGGCTTGCTCGGCTATACTGTGTGCATTTCCTAAGAAAGACAGAGCAACAGATGAGGCTCCGATCGCGCTCCTGGCGCTGTCCAGCCCATGGTGGGAGAAGTGCAGCCGCGTCTGAACGCACCTCTTCTGAGAACCGCGCACCGAGATTTAGGAGCTGATTGTGACGATGACTGTTTCTGAGCTAATCTTTCAAAAATTTCTTTCTATGAAATAAGGATGTAAATAAAACAGGAAGGAAATATCACCAAGCAGGAAAAGGGGGAGGAAAGCATTTGGTGTTGGGTTCTGTAATCACCACAGTGCTCCCGTCCGTGGCTAATGTGAGGGTGATGGGACATCGTAATCCCCTCCCTGAGCTCCTTTACCTCAGCCATGATGACTAAATTTCTTGTGTCTTATCACACTGTCACAGGCTGGAACCAGGAGAAGGGGCTCTGAAGAAAACACAGCATGGAAACCAGAAAGAAGATGATCAGATTACCCAGCCCCTGGATTTGTGAGCCGGTCTCAATCGGACCAGAGCAGGCTTGATTTCAGACCCACAGAGTCTCAGGCGCCAATCTCATCCCCTTCCTCCCCGCACACCACTATTTTTAAAGAACCCCCAACCTCTTTCCAATCATGATAGTGTCTCTATCTTTTCTTTTGCTATTTTTTTTTTCCTTATCCATCCACTGAAAATCTTCTAATGAAAGAGAGTAGCACTTTAGGAACTTCAGGGTTGGGAAAATCAGACGGATTGGTAGATTTCAAGTTAGAAATGCCTCCTAGAATATTTAAAATCAAAACAGATAGAGAAGTGGAAACTTAAGTTCTTTGCCCCTTGAAGAAATGTACGTGTCTCTTGCAGATATTCTTGGGGGCAGGCAATAGTGGGGTTCTCTTTCACAGCATCCTCATCACTTTGGTGATTCTGAATCGCCACTGTCACCCTTTGAGAGAAGAAGAGATCCAGCTCCGTCCTCAGCATGCCTGCTTCTCAGAGCTGCCCCCTTTGGATTTTGAGGGAGAAAGGTTTATGTTGTTGACTGGGGTGGTAAAAAAAATGCCTGATGCCTGTGTCTCCTTGTGCTTAGCATAACCAGGGTGGCATTCATCTTCAATAATGTAAGTGTATGTGAATTACCTTTGAAGACCTAGGGTAGTATAAGGAATGGTTGGGAGTGGCCCGTTGGGACTAATCTCCTCTACCTGCAGTGTCTCAGGACCCACGTTTGGCTTCATGGAGAACCTGGACCACACACCTCCAACCTGCCACGTTCTTCCTCCAGGTTCTGTCACTTTGAGTCATAAACTCAGGGAAGGTGCTAGATGCATCAAGATGAGGAATGCCTATTCCCTGTCCATCTGGATTTTACAATAAGCAACAAGATAGATTCATCCAAAAGAGCTTAGTTTTTTAAAAGATATTGAGCAAAGATGAGCATGTACAATAACATGAAAAACCATGCTCTGAGGAAAGACTCATGCATTCATTGAACAAGTAAGATGATTGAGCTGTAGAAAGAAATATGGTGAAATACCCTTGCAAAGAAATTTTGAAAAATGTCATGTTGCCTTTTATGTTATCTTGACGTAGAACCAAAACCACAACAAAATTGCCAGATTTACAAACCTAGAGAAAAGTTATTATGGCTAGGGGAAGAAAAAAAGAACGCACAAGACAAAAACAATGTTGGTAAATGACAGGAAGCATGCCAAGTTCTTCAGTCACATACAAACTACAATGAAATAAAATAAATCTTACATTAATAAGAAAATCCAAGGTGTCAATTTTTTGAAGTTTTCTTGTTATTTTACTCATATCTTCTGCAGATTTACATTTTTTAGGTGCTGGAGGGAGTGGGTAGTGTTGAAAGGCACTAACTGTGTCATTAACACACTTGTAGTTGAAGCCTTTCCCAGTATTGCTAGCCGCGGTCCTGGTGGGCGACCTGTTGAGCCTCCCCAGTGCTGTTTCATAATCAGTTGAAGGAAGAACTATTGCTTTTCATAGAATGGCCATGAAAAGCCTGCAATATAGAGTAAAGTCTCTGTGAATATTGGTTACCATTTTTAATGATGGCATGTGTGTGTGTGTAATGACCTAAAAGAAAAGAAACTTTGAGGTATACACATACATTATTGAAACTGGTCATATTTTCTCTGGAGCTGGATTTCCATGGAATGACTGATTCAGAGGTTTTGTGGGAAAATATACATATATTTTTAATTGAGATAGGGTCCCTGTGACACTTTGGATATAGGAGATTAGTCCCAATAGGTCTCCCAGGCTGGAGTGCCATGGCACAATCCCCATTTACTTCAGCCTCAAAGGAGCTTCCTGGGCTCAAGTGATCTTCCTATCCAAGACACCCATGTAGCTGGGACTTGAGGAACACACCACCATGCCCAGCTAATTTTTGCATTTTTCTGTAGAGAAACAGGGTTTTGCTATGTTGCTCAGGCTTCTTTCCAACTCCTGAACTCAAACAATCTGCCCACCTCGGCCCCCCAAAATGTTAGGATTACAGGTGTGAGCCACTTTGCTCAGCCATGTCGGAAATATTTGAAAGCTTATTTGTTCGCCAAAAACAAAAATGAGGCCAGCCATGGTGGCTCACCCATGTAATCCCAGCAATTTGGGAGGCCGAGGCCAGTGGATCACCTGAGGTCAGGGGTTCAAGACCAGCCTGCCCAACAGGGTGAAACCTGGTGTCTACTAAAATTTTGTATTTTTTTTAAAAATAAAAAAAGTAGCCAGGTGTGATGGTGTGTGCCTGTAGTCCCAGCTACTTGGGAGGCTGAGGCAGGAGAATCACTTGAATCTGGCAGGTGGAGGTTGCAGTGAGCCGAGATTGTGACAGAGCAAGACTCCGTCTCAAAAAAAGATGTTCCTAGCAGGGTGGCATTTGTGTAGAATTACAATACCTCAGCACTATTGTAATATTGGACTAGATGATTCTTTGCTTTGGGATCTGCCTCAGAATTGTGTCCCTACCCTTAGGATGCCAGTGACACCCCTCCATTTAGTCATGACAATCAAAAATGCTCAGACATTGCCAAGTGTTCCCACAGGGACAAAATCTCCCCCAGGAGAAAACCACTGACATGACCCTCAGATAACCTGGGATGCTCTGGGCAAAGCGTTCTTCCACTTCCACCTCTGAATCTGAGCAGACTTTCAACGGCATGCAAGCAGGTTGGCTCAGAGGAGAATAATGCAGGCCCATGTCCTCACCATAAATTGTCCCCACAAAAAAATGCATGCCTTAGAAGGTGAAATAAATGGTGGGTGAATTTGGCACACACCTTCTTAATCAAGCCTTCTTCGAACCTTTTCATTTTCACTGATGGGCACTGCCTCACTGCACAGACTCTCAGTGCATGGCACAGCCAACTGCCCACACCTGTAAGACAATTAGGGCCTTGGAATTGAGAAAATTCTTATAGTGGTCTAGAAATTTTAAAAATGTTTTTGAAAGGTCAGATTTTATGCACAACACAAATTATACTATGAGGCTAGTTAGTTCAAAGTACCCTTTTAAATAAAGAAGGAAGATGTTAGCTAAATGGTAAAAAAAGTTAATGATTGAACTTGATTTTTAAAATATTTTCTAATGAGCCGGTTTAATGCTTATGCTAACATTTTAACTCTGATCATATTAAAGATGAAAATGTAAACCTATTATGTATTATTTTCAATAATAGAAAAAATGAGGAAACTGCAGTTCAGAACATTAAAACAATAACAAATTCAATTTGTAATAAACCCAGCAAGAAATTCAATGAAATAATTCAGGAGGCATTAACTTCACAATTATCCCAAAACATAGAAAAACACAAGCAAATGTTTTGGATAAAAATATATTAATTTACACAATGTTGTAAGTTGGAGAAAATATGTTTTTTATTAAAATAATTTGGTACTTTGTTTCTAAATAATGTCTGTAAAATTTTTTAAAAAGGCCAAAACTTGCTGGAAGCTCTATGTATTTCTTAACAAACATAGTAAAAACCTATTGTGTTGCTTTTATGTTGATAGGTTTCCACTGGAAAGCATATCCCTGCTTATAATTTTCCTTTAAAATTAATTTTCAAATTGGTTTTAAAATTACTCATTTTGTTAAGAAATCTTGAAAGGAACTTTAGTTTCACTATTTGGTTTATGATATTTTAATACTTTTTAATTTTTTAACAATAAAAAAAGCTGGCATTTATTGAGAAATTGAAGGTTTTTATATATTAAATTCTTTGCACACAACATCTCGTTTAACATGAATAATAATTTTTTGAGGTCAGTAATTTTGGTAAAATATCATAAGAATATATGTTTCTATTTATTTATTGAAATTCTTATAATAATATATAAGCAGACTTATACCCCTCATTTTAATGTTAGATACTGACTATTTTAAATATCTTTTAGGATCCCCCAACTTAAATGTCAGTGTTCTTCTTTGATTATTTTTATAAGATATTTTTCTATGATAGTATTCCCGAGTAAAATGTTCATGGTACATATTCCCAGATTGCTCTCCATAATGTTCTAATTCAGTCCTAGAGTTTCAAGTAAGAGAGTATATTGCTCACAGTCACAAAAGTTGGCTATTGTGCTGTTTTTTAAAATTGTATCAATGTGATAAGCAAAAATACTTTTAATGGCTTTTATTTTGTAAACTTTTTATTTGGAAATGATCATAGATTTGTGTGCAATTACAATAAGTCAAACAGAGGAATGTCATATAATCTTTTCTCTTATCCTCCCAATGCTAAGGCCTTGCAAGACCCGAGTGCAATCCCACAATCAGCATATTGAGCTTGAGCATGACACAAAGCACTTACGTCACCACTACTGTGATAGTGGTACCACTTCCCTTCCTCTCACACCCCCTTCTTAGCCCCTGCCTATGACAAATCTCTTCTCCATTTCTATAACTTGGCCGTTTCATGAATGTTATGTGAATGGAATCCTACATTCTCTTGGCTTGGCTCTTTTGACTCAGCATAATCTCTGCAGCTCCCTCCAGGTTGCTGCAGATATCCTTATTACCAAGGAGTATTCCATGGCATTGGTGTACCCCAGGTTGTTTAGCCCTTAATCTATTAATGGGCATCTGATTTGTTTCCCAATATTTGTCTATAGGGAATAAAATTTGTGAACATTAGTTGTGTGAACGTTAGTTTTTGTTTTTCCAGAATACATTCCAGAAATGCAATTGCTGGGTTGCCTGATAACTGCATGTATACTTTTTTAAGGTGATGCCACACTGTTTCCAGGGTGGCTGTGCTGCTTTACAGTCCCACTGGTAATGTATGAGTGATCCAGTAGATTTTATGTAACATCTACTTTTTTTTTGAAAAAAGTTTTTTTCTTTTACTTTTGAATGATTTCAATACAATAACGAAATGCTAATATTTGTGATATGGTTAGGCTTTGTGTCCCCACCCAAATCTCATCTTGAATTGTAATCCCCATAATCCCTACATCGTCAAGGGAGAGACTAGGTGAAAGAAATTGGATCATGAGGGTGATTTCTCCCAAGCTGTTCTCGTGATAGTGAGTAAGTTCTCATGAGATCTGATAGTTTTGTAATGGGCCCTTCCCCCTTTGCTCAGCGTTTCTCCTTTCTGCCATCTTGTGAAGAAGGTACCTTGCTTCCCTTCACCTTCTGTCATGATTGTAAGTTTCCTAAGACTTCCCCAGCCATGCTGAACTGTGAGTCAATTAAACTTCTTCCTTTTATAAATTACCCACTCGTGGAAAGTTCTTTACAGCAGTATGAAAACAGACTAATAGTATCTGTATTCATGTTCATTACAGAAATATCATAAAAAGCCCTTTTGTCATTTATCTGAATGATTGCATGACTCTCTTTGTCTGATCTACTGAATAAAACCACCCTTAAGGAAATAAAGCCAAGCCTGACAAGAACGATTCCCCAGTAAAGTAGTGCCTTCCAGAACAAAGTTGATGCTTATTCGCAGAAAATAATCTGGTGCCTATTCCCTACAGCAGAAAATAATCTGGTGCCCATTTCCTACAACATATCATGCACAATATCTAGAATAAAATAACAGTAAAAATCACTAGACATGTGAAGAAGGAGAAAAACATTTATAATCAAGAAAAAAAGGAGTTAACAGTTACAAACTAAAATATGACCCAGATGTTGGAATGTTAGGAGACAAGGATTTTAAAGAGGCAACTATGAATATATTCAAAAACTTAATGCCTAAAGGGAAGGGGAATCTCCCCACCCTCTGCCTTATTTTGAGATGGAGTCTCGCCCAGACTGAAGTGCAATGGCACCATCTCGGCTTACTGCAGCCTCCACCTCCCAGGTTCAAGCAATTCTCCTGCCTCAGCCTCCCAAGTAGCTGAGATTACAGGTGCACACCACCATACCCAACTAAGTTTTGTATGTTTAGTAGAGACAGGGTTTCAGCTTGTTAGCCAGGCTGGTCTTGAACTCCTGACCTCAAGTGATCTGCCCGCCTCGGCCTCCCAAAGCCCTGGGATTACATGCATGAACCACTATGCCTGGTGGTAATCTCAATAGATAATAAGAGCTATGAAACAAACGGAAATTCTAGAGCTGAAAATAAACATCTTAATTTTAAAATATGTCATTGGAAGGACTTCCAGTTTCAGTTCTTACAGATAAAGGACTTGGAAGTCATTATTTCCGTATGTACAAAGAAAGAATTAGAAAAACTGAAAATCAGTGAATATTCTTAGACCCATCAAAAACATGAGGCTGCAGGTGAGAGTGACACCTTAAAGTCTACAAAGAAAGGCTCACCCAGAAAGACAAATCTCAGATCTGCTAACCTGAAGCAGAAGTCACAGATGCAAAAACTGGTAATTTTGGTGAATTGTTGGAGGATGAAAATGGGCCAGATTTAGGACTCCCAGAGTCCGAAATCTTAGGGGGCTGCCCACACTTTTAAGCACTTTACTTCCAGGAAATTCACCAGATCCTGATGGTGAAGATCTGAGAAAGATCCCCTGGTTGGTAGAGGGGCAGATTAATCATAGTGAAATATACTCAAAGCCTTCACCATAGCACAGGCCTATACTCCAGGAAAAAAGAATATGCCAGAGACTTTTATCCTATTGGAGAGAAGCACAGTGCTTCTCTTCTATCCCCATGTAGCCTTCCGGTCTCACCCAAGGAAACGTGTATAGTAAGTAAGGGTCAAGGATTCAAGGAAATGGCTTTGGAAAGCTGTAGCCAGAGGAGACAGTAGGAGGCAGGGGTGGGGGTAGTTACACCCTTGTGAAAGTCACAGCCTTAAGACACAGACCAGTTACATATTGAGACTGAATTAGAAGAATATAGAATATTTTCTCCTCCACACCTTATCACCACCATGACAGAGCTCCAGCATATCAAATGGATTACATGGAAAGAGCTGCAAGACACAGATTTCCTCCAAGAAGGAGTACTTAGGCAATTCCAAAGTCAAGAGGGGAGGCAGAAATAGGTGTGATGGCACTTATACCTCTAGCATACGTGGAAAACAACCAACTTCTAGCCAGATTAACATAAGTACACATTGAAGGCCCTTTTCCTGTCTTTATACCTGATACAGTATGTCTGGCTTTCATGCACACACCAACACGTGTGCACACACACACACACGATAAAAACCAAAGAGGAAAAGCCTAGAGAACATCAAGCAGTATAAGTATCAAATGCACACACACACACACACACACACAAAAACAAGTCCCTAGGGAAACCATATTCAAACTGCAGAAAGCAAACAAAAAAGAAAATCTTGAAAGAAGCTGATGTGAAACAAGAAATTCACTTACACCTATAGAGGGACAAAACTAAAAATTACAGCAAACTTCTTGTAAGAAACCATGCAGACAAAAATGATGTAAAATATTTAAAGTGTGGGGAAAACAATCACTATGCTAGAATTGTATACCCACACAAAAACCAACATACTAATGTTTACAGACATTTTGTCATAATTGCCAAAAGCTGGTGGCAGCCACAACGTCTTTCAATGCAATGAACGACCAATTTCAGGTGCCTTCATTTAGTACAATATTCAGTGGTAAAAGCATGTAAACTAACAAGCCATAGAAATCCATGAATAAATCTTTACTGCATATTGCTAAGTGAAAAATGCCAACTAGATGAGGTCACATACCATGTGATCACGTGTATATGACACTCTGAAATAGGCACTATTAGAGATAGTATAGTGATCAGTGGTTGACAAGGGCTCTAGGAGATAACAGACCTATGGATACTGGCCAGATCAATATGCCCTAGGGATATTTTAGGGCAGTGGACCTATTCTGCATGACACTGCAATGGTAGATGCATTACACTGTTCATTTGTCAAAATCCACTGACCTTTACAGCGCAAAGAATAAACCTTAATGTATTCAATTAAAAAATATTTAGGAGGTTGAGAATTTCCACATTGGAATACAAAATGTTATCAAATTCAAACTGCATTGCAAAGGTATGAAACAGATTCACTGGAGTTGGGGGAGGCGGTTAAAAAGTGCTAAGTTACTTTGGAAATGAAAGGGGTTTGCAAGACTAAAGGCAAAAAAGAACTGTATACAAGCACTGTTCTCTCACTGATAAAGTTATTTCCCACTGGTATATACGCTAACAATTCCAAGAATGAAACTATACATGTACATTGGTGTTGAATAAGTAAATGGATGGTGAAGGATGGGCCCCATGTTTCTTATTGTTGGAGTGAGAAGTTACAGATAAGGAAGGAGAGAATGCAAGAATTATCTATAAAATATGAATTAAAATAAAAGATATCTGTATGAACACATATTTAACTTAGTATACACAGATAAGAACAGATATAGAAATATTCACAGATACATATTATACATACATATATAAACTTAGGTTATTGTACTAGGGTTCTCTAGAAGGACAGAACTGATGAAATATATTTGGCATATATATGTGTGTGTGTGTGTATATATATATACACACACACACATATACATATATACATACATACATACATATGTGAATTTATTAAGTATTAACTTACACAATCACAAGGTTCCACAATAAGCTGTCTGCAAGCTTGACCAGCAAGGAAATCCAGTCTGAGTCTCAAAACTGAAGAACTTGGAGTTGGATGATCAAGGATGGGAAGGATCCAGTGCAGGAGAAAGATGTAGGCTGGGAGGCTAGGCCAGTCTGTCTTTTCACATGTTTCTGCCTGCTTATATTCTAACCTTGCTGGCAGTTGATTAGATTCTGCCCACCCAGTTTAAGGGTAGGTCTGCCTTTCCCAGCCCACTGACTCAAATGTTAATCTCCTTTGGCAACATCCTCACAGCCATACCCAGGATCGATACTTTGTATCCTTCAATACAATCAAGTTGACACTCTATATTAACCATCATAGTTACCATATGCTCATATATCTGTTTGCTCTACCAGCCAAGAGGGCAGGGCCTAGAAACCATGACACCCTAGCAGTAACAACAACAACAAAAAACCTAACACCCAAATATTGCTTTCTTTTGTTTTGTTTTTAATAGAAACAAGATGTTACTATGTTGCCCAAGCTGGTCTGGAACTTCTGGGCTTAAGCAATCCTTTCACTTCAACCTCCCAAAGTGCTGGGATTACAGGTGTAAGCCACCATGCTAGGTCCCAAATTTTGCTTTCTGAAATCATTTTTCAATGAAAAAAAAAAAAAGAATTATTTAGAAAAATAACTGGTTTTAGGAGTCAGACAAGAAATATACAAGATAAACTTGGATCATCATATATCTTGCAGTGTTTGAAAGTGAGGAAGTAAGAAAAAACAGATAATATTGACAGAATTATGTCAAAGTGACACAGAGCCAACTGACAACAGCCCACAATCAAAAGCAAAACAATTTGAGAGAAAAAAGAAGAGATGGCATTGGATTATAATTTAAAGTATAAAATATATATCCACAAATCAAAACTATTATGTGACTAAACATACTAATAAATATGATATAATAAAAAACCTATGCAAAATAATTCCAAATAGTGTATATAGATATTTTATTCTGAAGGCAACGAAGCACAACAGCATAACTCCTCAACCATTAAGTGTAAGCAACACATAGTGATGTCCTTCCAAAAAGTACCATATAAAAGGGGAAGAAAAGACTAAATTTACAGTGGAAAAACTCAAGAAACATTACATCAGCAAGATATTCAGTGTCAATGTTAGCAGTTTTAAGTCATGTGGTAGTTTATATCCTTGATATAATGTGATCAAAATGTCCATTTCCCTTTGTATTTTTTCCTTAAAACCCATAACTTCATCTAATCATGAGAAAAACAATTAGCTAAATGCCAGTCATGTGGCAATATGCTGATGTTTATAAAAATTTTTAAGGTCATCAAAAGTAAAGAAAGTCTGAGAAATTATCACAACTAGAGGGGACACAACAACTAAATGTCACGTGGTATCCTGAATGGGAGTCTGGAACAGAATAAAAGATAACAGCTCAAATTATATGATTAAGTAAAGTCTTTAGTTTGCAATACATCAGTATTTGTTCACTAATTGTGATAAATATTCCAGACTCATGTAAGATGTTAATAACAGAAGAAACTGGTTATAAGGTCTATGAGAACTCACTGTACAATCTTTGTAATTATTTTTTAACAAATATAAAACTATTATAAAATAAAAAGTTTACAGAAATTAGTCACTGGAAAGACAACAAAACATTGAAATCTGCATAAGAAAAGGTAATAAATTTGGATATAGACCAACATAAATTTTCTAAGATGAAAAGCAGAGAGAAAAAAATATGAAAAGAAATAATAAATGTCTTAGTGATCTGTAAAAATTACCAATCTTTCTAAAATATGTGCAATTATGCATGCAATGGAAGAAAAGAAAGAAATTGGAACATGAACAAATTTAAAATAATTAAATTTATCCAAATTTGGTTGAAAATATCAACCTAAACAACCAAGAAATATATGAACGACAAGAAAAATAAATAAAATGGGAAACAAACCTAAACACAAAATATTCAAATTTCTATATAAAAAGAAAAACAATAAATTGAAGTACTTAAAAGTAGTCAGGAAAAAGAAAAAACATATTGTCTGCAGGGGAACAATAAAACAGATGATGTCTGACCTGTCATGAAAAATAAGTGACATTAAAATTCTAAGATAAATCCTTAAAGTTCTGGAAGAAAAAGTAAAAAAGATCATATGAGCCTCTATTGAGTCAAAATATTCATATATTGAGGCAAAATAAAAGTTTCTTACATAAGTAATAGATGAGAGATAGTGTCACCATTAGATCTGCACTACAAAGATGGCTAAAGAAAATTCTTCAGGCTAAAAGAAAGTGAAAACAGATGGAAACACAGACCTTTGGGGTAAAAAAAGAGTACAATAAATAATAATTTTGTGGGTGAACATGAAAGACTGTCCTTTAAAAACATTTGAATACAAATTTTAAGACAAAAATAATATTGTATTTTTATGAATTTCCATATAAGAGACATAACATTAGCATAAAAGATAGGAATGAAGATATTTTAGATTTGTAAATTTATTATATTGTATTTGAATGGGTACCCAGTATCTCCATGTAGAGAGAAATAAGTTAAGAATGTATATAGTAGATTGAAAAGCAACCACAGAAAATATGAAGATCTGTACTACATATTCAATAGAGAAATTAAAAGAAAATTATAATAAATATTGCAATAATCCAAAAGAGTCCAGAAAGCCAATAGCAAGATGATAAACATAAACCCAACTGCATAAATCATTTTATTAATTATAAAAGAAATAAACATGTACAATTGAAAGGCAGAGATTGTAAAACACGACTAAAAATATAGGAACACAATTGTTGTTGTCTATAAGAGATATAATGTAGTACATCATCCAAGTACGTCCATAAGAATGTCACTGTAAATATATCTAATATCAGAGAAACTTGAAGACAAGAGACAACATAGGAGATGAAGAGAAGCATTCTATAATAATAAATGCATCAAATTGTTAGATGAACCTAACAGTTATAAATGTACATAACAGTAAGCTTTCATGGACATAAAGCAAAACTAACAGAACTAAAGAGAACTATAGATAAATTCAGGTTGATATTTAATACCCTTTGCTCAGTATTTTATACAACTCTGAGCAGAGGATCAGTAAGCACACAGGCAAACCAAGCAATACTACCAACTGTCTACACTTCACTGACAAATTTAGAACACTATGTACAGCGGTGACAAAATAGACATTTTGTCTTAAATAAACTTGAAATGTCATCAAGATAAACTATATGTTGTACCATAAAAATGGGTCTCAATATATTTCATGTGATTTATATACTGTGCTGCACATTCTCTGGTCACAATGGAATTCTGTTAGTATGATTAATAATGAAATATCTAGGATATTACCAGTAACATATTAGTTAAAGAAGAAATTATAAGATACATTAAATATTTCAAACTAGATGATAATGAAAATAAAACATATGAAAACGTGTGGGATTTCTGCTACAGCAGTGTTCAGTGTTCAGTTTTATATGCTAAGAGCTTATGTTAGAGAAGAAGATATGTTTATGTTTATATTTCAAAAGATGAAAGAGCTTCTTAAACAATGAATTATATTTAAACTACAAAGAAGAAGAAAATTAGAAATATAAGAGAAAAGCTATTAAAACAGATGACCACAAATAGAAAAAAAATAACAAAGGCAAAATTAGTTCTTTGACGTCATCATTAAAATGATAAACATTTATCAAGACAAAGAAATAGAGAAAAAAAGGATACAGAAAGATACAGATGTACTATATAGAGAGAGAGAAAGACCAACAAAATAAACTTTTAGAAATAAAAGAAGAGATACACCACAGTTGCTACCATTATTCAAAAAACAATAAAACCATATAATAAATAAGTTTATGCCAATAAAGTTTAAAACTTAGAAACATAAACACATTTCTTGTATGACACAACTGACATAAACTGACTCAAGAAGAAATAGATAATCTAAATAGCCATATATATTCATATATATATGAAATTAACATATATATAAATAGCCATATATATATTCATATATATATATAATTCATATATATATGAAATTATCAACTTATGCAAACACACATCCCCTAAGTAAAACTGCAGGTCCAGATGGCCTATACAGTGAATTCTATCAACCACTTGAGGAAAATATAACAAAAATGTTGCATTATTTTTTTGCAGAATTGAAAAAGTGGTTACATTTCTCACCTCATTTTATAAGAAACACCTAACACTGATTCCGAAATTTGAGAAAAAATTTTTAAGAAAACCATATAAGTAGTTCATATGATTTAGACTTTATAGATTTGCATACATAAAAATGCAAAACTCCTAAAAATATACTATTCAATTGATAATCACAAAGTAAAAGGATAATAGACCATAACTCTGTGAAGTTTATCACTGGAATGCAAGGTTAGTTTAACATACAAAAATAATAATAATCAGCCAATTTAGGGTATTCTGCTTCCAGTCATGTTGGAATAACTGACATATTAATTGCCGACTTTCTGAATAAAAACTAAAAAAAAATAAAAATCTATTTTTAGACTTTGGATAATAGCAGCACAATACTTTGACTCTGAGAGGAAGAAATATCTAATGTGAACCCTACAATTTCCTCAGGTTTCTATCTAAGGCTCCTTTTGGATTGCTGAGGAGAGAGCTTTCACTAAGATGGAGAGAGAGATTCAGTCAAGCTGAGTTAGTGGGGACATCCTGGGTAGTTCAACATAAAGAAGGCAGCTTGCAGAGGAAGAGCTGCTGTTATCATCATAAAAGTCTCATTGACTCTACTGAAGATTTTTAATCTACGAATGAGTAGGCAGAAAAATCCACTAGGCTGAAAAAAGAACTACTGAGGAACTGTAAGCAGAACACTTTTAAAAATAAGAAAGATTTATTATAATAAGTAGTCATCTTAGAAAGACTTTGTTGAACATGAAAGAGATCAAAGATAGTTCATATGTTAATAGCAGGATGAAACTACTCTTAAAATATAAGCTATTCCAAGACCCCCAAACCAAAAAGAGCTTACTTACAAATTTTGAAAGGATCAGCATGATCTTCAATTAACTGAAGTAGAACAGTAGAACAGAGCTCAGAAACGTGAATGTGGTTTACCATTTTAAAATAAAACAATGTAACTCATCATATTGGAAGGCTATCAGAATAAATATAGAAAAGGCTTGCAAAAAATTTAAATTTCACATGTGATAAAGACTCTCCATAAAATGAAAATAGAAGAGAAATCCTTAAGCTAATAAAAGAAATGTACAAAATTATAACAGCAAGCATAATACCAAAATAAAATATTGGATACACTTCTCTAAAGTCCACAAAAGAAGGAAGAAGGCCCACTTTTCAATTTTTATATTCAACATTCTATTGGATGTCTAAGCCAATGCAATAGGAAAAGAAAAAGAAATAAAATCAGGCAAATTGAAGAGAAATAAATAAAACTTGCTTTATTTGTAAACAAAATGATTATGAACATTTAAAAAATCCTAAGGTATTTACATAAAAGTTACATTGAATTAATGAGTGACTTAAGCAACATAATAGACTACAAGGTCAACAAAAAAAAATCACTTGTTTGTCTATGTTGAAGCAATGAACAATTAGAAAATAAAATTAAAGGACTAAAATTTATAGTAGCATCAAACTATAATAGCTTTAAACATAAAGTTAACAAAATATGTGCAATGTTGATATACTGGAAATGAATAATATTACTCAGACTAAAGATAAGAATAAGTAGAGAGATAAATTATTTTCTTATATAAGAAAACTCAATATTTTTTTAATGACAATGTTCCCAAAAATTTGCAAATCATTTCTGTGTAGTCCCAATGAAAATCTCAGCAGATTTCTGTAGACATTTTACTAACTGATTTGAAAAATGTATACAAAAATTAAAATGCCTGAAAATAATCAAAAATTATTAAAATTGATGAATATATTTGGATAATTTAAACTATTTAATTTTATGGCTAAGTATAAAACTACTGCAGTCAAGTCTTATTTTCATAAGGGTAGACACTTAGGTTAATGGGACAGAAAAGATAATCCATAAATCAACATATACACATATATGTGTATACACATATTCCTTTCATTATCTAGAGCTGTATATATATGATATCATGTCTTCTATTTCTTGAAGTATAAAAGAATTGATAAATGAAGAGTAGTTTCTTTTATTTCAAATTTTTTTTGTGCATTTTTAATATAATTTACCTATAAAGTTTGATGAGAAGTTGATCATTATTGTATATTAAATTTTATCAATATGAACTATTATCTTTATACCATGTAGTTATTATTTAATTTTAATTCCACTTTTTCTGGCATTGATATTGCTACTGTGTTTGCTAATATATTTATTACCCATCATATTTTTAACTCCTAAGTTTTTCAGTTTTAGGCTTCTCTTTTTTAAACACTTTTAGTTTAGCTTAATTTATTTTTTAATGCAGTTAATTCCTTTATATTTGTTTTTATAACTGATAATTTGGTCTATTACCTTCTTTGAGGACTTATTTTTTTATGCTCAAATTTTTGGTCATTTTAGACCCTATTAAAATCATAGCTATTAAGCTAAAGGATGCCTACAGGTTGGTTTTGTTTTTGTTTTCTTTTGTCTTAAAGAATAAGGTAGTATCTACTGTTACTATGGCATTTGAGGTGCCCAGGGTACTCTCACTTGTTGACCTCACCTTCTCTTCACTCTACATTTTGAAAGATACTTTCTAAAGTATTATTTTATTTTTAATTGACAAATTATAATTATATACATTTACAGTGTACAATGTTATGTGTTAATGCATGTATACGTTGCAGAATAATCAAATCAAGCTAATTAACATACTCATCAACTTAAATATTTATCATTTTGTTTTGTTGAAAACATTTAAAATCCTCTCTTTTAGCTATTTGGAAGTATTTGGAACATTATTATTAACTATAGTCTTCATTCCAAGCAATAGATCACCAGAATGTATTCTTCCTGTGTACCTGAATTTTTGTACCCTTTGACTAAAGTCTCTCTTTCCCATGTCTACCTCACCTCTCTGCTGCCCACCACCCATCACCAGACCTCCTGCCTTTGGTAGCCATCATCCTACCCTGTACTTGTAGTTCTCCTTTATTTTAGGTTTCATATAAGTGAGCTCATATGGTATCTGTCGTTCTGTAATGCCTGGCTTATTTTCAATAGAATAATGTCCTCTAGGTTCATCCATGTTGTCTTAAAAGACAAAATGTCCTACTTTTTAAGGGCTAAATAGTATCCTAATGTGTATATATTCCACATTTAAAAAATCTATTCCTTCACTGATGGGCACTTCAGCTGTTTTTATATATTTGCTTATTGTCAATACTGCTGCAATGAACAGGAAAGTGAAGACATCTCTTCAACATACCGATTTCAATTTCTTTGGATATCTACCCAGAAGTTGGATAGCTGGATTGCATGGTAATTCTATTTCTGTTTTTTTGAGGAAACTTCATCGTGTTTTCCAAAATGGCTGTACTAATTTGTAATACCACCAACAGTGTATAATTGTTCCCTTTTTTTCCACATTCTCACCAACACTTACCTTTCATCTTTTTAATAATAACCAATCTTACACAACGGGATGGTATCACATTGTGGTTTAGATTTGCATTTCTCTGATGACTAGATAAGTTGAGCATTTTTTCAAATATCGGTTGGCAATTTGTATGTCTTCTTTTGAAAAATGTCTATTCAGGTCATTTGCCCATATTTTAAGTAAGGTTATTTGATTTCTTATTATTGAGTAGTTTGACTTCCTTGTATGTTTTGCATATTAGCCCCTTATCTAATAAATGACATGCAAATATTTTCTCCCAGTATATAGATTGTTTCTTCATTTTGTTCATTGTTTCCTTTGCTGGACAGAAGCTTTTGTTTGATGCAATCCCATTTGACTATTTTTGTTTTTGTTGCCTGGGTTTCTGGGGTCATATTCAAGAAATCACTGCCCAGATCAACATCATGGAGATTTTTCTTATGTTTTCCTCTGGTAGTTTTAGAATTTTATGTATTATATTAAAGTCTTTAATCCACATTAAGTTGATTCTTGTATAAAAGATGAATTAAGGGTTCATTTTTATTCTTCTGCATGCAAATATCCAGTTTTCCAGTACCATGTATTTAAAAAGCTGTCCTTTCTCTATTGTGTATTCTTGGCACCTATGTCAAAAACCAATTAGGTATAGAAGAGATATTCCTCAACACAATAAATACCATATATGACTATCCCACAGCAAACATCACACTCTACAGTACAAATTGAAAGCTTTTTTTCTAAGATCAGAAAAAGAGCAACTATCCCCACTCTCACCACTTCTGTTCAACTATACTGGAAGCCCTAGTCAGAATAATTACCGACTCTACATTTTTATTTTCATTATATTATGTCAAACTGAGTTGTTTCCATCAGTGTATTATTTTTTATATCGTTATATTCTTCTCAAGCATTTCTTTGGTTTCTATAAATTATAATTTTGAATAGGAGACTCTTCTGTTGGGGAACTTGGAATCTAAACCTGTGTCTCTAAAACTGCAATTCTTAAAAAAAAAGTGATTAAATTTATAATATAAATGCTGTCAATCATGCCGTTAAACATCTAGGGAACTGGATCAATTTCTTAAATTTTATTACATTATCTTTGAATGTGATAAAGTGATTCAAATTTTATGTAGAATTGTATATACATTTTATGTTACTTTTTAAGAAGAAAAAAGTCAGAAGTCAGCTATTTCCAAAAGAATAATGTTATTCAGAAATTCAGGCCAAACACCTGTTACACAGCAAAATGAAGGCAAGAAAGAGGAAACTCACGTACATGGGCTTAACTCATTCTTCTGATGTGCACTCAACTCAGGCACTTTGCAAACCTACCGCTGTCACACTGCTGCAGCTAGAACAAACACCTACACTGCTAAAAGAAGCCTCCGACCTCAAGACGGTGGGTCTAACCACATGTTAAATAGTACACACTGTAGGAAAAGAGAGTGGGAATTTCAAAAACAAAAACAAATACCGAAAGAAAAACCCCAGAAATGTAATGCTATTTAAAAGACAACTGTTGAAAATGAGCATCTCTTCTTCTTACTTAGATTAATGGCTTCACCGAATCCTGATGCCTTTGCATGTTGTTATAACTGAATGCTCTAGTGTGCTAAGATCAGTACCTGTATACTCATAGTATTGAAATGTGCAGATGCATCCTAATTTGTGGACTAAATCTAAGGTAGTAGGCTGTTTTATGTTGAATACATAACACACACACACACACACACACACACTGTTTAAAAAACTAAGCTGTGATAGATGGCTTTCTAAAATGTGACTAATGTGCATTACACATTTATACCTTACTTATTACTACCTTATTACTTACACATTGCTACCTAATTTTCCATGATTTTTGACTTGCAGATGGTGGTTGGTTTCCTAGAACATTTTTCCTTATTTCTTGTGTAGAGAAGCAATCTAACTGCATCATGATCTTTGTCCTCCTCCTCTGTTGGGATAGGCGGGAGGAAACAAGGTGGTTTCAGACTTTTCAGAAAAAAAATACATATAAATTTTATGTTTGCCAACACAGCTAATATACTAAATGTATCCATGTCTATGAATAAAATAAATTACTAAGTCTATATCATTAATAAAGACACATGAAACCTTTCACATTATGTCAAATTATTAGAATTAAGAAGCTTGAGAGAGGGAGAGCAAGCCAATAAAGCCTGAATACGCTAAGTGATCATTAGAGCTGGGTGTGATAATTGAAATTTGCTTTGCAGTAATTTCATTAAAAATTCATAACTATTCTAGCCTTTCTCTTTCTCTGTCTGAGCCGGTGAGGAGTTAAATGATGTTGGTGTAGGTGCTTAGGATGTGTACACGTTGTTGACAACAGCTGAAAACAGGAGGTAAGCGACAGACATGAGGGAAAGGCAAAATATAGATCAGCAAAAAGACTTTCTTGGGGTCCTGAGCTTTGGTCTTTTCTCTAAATATGTGCCTGTTTCTAAATTAAGTTTTTACATTCTAGAGATTTTTTTTAATTTCTAATCTCATGATGCCTTGTACAGTGTTTTGGCCAATATTGAATTCTTGGCAATTTTCCTGGACAGATAATGTTACAAACCATTTCTTCTCTTAGGATGACATTTTCCATCATCCATTAAATTATTTTTCTAAAAAATTACAGGTGGGATGAAAATCACTGGCATTAATATTTTCTCCTCCAAAAATCTCTCTGAGAAATGTATTACGTATAAACACTCATTGTAGACCACCTGATACGAAAGGTTCTGGGGCACATTCTTCCAGAAAGGAGCCTGATTTTATCTCATGATCATCACCAATTCATGAATTTGTTTTGTGAAGTCTTGGATGTTGAGTCTAAGAAACCAGTTACAGGTTGAATGCTTCAAAGTCTCATGCACGTTCCAGAGTGAAGAGGGGTCTGTCAAATTTTAAATGCATTTTGCTAAATATATTATCCTTTACAAAATAAGTCCTTTGTGTTTTAAGGACAATTTGACCATGTGTTTTTAATCCATTTTAAGTTAGCTTGCTAAAATGTTTATTTGTAAGAGCTCTTAGAAGCCCAAAAAGCCTTAAAACATTGATTTGCCAGCCATTTGAAGCTTTTATCTCAAGAAAAGACATCTTCATTTGCTAAGACAAAACAACTAGAGTCTCCCATGGCTAGTTTTCTATAAATCTTAAATTTCAAAATGTTTTGATACATTCTAAAAAGTTAAATATTTATGGTTATTTTCATCTTAAAGCTTTAAAAGCTAGATTTCAGATTTTATAATCATTGCAGTATATTAGATACAAATCTATTTCAATCATTTAAGGTATGTGTCCTAATGACACTGAGGTATTAAAGAAATAACCTCATAATTATGTATAATGGAAGAGAGAGTTGTACCCATTTACAAATTCCTTAAATGGGATTTGGAATGTTAAAGTCTTGCCTTTGACAGGTTTTTGGTATAAAATAGCAACTCATACCCAAGATAACTCTATTTAGCAAAGACAAAACAATAACTTGTTTGGCTTGGATTCTTATCAATTTGCTTTTGTTTTGATAATATATAGTGGCAGGATGAGTTTGTATAGCAGTTGATATCTAAGGGACAAATGAAATTTTAAAATAAAGAATTATTAAATTTTGTCACAGATTTTGCATCTTAAACAAATATCAATATATCATCACGCCATCTTAGAAATTTTAAATAAGTTGGAGCAAAAAAAAATCCAGTAATCATAAGCAAGACTTTCACAGGAATTCCTTACATTATTTTTGGGGGCTTTTTTTTTCTGCCTCTAAAAATTTGGGGGAAAGTGCAGAATCCTGTTGGAAAATCGTCATTCTAAAGGACACCTCCTTCAGGAGCATCATGTAATGAGCTGTAATTAAATCTAATTACTCTCTATAGACCATAGATAATGTAATTTACAGGTCAAAACATGTTTTTAAAGGAGTCTGAAATGCACAGTCTGGACCTGGTCAACTCCCACGCAGTTGCCCTCTTGTTCTTTGAATGGCCCCACCTTTGCTGAAGACTTAGGTACTTGAATTGCACTTTTTCCATCATCCCTACTCAGCTTCACTGACCTCCATGTTTGAGAAAGCATTATTTTTCCTCCTCTCTAATCACCCATCATAGAGTGGGCCTTCTGGCCATGAGTGTCATCTACGCTCAATATACACCACACTCTGAATTTAATTTTGTCCATGCAGTTTGTCTAGCAAAGCTGGAGGCAGTTTCTCAGCCAAAAAGGCGGCTCTGTCTGCACATAGCAGTGGCCAGCTGAGGCCATTTGGAGCTTATCAGCTTTTTTTTTTTTCTTTAGACGAAGTCTTACTCTGTCTCCAGGCTGCAGAGCAGTGGCACGATCTCGGTTCACTGCAACCTCCGCCTCCTTGGTTCAAGCAATTCTCCTGGCTCAGCCTCCCAAGTAGCTGGTATTACAGGCACACGCCATCACACCCAGCTAATTTTTGTATTTTTAGTAGAGACGGGGTTTCACCATGTTGGCCAGGATGGTCTTCATCTCCTGACCTCGTGATCCACCCGCCTCAGCCTCCCAAAGTGCTGGAATTACAGGTGTGAGCCACCGCGCCCAGCCTGAGCTGATCAGCTTTTATAGTGTCCTTACACATTCTGTGTTTATGTCTCCTTCTCTCTCATTGGTGATATTTTCAAACATTCACATGACTGTTCTCTAAGTAAAAAAACTGAGGCCACCTGGCAAGAGAGAGCTGCCTGTTCCTGGTCCCTTCCCACCACTAATCTGCATCCACACAGGCTTTTCCTCCCAGTCCATAGCTTCCTTCCATAGATTTTCTACTTGGATAATTCTTCTGTCTAGAAAGCCTCCCATCTTCACACCCCACTTTTGACCTGGGTAACCTCTTTGTATCTGTCAGTCAAGCCCCTTTCAGGAAGAGCTGTTCATGACCCTTGTCTCGTGGGCTGCCGTGATGTGCTCCACTGAGTGCTTCGATACAAAGCACTCATGCTTTCTGCTAACAGTATCGGTACATAGAGCTTTCTCTTTGCAAAGGGCATACCACCCCACTCACTAAAAGAGATCACAAACCCTTAGACAATGAGGATTACTTCTTTCTTATCTATATGTTCCTCCAGTGCCAAGCAAAGACGGTCCGGATGTTAATTTAATTATGCATCCTGAGGACGGAAGCTTATGATGTTTCCTGAATGAATGAAGCATGGCGTGGTCCTCTTGAGGTGGAGGAAAATTGGAACTTTTTTAGTGCTTCACTTCACCTAGCATCATGCTTGGACTTAGAAACGTATTATTCCATATTAATTATCATATTTCCAGAGTTCAGAATGCCACCCTCTTCACAGATCTGAAGTTATTTGTTGCCAGCTGCACCTAAATCACCTTTGTCCAGTTAGTTTTGCTGCATGTCTGGCTGCTTAGTCTTAAGGTCCTTGGCTGGTTTCTCTTTTATCTCTTAAATATAGGTCTTCTTCAATATTTTAGGACTTCTGTTGTCTCTAGGGTGTTTTCTGGACTATCTGATCTAACCACTTGATCAATTCTCCGGAGTTATCTCAAATGCACTCCCCTGGCTTCAATTTCTTCCCTGTTTGCCTGTCTGCTAAACATCTCTACCAGGATGAACAGAAAACTTCTCATTCTCAATCCATGTAAAGCAAAATTTCTGATCTTCCTTGTAGAGTAATGCTACTCTTCCTGGTTTCCTGCCTTTTTTTTTTTTTTTTTTTTTTTTCGGAGACGGAGTCTCACTCTCTCGCCCAGGCTGGAGTGCAGCGGCGCGATCTCAGCTCACTGGAAGCTCCGCCTCCCTGGTTCACGCCATTCTCCTGCCTCAGCCTCCCGAGTAGCTGGGACTAGAGGCGCCCGCAACCACACCCGGCTAATTTTTTGTATTTTTAGTAGAGACGGGGTTTCACCATGTTAGCCAGGATGGTCTCGATCTCCTGACCTCGTGATCCGCCCGCCTCCGCCTCCCAAAGTGTGGGGATTACAGGCGTGAGCCACTGCGCCCGGCCTCCTATCTTGATTAACGACATCCGTCCGACGAAGAACACTTACCCTGCTGCTCTCTGATATCCTACCGAAAAGGCGCTAAATCCTTCAGGTCCTGCCTCTTAGAAGACACATGTCCACCCATACTCCTGCTGTGTTAATTCAGGTTTGGGCATACAGACCCTTCCACTGCCAGTATTCTGTCCCCTTGCTGTTCCAGCAACCTAAAATGGGTTGTGCATGTCCCCCGCCCCTAACATGTGCCGGTTCCTTCTTTATGTCTTCGTTCTTTTTTTTCTTTTGAGACAGAGTCTCGCTCTGTCGCCCAGGCTGGAGTGCAGTGGCATGATTTCGGCTCATTGCAACCTCCGCCTCCCTGGTTCAAGCAATTCTCCTGCCTCAGCCTCCTGAGTAGCTGGGATTAGAGGCACCCACCACCATGCCTGGCTAATTTTTGTATTTTTAGTAGAGACAGGGTTTCACCATGCTGGCCAGGATGGTCTCGAACTCCTGACCTCGTGAACCACCTGCCTCGGCCTCCCAAAGTGCTGGGATTACAGGCATGAGCCACCGTGCCTGGCCTGTCTTTGTTCTTGGTTCCCCTTCTTCCTCAAACTTAAGCTCTTTGTCTAATTTTTCTTCACCATTCAGAGCAAAGACCACATTCTCCAAAGAGTGTCTGATACTCTCAACACACACACACACACACACACACACACTCTCTCTCTCTCTCTCTCTATTACAAGAGCATCTAACTTGTCTTTCAGATTTATCTTACAATCAACTAAGGTGACTTCCTGTATCGCTTTGCTCGGATGTGAAACTTCCAGTGCTAAATTAATCAAGTTTAAGGAAAACCAGGAGGACTGGGCACTCTCTAATTAACTAATTATTTTGTCTATAAAATTCTAAAATATTTAACAGATTTTGTTTTCACTGAAGTTGCCACTATTGGATACTGAATTAATGTCATAAATTTGAGTGATTATTTTAATCTACTGCTAATATCTTCTAAATAAAACTGTGCCATTTGTGGTATTTAATGTTATTTTAATGTTTTAGAATAGCCTCACAAATAGTTTTCAAAATATTTAATATGCACTGAGAAGACTGTATTTGGTTTTCCATGCTTTGATTCCATTTTGCTAGTATTTAGTGACTCCATGGCCATTTCAATATGGCGTTGCTTCTCCTGGTGAAGACAGCATGAGAATCTATTTGTTCTTACATAATCTGTAGTTTATCAAGATGTGCTCAAAATGTGTTGGAGGCTAAATAAATAATTTCTGTAGAAGTAGTTTAATTTTGTGGAAAAGTTTCAAATAGTGTAAAAAAAATAAACAAGCACACACAATACTGTGTGTAACTATGTGATGTTTTCATTGTAAGATCAGCCCAAATTTACCTTTCCTCAAGAAGGGAGGGAGAAAAAAACTGCACGGGACAAACAGTGGTCCCAGGCAGTGAAGGACACGGGGCACAGGAGCCTGGGGATTTGTTCTGGAGACCTTGGGATCTGAGTTCCTTAGTGTCTCTAAGTCTGTTTCCTCATGTAAAAATGTGAATAATAAGGTTTTTCCTATGAAAGGGAACTGTGCACATTCAGGTTAATGATCATGCAGGGTTCCTATTGGAACTCCTGCCCTATGAGAGAGGTGAGTGAATGGTGCTCCTTATTAAGTGTTCTCACCATCTATCTTCTGATTTACTAGGACCTGGTGGGTGTAAAGGGCTTAGAAAAGGTTATTTTAATATCACAATTAAAAAAGTATATGTCTGAATTGCTTTTGAGTTTGGACACACGTAACTTGTAGCTGAAATCTTTAATTTTATATGCATTGAGAATACCATGACTATATTTTGCCAAGTTTACAAGAGTTATGAAGTCATTTTCAAATTGTTTATCTCTCTTTTAGTTTTTTATTCATGCTATCCATACACATGAATTTTACAAAAAAACTGGTTTGGGTAATACTTCGTTAACATCTTAAAACTCCAACAATTCTTCCTATAATAGTAAATACACAGTGTGCTTTATAAATGAGTTGAAAATTATTATGGTTCATTTTATAAATAGGAATTTACAGACTGGCTGGGTTCAAATCTTCACATAATGTGATCCTTTGCCCATATTACCTGATTGAATGGAAGCTGAAGCAGATCCCAGGAGCTTCATGTAAGAAGAAGCCACAAGCCTCAAAAGAAGGATTGAGGCATTTGCTTTTGGGTTCTTGGTCACGACATCTTTGCCTAAGCCAATGTCTAGAAGGGTTTTTCTGATGTTACCTTCTAGGATTTTTATGGTTTCAGGTCTTAGATTTAAGTCTTTGATCCATCTTGAGTTGGTTTTTCATAAGCTGAGAAATGAGGATCCAGTTTCATTCTTTCATTCTCCTACACGTGGCTTGCTAATTATCCCAGCACCATTTGTTAAATAGGGTATCCTTTTCCCAGTTTATTTATTTATTTTTTCCTGTGTTGAAGTTCAGTTGGCTGTTAGTATTCAGTTTTGTTTTTGGGTCCTCTATTCTGCTCCATTGGTCTATGTGCCTATTTGTATGCCAATTCCATACTGTTTTATTGACTATAGCCTTTTAAAATTGTTAGAAGTCTAGTAATGTGATGCCTCCAGATTTGTTCTTGTCTTACTCCATGACTATTTTGCATGTGTGATTTAATTTTTACATACATCTTTATAATTTAAATTTATTTAGGTGATGAGATGAATATCTAGCTTATTTTTAAAAAATGTATTTTCCATATCTCACTCAAGTGAAAGGGCCACCATTGCTCGTTGAAAGTTAGAACTACTTCTATGTTAAGATTCATGCTCTGGTTAGCTAATACTAAATTGGGTTTTAGAAGTTTGTTATTCATTCTTTACCTCAGTCATCATTTAAAAATCAACATGTTAGGTTGCTTCCTTAGGATTTATGAAGGTTAGTATTGAGTGTCAACTTGATTGGTTTGAAGGGTGCAAAGTATTGTTCCTGGGTGTGTCTGTGAGGGTGTTGCTAAGGAAATTAACATTTGAGTCAGTGGACTGGGGAAGCCAGACCCACCCTCAATCTGGGTGGGTATCATCTGATCAGCTGCCAGGGTGGCTAGAATAAACCAGGCAGAAGAAGGTGGAATGATCAGACTTGCTGAGTCTCCTGGACTCCATCTTTCTCTTGTGCTAAATGTTTCCTGCCCTCGAACATCAGACTCCAATTTCTTCTGCTTTTGGACTCTTGTACTTACACCAGTGGTTTGCCAGGGGCTCTCAGGCCTTCAGCCACAGACTGAAGGCTGTGCTTTTGAGGTTTTGGGACTTGGACTGGCTTCCTTCTTCCTCACCTTACAGATGGCCTATGTGGTACAGACAGGGTTTCACCATGCTGGCCAGGCTGGTCTCGAACTCCTGACCTCGCTAACCACCCGCCTCGGCCTCCCAAAGTGCTGGGATTACAGGCATGAGCCACCGTGTGAACTCACACTTCACCTTGTGAACGTGTGAGTTAATTCTCCTTGATAAACTCCCTTCCACATATATCCTGTTAGTTCTGTCACTCTAGAGAACCATGACTAACACAGGATTCCAATATATTTATCACCAAATTACTCCTCAATTAAAATCCACGAGTTATGACTTGGGTCCAGAACACTGCTCCCACTGACCCTCCTAAGCCTGTTCCCTGTCATCCAGAAACATGCAGTAGCATGTGGTCACTCAACAAAATGGACCTTCTCAGCACAGCAGTCCCATCAATAAGGTAATGGCATGAATCAATGGGAAAGACTTGGAAGAACTCTTAATTAAAGAAGCAACTGTTGATAAAAATTTTGTTTCCAATGTATTGCCAGAACACCAGACATGCCGGTGGATAGGGTGAGCAGTGCCCCAAATCCCAACACCCTCATCAGGAACTGTGTTTCTCCAACTGCCTCCTGTTTCTTCTCAAATAGAAATGGAGTCTTTCAGTGATCAGTTGAGCTCGAAACACATTCTTGCAACAGCAGCGCCTTCCATAAACTTGGAATCATTTTCCCCATTTCTTACCTGTTAAAGTATTGGTCAATGACTAAAATTATCCCTTCTTTTTTACACTATAACATTCTTCTAACCTTTCTAATCTATCAAAATAGCCAGATAATAAATTAGATCTACAATAGAATTCAAAAACAATAACATTTTCTTGTCATTATATGATAGTTTTTACTGCATGAGCCAAACAAATATTGCATTAAGAAGACACTTTATAAACCTTTGCTCTTCATACAAGAGCCTGCTTCAAGCTACATCCACAAATATCAAGGGAGAGTAATTCACCCATCTTACAGAAAAGAACATTTATAATTTGTCAGGATAAAAAATCTTGAGAAGGGATGAGGAGTGGGACAGAAGGTGAAGGGGAGGGACTGGACACATGGAAGGGCAGATGGAAGAAGGGAAGGGGAAGAGGTGATGGATCCTGAAAACCCTCTCTCTTCCTTGGCAGGACTTCTCAAGCATCAGGAGTCAATAGCCGGTTTCCCCCAGTGGCTGGCTCTCAGACACAGTTTAAAGAGACATCAATCTGTGATGTCCGCAGTGTTCAGCAGAGAGCTAACGGACTTTCAAAGATCAATATTCAAATGTGCTTGCTGTCATGTCTGAACTGCTCCTCTCCAGCAACTTATCCTGGCCAGGAGGAGCCTCTGATGTTAACTAGCCCATTTCTAACCACCAATCAGAGATGCTCAGATGCTAAGGTGCTAGGAGTATTTCTCTTTTCCTTGGTTCTTTTATTGCAGAGAAAGATGCTCTGTCCTAGGACACTCAAGGGGACTCCACAGTGCAGTTCGGCCAGTCACCCTGACATCTATCTTATTTCCATGTCAGGTTTTAATGAAGTCACAAGCATCCTCATCCCAGTGTCCCTGTCACCTGAAGCTGCACAGGCATGGGGGCCTGGTGACCAGGTCTGAACGTAGGCTTTCCAAGCCCATGTGAAAGAGAAAACCTGCCACTGTGATTGTCACTAGTATTCATAGGATATGGACAGGGGAATTAGAAACCCTCCAACGAAAGCAAGGATTCAGAAAAAACTTTTTAGAGTAGTCTGAAACGAAGTCAGAGTCACTTAGAAGATGTCACTGAGAATATGGTCCTGATAATTAATTAAATCTTATTGACCTCATGGGAGAGACGAGCAGTAGACATTTAGGATTAATTTGAGCAATGTTAGTCTGATACCAAATGTGTGTGGTTAAGTACTTTATCACTTGTTCCTCCACCATGCCTAAGTGGCCTTTAAGGTAAAAATATTACAAATGAGTGGTCTATTACCAGGCCCACCTGTAAGGACAGAATGAGTACAAGAGCCTTCATTAAAGTCATATTTTACCCTCTCTTCTTCCTTGAGAAGTTACGAGAAAATGAGTCTGAGGTTAAGAGGAGTCTAGCAATCTTTTATATATTTTGCTGTTAATTCAAAGATGGGCTAATAAAGCTTATTTTATTATTTTATAACAAACTGGGAGAGCCAGTGAGGATTTTGACCATGTCTTCCTCGCTCTGCATTATGTTATTGGCTTACCTTGTAGATGAGACATGGAGGGTAAATAATGGCTGATTGCTACTTGCAAATCCATGCATACACCAGGGCACCTCCCCATGTAGGCTTAGGCTTGGAGTTAGGTTCCATCTGTATGATGTGCTGAAGGGAGAAAACTATTTTTTTTTTTTTTTTTTTTTTTTTTCTGAGAGAGTCACTCCATTGCCCAGGCTAAAGTGCAGTGGCGTGATCTCGGCTCAATGCAACCTCTGCGTCCCAGGTTCAAGTGATTCGCCTGCCTCAGCCTCCCAAGTAGCTGGGACTACAGGCACCCACTTCCACTCCTGGCTAATTTTTGTATTTTCAGTAGTATTGGGGTTTCACCATGTTGGCCAGGCTGGTCTCGATCTCCTGACCTCAAGTGATCCACCCACTTTGGCCTCCCAAAGTGCTGGGATTACAGACGTGAGCCACCATGCCCAGCTGAGAAAACTCTTTTCCTAAGGAAAAACATACACTTATTTATGTATTTATTTATTTTGAGACAGAGTCTTGCTTTTCGCCCAGGCTAGAGTGCAGTGGCGCGATCTCGGCTCACTGCAACCTCCACCTCCGGAGTTGAAGCAATTCTCCTGCCTCAGCCTCCTGAGTATCTGAAATTACAGCCATGCACCACCACACCCGGGTAATTTTTTTGTATTTTTAGTGGAGACGGAGTTTCACCATATTGGCCAGGCTAGTCTTGATCTCCTGACTTTGTGATCCACCTGCCTCAGCCTCCCAAAGTGCTGGGATTACAGATGAACATCCACTTTTTATACACATATCTTGCATGTATTATATACTAAGGAATCTCCTACACTCTTGTGGGGCTCTGCTTCTCTCTATGGAGATTCAGATCAAAGTCACATAGGAAGCTTACTTGCTCCCAAAGCAGCAAAGATGTACATGCTGTTATAACCTGTTAAACGATATGAAAATGTGTGAAAATTCTGAGTCACAATCTAAAGTCATTGCCAGCAGACTTCCCCTTATGCATGCTCCAATGCCCTCTTATCTGAAGTGTATCAGCGGGAGGGATTGGTTAGATGTTTGAAAATGAGGGTTTGAGATGGTTCGGTCAACTCGAGTCTCCTGATCAGATCATTGCTTTCCATTATGGAAAATCACACTGTCTCCAAAATGACATTTGAATACACTGGTAACAAAATTCTAATGCGAATATATAAATTTAGATCTGTTAGTTTCAGAAGTGAGGCAGGGCGACGAGTTTAATGAATATGTTATGTCTCCATGATAGTTCCCTATGCAATATTACGCCAATAAATCATGAAGCTTGAAGGTCACAACATTTCAAAGCTCCCTGTGCAGTTACAGCACCTCTTTCCCCTTAACCTAGCCGATAGCAAAGGTAGAAGTTAATGTAATACTCTGACTTAGTGGGGACGTTCTCAGGACGGGCTGGTGCCGAGTGCAGGTGCACCTGAGTGGACACTTCTGTTTCTTCCTTATTAGCACTGGAGCCTCCAAGGAGCTGGTATCTTGTCCTCAGACCCACAGGCAGCACCCCAACTGCCCAGGGAAGGGGCGGCAAAGAGCAGGTGGTATTTGGGGTTCAGCAGTTTAAAAGGACAATAGCTCGCTGTTAACACCTGAACTTTATGCCTGGGTTTCAGGATTAGAAATGACACTTCATGGATAAACGTTGTCAGCTACAGGAGGCAGCTTTTGATACATTAGGATTATCTCTGTGGCTTTCAACATTCGGTATTTGTATGCCCTGCAAAAGAGAGAAAACTAGTGGAGGAAATAAATGCTCATTGATCCTTAAAACAAATAACCACCAAGGGTTTCAGTACTTGCAGAAGGAACTGGGCTTACTATTCCTGAGAGATTCAGGCAGAATGATGTGAACAGACATAGGTGGGTGTTTTTCTCAAACCCACAACCATTGGGAGGCAGCTGGTCTGCTGGTGTGTGGATCAAACAGCCAAACTCCCTCAACTCAGGGTGTTTCCAGAGTTGAAAACAACTAACACTCCCTCCCAACAGTGAAACCCAAGCCCTATTTTCATTTCCAGTTGTACCAGGGAAATGGAATGTGGATTTAGGCAAATCATCTTATTTCTCAGGGCCCAAGAACCCCACCATTTAAAATGTGAATGATGGTAATAATCGCTGTCAGCATGTTCCATAAAGAAAATCCATTTTCTCTTATATTACAACAGTATTAATAGCTTTAATTTGTGCGTGTGTGTGTGTGTGTGTGTGTGTCTGGTTGTGTGTGAATAAATACATCCACAGCATGTTGAGCTCTTCATAAGAAACATATTTAAATGCAAATTGCTACTGCTGTTTTTCAAATAATTTGAGAATAAATAATGGTCACAGGAAAAATATTATCTCCCTTATGCATTTTGTAACTTGCAATAATTAAGGTGTGCATATAGTTTGTGTTTACATTGGATGACATTTCTCTCATGATTTCTCTTATTAAATATCTACTACAATTTGGAATGGGTTAATTGGATAATAATTTATTTCAGACCACTTGAGTCACATAAGTGCTGCTAAGGAGACCGGCTGCAGGTTCTAGACAAGAATGGGTGTATGGAGTGAGGCAGCAGTGGAGTGTGTGGAGAGCTGGGATTGCATGCGACTTGCAATTTCTCTCATAGATTGGGCAGGGGCAAGGATCTATCCTGTTAGTGATTACTTTTGCTGGAAGGAGTAATGAGTGTGTTTTCCAAAACCTGGCCCTGATGTTATCCTGCTTGGAATGAGTTGTCTATGGTTTTGTTGTCAGTGAGAAGGACATTCAAGTTTGGGGGTCTGTGATTTGTCTACACTATTGCACTGCAGGAAACCTTACTAGGATTATAGCTGCCACAGTCCCACCATCAATCAATCAATCAACACACAAATAAATACATACAAGAGTGACTCGGCATCAGATTTATTGATTTAAGTCCATATAACTAGCTTGACTGCTCATTCATAGAAGAAATAAATAAATTGAACTCATGTTAAATGGCTGTATTGACAGGATGACTTCACACATATGACCATCCATCTGAAAACCTATTTAGGGTGTGATGGAAGTGGTTCATGATAGTCACAGCTTTTTGTTTTATAAATAGTTTGATGGACATTGATGGGTCTACTCTGCATTCAGAGATAGACCATGGTGCAGCCACAGAGAGAAGGCCCTCCTGGTTTTCTGTGCAATAGTACGTATTTTGTACCTTCATCCTTCTGTCCATAAGAAGGTGACATTTTTGGGCAGAGTCCTCAGAAACAGAGGCAAGCTCACTATTGGGAAAGTGTCAGCATTTCTGAGGGACCAGAGGAGTATTATCTCATTTTGTTTTATTTTATTTTGGAGATGGAGCCTTGGTCTGTCACCCAGGCTGGAGTGCAGTGGCATGAACTCAGCTCACTGCAACCTCCGCCTCCTGGATTCTATCAATTTTCCTGCCTCAGCCTCCTGAGTTGCTGGCACTGCAGGTGCATGCCACCACGCCCGGCTAATTTTTTTGTATTTTAGTAGAGATGGGGTTTCACTGTGTTGCCCGGGCTGGTCTCAAACTCCTGAGCTTAGGCAATCCACCTGCCTCGGCCTCCCAAAATGCTAGGATTCCAGGAATGAGCCACCATGCCAGTACAGAGGAGTATTCTTTAAGTGTCACATGCATCCGTCAGAGACACAGACATGCCCTCAGGACACCCCCACCCAGCCTCTCTAGTACCGAGTTACTAGAGGTGGTCTCACGTGCATCCACTACCCTGTGTGAAGCACTAATGTGCAGCCCCAGCCTGAGAACCGCCTCTCTTGGTGGCTGCCAGCCCAACGTCCTCCGTCGACCCAGCTCTGTGCCGAAGGTGTGGTCACACGCTGTGGACAGCAAATGAAAGCACCGCCTGGCATGAGTGCAATGGTCTAGGCCTTCACTTTTGGATTCTTTCTTTGTAACTCCTGGTGCGGGGGACTGAAGATTGCCACCCCAATTTCAGGCACAGAAGCTGACTCTGAGGTTACAAGTCATGGTCAAGCTCCCTGAAGACAGGCAGCACCAGGCACTGGCTCCCATCACAGTTGTTTTAAAGGGCCTGTGCATTCAGGAGGTTTATCATTGTTTTAAAGAAATCTGCAAAAACACTACATCATATTTTTACAGTATGTTAACTCAGATAAAGCATACACTTGCACATAAACATGCCTACCACACACACATATACACAAAATCTCCCCAGTAAAACAGTAAATTGGTTAGTAGTCCTTTTTTGCTGTATTTTGCCTCAGTTTCATTCATAAAAATAAACTAGGAGATTATTTGTGCCTATTGATGTTTAAAAATGTATTTCTATGCTTTGAATATTTTCTCTTTTTTTATTTTATTATTAGTATACTTTAAGTTTTAGGGTACATGTGCACAATGTGCAGGTTAGTTACATATGTATACATGGGCCATGCTGGTGTGCTGCACCCATTAACTCGTCATTTAGCATTAGGTATATCTCCTAAAGCTATCCCTCCCCACTCCCCCCACCCCACAACGGTCCCCAGAGTGTGATGTTCCCCTCCCTGTGTCCATGTGTTCTCATTGTTCGATTCCCACCTATGAGTGAGAACATGCGGTGTTCGGTTTTTTGTTCTTGCGATAGTTTACTGAGAATGATGATTTCCAATTTCATCCATGTCCCTACAAAGGACATGAACTCATAATTTTTTATGGCTGCATGGTATTCCATGGTGTATAGCCACTGAAAAGAGAGTTTGTGTGCCTTGAATGCTTTTATTATGTAAATACATGGTGGAATCACATGCTATGAATGAGATCAATAAAGACGTTTTTAATGCCAGTGAATTATCTGCCTATTGGCGAGGAGGGGGCAGAGTGAGAGACATTTCCAGAAAAAATGTCACTCCTGCCCCACTGCGAAGAAAGCTGGTCCTTATTAAAGAAAGTGAGTGGGGCTGGGCTGTGGGATGCTGGGCAGCACACGATTTGGGTGTCCTGGATGTGATGGGAAGTGCAACCTGAGGACAGGGAGGTTTCCAAGTCACTGGGCCTCAAGGACTCACTCCTCAGAGTGCAGCCAGGCGTTCCCGGGCCACAAGCCTTTCACGGAGTTAGACGCACCCCTTCCTCACAGTGTCTGAGGAAGCACACAGGTAGGGTTAGGGCTGTGCAGCCAGGCACAGCCAGGTGGTCAGAGTTTATTTTGTTTCAAATCTTCTAAAAGAACTCTGCTCTTCTTTGCCGCCTTTGGAACGTTTACGTGGGCTCTGCCTGAAAGCAAAGTCGTGCACCCCCAGGGCTCCAAGGGTAGAAGAGAAGAGGATTCTGTCTTTCAGTCTCTGCTGCTTGACCCCTGGTACATCTTTGCTAGATGCCTACCATGGGCTTCTCTGTCAGGGTGCAGGCGACAGTGGAGAGGACAGGAGCAGAGCCAGGAATCCGTGGTGCTCCAATAGGAACTGGATGCTCTGTCTGCTGTTCCTTTCCTCTCATTCTGTCCACCAAGTCAGCAACACCAGGAGGAGAATCTTCTACTCCGAGATAATCTGTTTCTTCTTCCAAGAAATCCCCACAGAGGATGGGGAGGTGTCCAGGCAACGCCGCAGGCAGTGTCTGTGCTTCAGGAGGGAGAGCGGCTTCATGGCCAAGCCCTGCCCACTGTCACAGCTGGGCCAGCTGCATCTGCAAGATTATTAAACAAGCGACTGAAGAAATCAAGGGGAAGATGGAGAGAGGCCTCCACCACATCTGGTGGGAAAAAGCGGAATGCGTGGCGACTTGACTTTATTTAGCATTTCATGAGATATTTTCTGTGTATTGTCTTCATGAGTAGCCATTCAGCATTTTTCACCAGTGAAAATCCATTTATGTTTTTTGAATGATTATAAAATGACCAGTGAAGGCTGAAGCTATTTTAAACTATCGGCAAAACCTACTCGCCCCTGAAAAGACTATGAATATAAAGAATTAAAGAACATTTTTGCTCCTTTGAATAAACTCCCTCTAGAGAGAGAGAGAAAAAAAAGATCTCCAAATATGTCCCACATCTTCTTATCACAAACTAGTAACATTTTGCCAACTCAAACATCAAACCCAGACTTGCTTCTTTCACAAAAGCCACTAGAACTTCCTCAGGAAATAGTTCTCATAGAAGCCTCATTGTGCAATGAGCTATGGAAAACTCCTCAGTCTTGCAAGCAGAAAGAGTCCTTTAGTTTTGTGGGGACAAGGATGAGGCTGATTACAGGACAAAAGCAACAGAGAAAGAAGCAGGGTAGTAACTGCTCATCTGCAGCCCTCAGCCTGCCTGGGCACGTTCCCTCCAGAGCTCATGAACTCCACCAGCTGCAGGCAAGGATCAGGCTGACCCTGGATGTACGTGCCCAGCAATGGCTTTTCCACCTAAAAAACTCCAGCCAGGTCATGAGTGCCGCCTCACCTAGAAATCAACAGAAATCCACTGCACACATGGTTCCAGAAGTGTGGGTCGAGGGTGGGTTTGTAATGAGCTCTTCGTTTCATGTGGGTCACCTTGCCAGGCCTGGTCAGGATAGGGTCTTTGACCTTCAGCTCAACCTTGGATCTTCATCTGGCTCCTTGGTGTCCCCTTCCCCAGGGTAGTGCCTGGCTGACCACGTGCCTTTGGATGAGGCCCGAAGGTTTGTTATGGACCCATTCTATTCTAACCACATCAGCAGCAACCAAGCCTTAGCAATCTCATTTCCAATTTGGGATGACAGAGAGATCTAAGTTCTTGAGCAGCATGGAATCAGCCAGGGACACTGACCTACACACGTTTATCAGCACACTGCGTGCAGAGGGGGTGTGGACACAGCAACATGCCTTGTCACTCACCTGTCAGGAGGAAACAGCACCTGATGCTCTCTTGGATAGCTTCCTGCGATAAAACGATCTGACATCCCTTCCACAAAGCTGCCACGCTGTCATGGGCCTCCACATAGAAAAGGCCACTGATAAACTTCAGATTGTCCGAAGTCAATGGTTTTTAAAGTGATGTTAGAAATAAGCCTTCAGCGCAGATTCCTGGGGAGCCATGTTTCCATGTCCCTGACCTCCATCAGGACCAGAGCATCTACCTCTGACACACAGGGTGTCATCAAGCATCTGGTATATCATACTGATAAAATTCCTGGGATGAAACTCTGGTCAGGGTCTGGGTGGAATTGTTTTAGTTTTTATTTTTTATTTTAAGACAGCCAGATGATTCGAAATTATGGCAATCAGACATTGGTGAGGGAGAAAAATGGTGATACGCTGAACAGAAACCACTTAAATGCCACACATCCTGATAATGTAATATCTCCACAACTGTTTCTGTTTAAAGCTAATAAAAGTAAACATAAGACATTCCAGTCCTTTCCTATCAAATTTATTACTTTGAGCGACAAAATGACAAAATGATTAGCAGTTAATAAGGCCTTGGCTTAAAAGATTGACTGACATTGCATTACTCATTTAATTTCCGCTTCTCTGAGCTTTTTTTCCTCTTCCTTCCAGCACGGAGGGAATTAATATTATCACATCAAAGGCTTTCCTTTAAATGGGGAGAAAAATCATTTAAAAGGACACAGCCTGTGATTATTCAAACTAGGTTATTTGCACCTTGTATATATAACAATATCATGGTACAACTTCATTTCACTCAAATTGCTGTCAGTCACTAATAGAAGGAATTTGCTTCCATTTTATCAGCAGCGTTGTGCAGCGTCAGATGGGGGAGGGGAGTTCGATGTGGAATCTGATAAGACACGCAGGACTGCAGAGCAAGGCAATGGCCACGTGACCCCAGGCTGCCTTCTAGACTAATGCTCAGTATGTAAATTATTCTCCCCTCTTATTTCTTTTGCTTCTTTCTAGTCTTTGTTTTTGTTCCATTTAAAAAACAAAATTTTAAAGTGCCGTACACCTAGAGAGATAAGTACCAACCTCCATGGAATCCAAGGCATAATCACATGATGCTGATTGAGTATTTTATTTCCGTTCATTCTCAGCATTGGCAGACAAATGATTATACCAAGGGTGATTTAACACCCAAAGAAGTATGTCCTATTCCCATAGAATAGTTGTATCTTTGGGTGAAATTTTGAGTGTCCCAATGCTTGGCCTGAACATCAGCCAATGATCTATCTGCATTTAGGGCCTGACAGATTGAATGACTGCCCCCTGGAATGGACTGTGTTAGAGCTTCCATGACAAAGAGTTCACTTGTTAAAGGTTTATTCTTCTTCCTTAAAAAAAAAGAGGCGGGTAGGTTGACCAGTAGGCAGAGGGGTGTCATGTGAGCAGAGAAACACCCGCTCCAGCATGAAATATGAAACATCAATCACAAAGGTCGGGAGGGCACAGCTTGGTTACCAAGGCTCCAGGTGGATTAAATCACGTGCGTCCCGAGGGAGGACAGGGAGGCAGGCAATCAAATAATATCAGAACAGAGCACCCCATGTCCCAAGGTTTGAAGACAAGCCTTGTTAATTCGGGAAACTGCAGGGTTAAATTAGTCCCTGCCCTGGTGACAAGCAACACTACATATTGTGCCAGCGAGATAAATTTCCCCTCGCCTGCTCTGATACACTGGCCACTGACAGGACACTGCTGTGAGTAGTTCATTAAAGTGTCCAACTCCTAGGAAATTTTAAAAATTTATAATGCTTCCTATGGATGGTGGGGTCAAGTTCAACGGGCAGGAAAAAGCAGTAGCTCAAAGAATTATTCACGGATGACTATTTCAACGAGTTAGCATTTTTAACAAAAATTAAGAGAGCTGTATTGTCTTCACAGTTATATTCATAGATCACAAAAATAGACCAAAAGCATTGCCTTCCTGGTTCAGATCTCCACGTTTCGCAAGCAGCACCTTGAGAGGATGCCAGTGTTGTGCTGGCATCACACTTCTAATCAGGTTGTATTTAGGTAACACCTGAGCATGCATGCAATAGCGTGCATTGCAACAAGGACGGCAGAATGTGCCTTCTGTTTGGTCCTAGAGTTTCAGAGTAAAAGTAGATGCAGTTGTGGCTTAGTTACATTTTCATGTGGTAACAGGATTTTCCTGGTTTCTTCTGATCACTCTTGCCTGGGCAGCCTATGGGAGCCCACTTTCCTTGATGGATTGACCTTCTTTCCTGTGTGAAGGCTTTCCCAGGACGGAGATGTGCTAAGCAGTCCTGCTCCTGTTAGTGGCACTGCACCTTGCTGGAAGTTTCAACCACAAGGCCTGTGTATTGCTGTGGGGTCTTCTGTTCATTGTGAAACAGTTGTACTTCACAAGCCCTCAGAGTCCCTCTAGCTGGAGAGTTCTGTCAACACATTTGTAGGAACCAAGGAGTCACTGGGAGGCTGAAGAAAGAAGACTCAGACCCCACAACAGTCTCCCCCAGAAGATGCTCCCGCTGTTCACTATAGCCAAGGTAATTACAGTGATGCTTGAAGCTACCACATCTCTATGTCAAAGTCACTTGTTTTTGGAAATGTAATGAGACACAATTTTAATAATGATAACTTGAGTAAAACTGAACTTAATCTTCATTGAAAACATGATTTTCAAACAGAGTTCTACAGATAAAATATCTTTTAAAAATGTTACTGAATCTCTCATAAACCATCTGCTTAGCTTTCATTTCTTAAGAATTAAGACATGTATATTCACACTTGTTTACTCTGATATGAATCTTGTATTATCTAAATAATTGGAATAAGCACTCTGATATTGAATCAAGAGCTGACTTGAGATGAGAGCTCACACCCTGGTCTGATGGAACCATCGGAGCTGAGTCTCTGGGAACCCTCAGAGAGAAGGGGGGAGCTTGTCTACTCCACTCAGCCACCATCAAGCACTGACTGACACAGTGAGAGAGACATATGTTTCATTTGTTTTTGTTTATTATATGGAGAAGCTTCTTAATTATCCAGTGTAGGTACTGAAAGGAATACTTATCTCAAAATGACAATACCATTTCACAATTGCTCTGATGCCAGGGTGGGGTCAATCCTGAAGTAAGGAATTTCTCTGATGGTGGTTGTATCATCTTGGGTGTTCTCTCTGAAGCAGAAAGTTACCTCTAAACTGCTAAATTCAACAATAATGAGGACACTTCTCACTTATAGTATGCTTTAACGCACATTTTCTTAATCAAGACTGCCTTTTACTAAGTCGTATTTGGCAACTTTTTTAAGGATATGTGGGAAAAGGCTTTTTTACAGAGAAACAAGAAACTCATTTAAAAAATTGGAGATATCTGAGGTACATCTCATAATAGCCTTTAAAGAAGTAAGTACTATGAACACCTCAATGTTTATGGTTTGTCCTGTGAGATTAAAAATTGCATTTGTCTAGGATTCCTGGGCCCAGGATTGATTTGGGAGATGCTTGGGGATTCAGAGTTCTGGGAAGGGAGGAGGAGCTCAATTATGGTGCATCCAGGTGTTGTCTTGGAAACCCAAGCACCGGAGGGGCTCCGGGTGGAAGGGCTGAGCAACAGTGTGCACACCTCTATGAACCTGGATGAAATGGGAAGCCTGGAGCTCACACTCTGAAGCTGGAAACATGAATGGACTTGGAGACTCTGACAGTGCAGATCCACTGAAACCACGGAGCCCAGCAGGTGGGGCTGAGATGAAATGTTCATGAAAGGAGCGAGGAACATGGCAGGAGCTCACCCAGGACAGCCAGGGGCAGCAGCACAGAAGCAGTCACCGAGGCTCTTTGGTGATTTGTTCTGTGTTAAAATGGGATCTACTTGAGCACCTTGGATTGCTGGTGGAAATGATCTAGCAACTGTGGCCAGGAGAGCGATGCTATGGACGGGGAGGGGGTGCCAGAAAGGGAGGAAGTGCAGGTGACACTTGAGATTGATTCCCAGGGCGGCAACCTACTTAGGCATATGAGGGCCTGTCTCACCGCACTCCACCATGCTCAGGCAGACAAATGTCGCCACAGAGCAAAGCAGTGGGTTCTATTAAGATTGTGGTTGCCAAAGGAGGACCACGAAGAAAGAGAGAGTTGCAAGAGCATGCTTTGGTCACTGTGCCTTAGACTCCACATTGTAAAGTATGAAAATGAGGGGAGGAAGCGGCTGATGGAGAGAGGGTACTAGGTCCAAACAGTGGCCATCTTCAAAGCAGTTAACTCAACCATGGCACAACTAGTAGACTCTGCTGGAGGACAAAACACTGTGGTCAGAGAGTGGAGGCTAGAAAGTCTGATGGGAGAGGTTGTCATGAAATAACACACTACCAAAGGTGACAAACACTACACAGCTAATCCGTTGTTTAGTGTGTAAAATATTGCAAAATGAATCATTCTTGTGGCAGGCATGTTGAATCTCTTCCAAAAAATAGGTGGCAGCAAATTAAAAAACAAACAAAAAAAAAGACTTATAAAGATGGTAAATGATGAGGGAGAGAATTAATACTTCAGTAACATCTCAAATTTCCAGACATTTCAAAGTTTCTACAAAGTCAAACCTACTGACTATAAATATCACCATCAGTTTACTGCTTTTAGTCATGAGAGTGAGGGCTCTAGACACTAGACAACAGTGGCTGAGTGGGTGAAAAAATACCTAAAGAAATGCTTTGTGTCCATTTTAATGTCGCTTATATTGTAGGGGTCACCAGAAATTTTGCTGAAAACCATGGAGGGTTATGGTGGCATGGACCTATGTATTGGTAGTCAATGGAAAACTGTGGATCAAGAATCTTTCACACTACAGTGAATTCCACCGGCTCTGCCTCCCCCTCTTCCATTAGCTAATTTGTTCTTGCCTGTCTTCCCACGAATGCAAATCAGTTTCCTGAGCCACGAAGAGCAGGCTGCTTTTTCCTGCAGCCCCGAGTTTTCCCACTGGACCCACCGGGCATTTCTCGGTCTTTTAAGATGTCATTTGCGGTCCCTAGGTGTCCAATCTGTTAAATGAATTAGCCGTCTATTGTTCGACTTTGAGCTGCATGACCTGCCAGTCCCGGGCTTGGCATTTTCCACCACGGGGCCCCATCTATTACTGCAGTGCAGACCAGGTCCTCACGCTGTAAATCATCCTAGGGAGACGTTTTGCCCTTTCTCCCTTCCCCGGTGCTGGTGGCCCCCACCACTTTGCTTCCCATGCATTTATGTCAGCTCATCACAGCCTTCTGAGAGCGCCAGGGAGTACAGCTGGGGGAAGGGTCCATGCAGGCTTGTTTGGGGGTCCATGTTTGTTAGGCTTTAATTGAATTAATCATCTGTTTCCTATTCTCTGAGTCTATCATACATACAGAAACAGTTTTAAGCCCTAAATACCAAATATTTTAAATAAAAGTTAGAAGCTCATCAAGGCCTAATGATGACATCTCAAATTAGTCAGGAGTGCATGTATCCTCATTATACATAAGTGAGGTAGGAGAAAGTTAAAGAAGACAAATAAAAACAGGATGGAAGTGCTGAGATTCCCGAGTTCTGCTGCCTGACCGTCCTGTGCACGGCACTGACCTCCAGCTCCATTCCCTTCCAAGACTCTATGCAGTTGCTCTCATTCCTGGTATTTCATATTTAACCTCCTTGTGCCTTTAGAGAATCACATTTCTAACCTCCTCCCACAGGCGTAGGCTGAGAGATCCTAAAGTAAGAGCCCTTTCTGAGGGCTCATTCTGTGCCAGTCACTGCTCCAGGAACTTAAGCTGTCAATTGCTGAATGCTCATAACAGCCCTATGTGCCAGGTGATGTCAGTATGCGCATTGTGCAGATGGCAAAACTGAGACTTGGGGAATCAGAGGCTTCCCTGAACCACTTAACTGAGCCACAGTTTAAGTGGATCTGCTTCTGGAAAAAATGTCAGAATGGGTCACTCACTGAGATGACAGCAGCTCTGCTCATTCTGGCCACTAGCCCAGAAGGTGGGCTTGGTGCTTCAGTATTATTGACCTCTCCCTTACCTGCTACTTGATTTAGTCACCGAACACTTTGATTTTAATTTAGTACTTCAAATTTCATTTCGTAGTTATTCATCCCATTACTTATTAATTGCCAACCATGTGTCAGTTGGGACATAGAACGAAAATAAAACATGTTACCAATGCATGATTACCACCCAATCAATAATGGAATAGGGTCTGATGCAATGTAATGTGCTTTCTGCAGGACAGCTTCAGGGCTGGAGCCCACGTGGGGACGATGCGGCACTAGCATGGCTGAAGAACCCTTGCCCGGAGCAGCCGGTGGAAGGATGATTCTGGAATGGGGCCATGCATGTACAGAGAGAGACAATATGGTAAAGTTGGTGAAACAAGGCCATTTGCCACAGCTGAGATCTGGATACAGAATTGAGAAGCACAATGCTTCTGTAATCTTTGAGAAAACACACGGCATCATGAGGTCAAAGAGCTGAAACGCCCAGCCCTTAGGTCAGTCAGCTCTCACTGCATTGCAGTCAAGAGTGGTGGCTGCTGCTCACAGAGCAAAGGATGCACAATGGGTCTGTTTGCTGTGACAAGGAGTGAGGACTTCATGCTGGCAGTGATGGGGCCACTGGAGCTGTCCTAATGGGGTTTGACATGATTAGATTTGCTTTCTAGAAAGATTTCTCTGGGAGCTCTGTAGAGAAGCACAGCTCTGTAATGGAGCACAGCTAAGGTGGAGGCAAGACACAAACATGCACATAAGTGCACACCACAGGCATGCAGATGGATACAGGTATGGGCACACATGTATATGTATACCCATCCACATGTGTGCACTGGCACAAGCCATACATGTGCACACATGAGCTCACATGCACACACCACACATGTGTGTACATACTGACATGCACAAACTCTTGTCTACAGACCATGCACATGCACACATGAGCTTCCATGCACACACAATACACATGTGTACACACATGATCACATGCACAAACCCTTCCACACACAGTGCACATGCACACATGGGCTGCTGTGCACACACATTACACGTGTGTACACACATGAACACATGCACAGACTCCTGAACACATGCACCTGCACACATACCATGCTCATGCATGCATGGGCTCACATGCTTACACACACCACTGGGCACAATAATGCATGACGAAAATCAGAACGACCACATAGTTGCTGTGATTTTCAAGTCAAGGAATTTCAAAATTTCTTCACTGACAGGAGTCCAAGAGAAGGCGTTTTTAGAAATAAAGGGACTGAGAAGAAAAGGAGCAGGTACCTCCTCCCCACGGGCCCGCTCCCTGGGGTTTCATGCTTTGCTCCATGCATGAGGAACATGCTCATTTTTGTTGCTGATTCGCCAAGCCAAGAAACATCAGTCTGTGCTTCAAAACACTGCAATTGGTTTCTTTTTTGTCCACATGAAATTATCATCCAGCTTAAGATATTCAGAGTATATAAGCCCTAATTTTTTTTTTTGCGAAAGTAATAAACTCCTATAAATTGAAAGAAGGGATGCCATCTTAAACTCACTCCTGGAATTGCTTGTGTAATGCTGTGGTTCCATAATTGTACCTTGTTTTAAATTCATATGTATTCATTTCATAAAAATAGTCTATATTTTATACTGATAAATTTATCAATAGAAAAAAGATTCCACAGAAAGATATAAAAAATTACCTGCCAAAATAATGATTTATGCTGGTTTTGAAGCTTCCTCTCTATTATTCATGTGCACAAGACTTTTTTTTTTCATTTTGACATTTACTTCACATTATAAAAACGTGTTCCTCTAAACCAATGTCTTCATTTGAATAGCAGGTGGGGAGGAATGGGCCCAGTGACCGCTTCTGTGTCCGAAAGGCTCTGTTTGTGCGGAGACCCTGCAGGTCGCTGCTTGCCAACAGGGATGGACCAAGGGTTGGGTGGGTGTGTCCACCATGAAGTGAAAGGACAGGTCCCACAGAATCTCAAAGCCTTGTGGGGAGAAAGCAGGAAGCGAATGCCTTCACCAGTGGCTGGTTAGAAACAGGGTTGGTTTTTGGTGACGTTTACTTGAAAGGTCAAAGGCAACATGTTGCCAGTAACATTACAAATTAGAAGAATAAATAATCTGTGCATTGGAAAGCAAGCTGGGAAGAGGGTTGCAAGCCCAGTCAAACTTTGAGGAGGTCACCTTCACTCCTTCTGTTTCCCTACAAGAAGTTTCCAGGAGCAGCTCTAAGTCCAAAGAGTCAGAAAACTGCACAGAGCATTGAGAATGCTGCCTTGGGTGAGGAGGGGGTAAGATACTCAGATAAAGGTCAGGTCGGTCACTCTTGGAAGAGGAGAGAGACGGGGAGGAGAGAGGGAAGAGGTGGGAATCACTAGTGAGAAAATGAGCCTGAATCTTGAGTCCAGGTGGCACCTTTCCCCTCTCCAGGGGGACAGGCTCATGTTCAAAGAGCTGCTTGGGGGATTCTGGGGACCAGCTACTCCCTCCATTTGACCTTAGATGGTGTGGTCTTACCAAAGCTCAAGCAGGGCTGAAGCTCCTCTTCAGGCGCCCAATCCCTAATGGAATCTCCAACACTAACGTGCATGTGTTGGTCTGTGTAGCAGGGACATATGGCAATCCATGGGCCCAAGTCCATGACAGAAATTGAACTCTCTCCAGAAGTTTGTAGTCCCTCTACTATCTATCTTGAATCTTCTTCTCCCTGGAGTGGCAGAAACTTAAAATTGCGTCAGATGGCACCAACCCCTCTTTCTGTCTGTTTTGGGTGTTTACATAAACCAAAGGGTGGGGGTGAAATAGTCTTGTCCTCTCGTCTCTCGGCCTAGGATGATGTCATGGCAAGGAGACCTGGCTCCATGCAGAATGGTGTCGTCCCACTGGTCCCCTATTCAGGAGACTTTCTGTGGCCTGGTGTTAGAGGTGATGTGCCTTGCAGCCAGAGTCTACAGAAGTCTCCATCCCTCCACCGTGAAGTGCTATCATGGAAACACCTGCATCCTATTTAGAGCACTGTGCTGCCTCCCGCCCTTCAGGATAAAGGCTCTCTCAGTGTTTTAGCAATTGTCCTCTCGACACACATCCCAAGTCCATCCTTCCTGATTGTGTTCTGATCTGCCCACATCTAATTTCAATGGTGACGTCTCGAATGAATATGAATCCAAACCCACTTTACTTAAAGCCCCGAGAACAAAGGGAAAATGCTATGTGACATGTCTTAACCTGGGGTGACATGTGTCCAAATGCAGCCATCAGAGGTGTTGCTGGGTTTTGCTGGTTTGTCTGTTTGCACAAACACCTCTTTGCTCTCTCATGCTGAGCACAATCCCCACCCCCACCTTTCTCCTTGCTCCCTCCAACTCAATGTTCACATCCTAAAGTATTTTATCTTTGCAGCGTTGTCCACAGACTGCTTGGGTTTCTTGTTGGCAATACATGAGCATTGTAATGAAACAATTTTTGTTCAACAGTTTAATGTCTCTATCCCCACCTATGATATGACCTGCAAGATAGCTGGGGCCTTGCAGTCTTACTCACAATCCCATTTCCAGGGGCAAACACATGCTCTGCCCATGACTGGTAAATGGCAAATATTCAGTGAAATAAAAATATAGGAACAGTGTAGCTCGCTCCACTTGTAAATTTTCATTTAGTGCTGTTAATTCATCTCCACTCTGTGTTTCCAGATTTGCCTTTAGAGCCCAAATTACATTTGATCCATAAGTCCCCAAACTCCAGGCACAAGCTAGAAGAACAGAGTTTCCCATACTCCCCTAAGTCATTGATGCAAGTTTGTAAATCTCCCCAAGGTGACATCACTTGACACTTGACACCTTAGATAGAGTTATCCCTCCAGGGAAGGGTGGGACTGAAAGTATGGCCAGCCTATTCTGGGACCCGCAGACTGTTTTAAATAAAGTCCTCAGGATACTGTTGTTCTTGCGTGTTTTGATCAGAGATGCAAGGTCATGGTGAGAGATGGAACGATTATTAGAGAATACTAATGACCAACATAGTTGTATGAATCCACAAATCACGATGAAACCCCCGACATCTCTAGAATTACAGTTAACAACAGTAGAACTTACTGAATTTTGGAGATTTTAATGAACACGCATAAATTGTAGATTAGATGTAGGCCCAAACACTCCCCTCTTTACACGTTCATGGAAAACTTTTAATTCCTTTTTTTTCACTCTGTGAACAAAATGGTCATTTGCTTCAAATGCTTTCCCACTTCGCCTCTGGCCGTGGACTTGCACTGCAGCACTCACCTGAGAACCTGGATATTTTAACCATCCTTGTCAGTCTTGAGGGACTAATGTATATCGGCCTATTGGAAATCCCAGGGTAGCTGGGTTCTGTGTTAGGGGTTTGCGATAATTAAATGTTTAAATTTTGTGTCAACCTGGTGGGGCTATAGTAAAAAGTTATTTACTCAAACACTAGCATATATGTAGTCAGAAGGTATTTTGAAGACTGGTTAACATCTACAATCAATGGACTTTAAGGAAAGGAGGTTACTCTTATAATGTGGGTGGGCCTTACCCAATCAGTTGAAGGCCTTAAAAGGAGAATTGATTTTCCCTGGAAAGGAAGGAATTTTTCTTCAAGGTTGTAACATAGAAACCCTACCTGAGTTTCCACCTTGCTGACCTGCCCTACAGATTTTAGACTTGCCAGGTCCTACAAATTGTATGAGCCATTTTTTTTTAAGTCTCTCTCTCTCTGTCTCTCTGTCTTAAGAAAGAGAAAAAAGATCTATATTTATATCCATACCTATGTATACATATAAGCATTTCCTAGAGGTTTTATTTCTCTGGAGAATGCTGATTGGTACAAGCCTATGACTTAGAACTGATAAAGATCTATCTCAAATATTTCTCACTTTTTCCATGGAGATTATCATCAGAAACTTCTTACCTTCTTTGTCTCTGGACTTAGAGTGGATGTCTCTGTCATGTTGCTCTGATTTTATTCACACTACTTACTTCTACCAGGCACTATAATACTTTAGATTAGATTAGTTATAATGATGTATTAATGTGACACTTTATATATACTATAGTACAGTATATCTCATCACATTAGGTTACACACACACATGTATTTGTTTGAAGACCTTCTCTGCCCACAATGAGACTACAAGTTGCAAGAAGGTGGGAAATGTCATCTGTTCTCTCTTCTGCCATGTCTTCATCACCTAAATCTGTTCTTGGCACACTATAGTTGCTTGAAAAATAACTGTTGAAAACATACAGAATGACATTAATAAACATTATTTACATAATTCCTTCAATGTGCATATCACATTAAACTGAAAACATTTGAAGGAAAACTGCACAGGGCTTTTTGTCATATTGTAGGCAGCTCTCTAGGCAGTAAAGCACATTGGTGTGTTACAGAACCGAAAGACAAACCTCAGAATGAGGCAAGGAGGAAGCTGACTGTGGCTGCTTCGGGATCTGCAGGAGACCAGTGAGGTGAGCAAGTGGCTTCCCTCCCCAGAGCCACCAGTCCTTTGTAGAGCAGGGCAGGAGGGCAGGCCCTGGTCCCAAGGCCTGGAGTGACCCCAGCTCTGCCAGGTACTGGCTGGCTACAGGGATTTTTCTCTTTACCCCTCAGATTCTTCATCCTAAAAGAGAGTCATGGCTTGTTAACCTCAGAGGAACGCAAGAGGGCTTAAGGAGCTGGTGTCTGGCCGATGCCCAGAGCACTCCTGGCACTGGGGCCTCTCTGTGCTGTTGGCTTTTTCTACAGAATGGAGACTGTAAAGGAAGATGACTCAACTTTGCCCTCCTTGCAGTTCAGGCACCTCCCATCACTTTCACACATACTCCTCCCTCTCCATCTCCTGAACTCCACATACACCTTCCATGGGGTCTGAAGTCTGGCCTGGAAAAAAGGTGTGATTATCTAGTAGCTGTTAAACCTGATAATAATTCTTTGATTTTTGAATAATTACTATTCATGTTAGTCAGATATCATAGTAGACTAAGGTATTAGTCAATGTTATTCAAATTTTCCCCCTCAGTGGGTAAATGAAATCTACGCTTGAATTTGATGAGGTTCCTGACTTCAACCTTCTCATCTGCAATCCCAGGCTACATCATGGTCTTCAAAGAGAATTTGTGTTTTATGTTCAGCACATAGTGAGGTGCAATAGGTGGTTTTGCGTCACTCAGTTGAAAAATACATGATAAATAAAGTAGATGATAGATAAATAGATGATAGGCAGAAATGATGGATAGATAGTAGATAAGGGATGAATGGATATAGAGGTAGATAGGTAGATGATAGATAGATAGATAGATAGATAGATAGATAGACAGATAATAGAGATAGAGAGATGGATGCATGGATATACAGGTACGTCAATAGATGATACATAGGTAGGTAGGTAAGTAGAGAGAGAGAGATGGATAATAGAGACAGAGATGGATGCATGGACATATACAGGTAGGTAGATAGATGATAGATAGATACATACATAGATAGATAGGAGACAGAGAGATGGATGCATGGATATACAGGTAGGTAGAAGATAGGTAGATAGATAGATAGATAGACAGATAGATAATAGAGACAGAGAGATTGATGCATGGTATATAGGTAGGTAGATAGATGATACATAGGTAGGTAGGTAGATAGGTAGATAGATAGATAGATAGATAGATAGATAGATAGATAGATAGATAGATAAGGATAGAGTTATACAAAGAAGACTGCAGAGCCAGCATTACTTTTCAGTACTTTTTGAATCATATGTTTCTATGGAGCTCTTTACTCTAATATGCATGTATCTAATATGATTATAGCAACATAGAATTGCTTTGACTTTAATTTTTTAATGACCAGATAAATTTCTTTGAAAAAATAATTAGTTATTGTGGTATACATTTAAGTCCATTGTGAAGTCATCACGGGCCCTTGTTTCAAAATCGTCTGAAGTCTGAACCACCCCATGCTACATTTTCCCTCCCCCAGCTCTAGACAGTCTAAGAAGAATCAGTCTTAGCCTGTACATTTCTTAAAACTTTGAAAAAAGGATATATAAATGCATAATACTATAATATTCAAATACTCTCTCGGCACAAGTTTGCTAATCTGTTTTCAGCGTGATCTGATATCTGACTTCTTGAAGGAAATGTATAAATAACAAATTGACCAGGCATAGGTGTTTATCTTTTGTCTTGACAATATGCAAAGCAATATGTGTTTTTTATAAGTGATGAAAGGCCAGACTCAAAGTTAAGCCACAAAGAAAAGAAGTAACATTTGAGGAAAGATGCTAAAATACCAGGAGGCCAGAAAATAATGAGCTGTGTTTCTCAAACTCTGGAGGGTTGGCTCAGATGACTGCAGATGCTCCCTGTACGTGGCTGTGGGTTGCCCCATGGTTATCTTCACTTGGTGAAGTTGGACCTTGTAACCACAGTCCCCTGTGTAGCTGATCACAGTCTGTGTTCTTCCCTGAACGCTCTCACATTTCCCGTCAACCTTGTAGCAAGCCGTGGCTTTCCCTGTCTGCACAGAGGTATACGGCACCCTAGTGTCTCCCAGATTTGGAGGGCGTCCTTCTGTTTTGTCCACAGGAAATCTGTGCCAGAAAAAAGAAAAGAATCTTCTCCAGATAACTCAGAACCAGAGTGTGAAAGTGAGATGTCAGTGCAGCACCTTGGGGGAGAGTAGCGTTCCCTTCACCCTGTGCTCTGCCTCCAGGCTGGCCTTGAACCCCACAGCACAGGGCTGTGAGAGGTCCCCAGAAGCAGGAACCCTAAACCATTCGAGGTGACACCCTGTGGCCAGGGAGAGCCAGGGCATCAGGTCCTGTGTGGGCCCCGCCCAGGTGACAGTGGGTCCCCTTGGTCTCCATAATGGGCTTTTTTTTTTTTTTTTTTTTTTCTTTGAGACAGCGTCTCGCTCTGTCACCAGGCTGGAGTGCAGTGGGGTGATCTCAGCTCATTGCAACCTCTGCCTCCTGGGTTCAAGTGATTCTTCTGCCTCAGTCTCCCGGGTAGCTGAGATTACAGGGGCATGCCACCATGCCTGGGAAATTTTTCTTTTTTTTTGTATTTAGTAGAAACACGGTTTTACCATGTCGGCCAGGCTGGTCTCAAATTCCTAACCTCAAGTGATCTGCCTGCCTTGGCCTCCCAAAGTGCTGGGATTACAGGCGTGAGCCACTGCGCCCCGTCCGTAATGGACTTTTGAGGGAAAGTGGAGTTCAGCATGAAAGGGGACGCATGGAGGAGGTGAACTGAGGCTTCGGGGCTCTCGGTGCAGCCACTCAGACACCCTCCCTTTTCCTCACTGGCAGAGGCTGAAGTTAACTCCTGGGCCCAAGGCCCATCAGAGGGAAGCCTGCCCTGGAATGCAGAGTGGGTGGCTTTCAGATCCAGCCCTGCGTTTGGGGGCGGGGAGCCGGGGGAGCTGGGGGTTGTTTTGGCAAACGCAATTTATTTTAGTTTTATAAGGACTTGTATTGTCAAAGATCATTTACATCCCTTCCTATTAACTTGACTGGGTGTCAACACTCCTGTGGGTTTTACCATCTCGATTTCAGGAGGTTGGGAGCCGAGGTCAGCAGAGCAGGGCTATTGCCCGCGGGCTGGTCTGGCATCAGAGGCCCCTCCATGGCCTCAGGAGCTGCCACCTGCACCGCCACATCCCGCAGCCTCTTAACATGTGGAGCAGGGCCTTTCAGCCACCAGTCCACCTCTCCTTGACAGCTTGACAGAGGTTCATATTTATTTTAAATATTTTGGTAAAGATGAGACACAAAACAATTGTTTCAATCTTTTCAATGGCTCTGCTGGCAATCAGCCTCCCAGGATTCTTTTGTTTTTTTCCTACTTTTCCAGCAACCCTCATTTAATGTAGAGATTAAGTGCACGGCAGAAGAATCTGTAAAATATTTGTAAATATTTTAAGATTAAATAATATTTCTAATGTTTTACTGGAAAGAAAATTGCCACTTCAGTAGGCCCACTTACAAGATTTTGGAGGTTTTACTTCTCCCAAAGCTGTGCTTCCTGGGTGGAGTGAAATGAAGATTTGCTGTGGAAAAGCTGCACTTGGCTCTGTCTCCTCACCATGGATACCTGGGTCAATCATGGAGGGAGTAGGTTCTTCTGTCCCCTCGGTGCCTTCTACGGAGACTGAAAGCCACATGGTTCTCCTCGGATTGCTCTTTGCTCTGTTCAGGAGGGTCAGATGCTGCAGGGTGCTGAGACCTCCTGTCCCAGGCCCGGGTGTCACATGCCAGCTGGCCACCCGCCCAGGAGAACTGGGATGTGCAGGAGCATGGTTGACGGCTGTCTGAGTCTGGCTCCCAGCTGGTGGAGAGGTCAGTCCCTTGGAAAACAAAACAGGTGTGTTCAGACACTGTGGGTCAGGTCTAGGCACAGGTGAGAGCCAGGCGGTGAGCAGAGTCAGCCGGTCCAGGTATGGTGAGGAGGAGCAGGACTCCAGGCGTCCCGGAAACAGAAGGCTCCCCTCTGTTGAGTCGAAGCACAATTGCCTTGACCTGCAGAGGGTGCTGGGGGAGGAATACTCTGTAACCTTCTGGCTCAATTGTACACAGTCCTAGAGAGTTTTATTAAGGGGGGTTTTCAGCAGTTAGCAAATAGATGGCAATTCCTTAGGAGGAGAAAGTCCACCTGGTTGGGAATAAAGGTCCCTGTGGAACTCAGCAGAAACCTCCTCTGGATTGTTCCATATTGCGGCGTCACCAAGGCAATTTCAAGATGATGCGTCAAGGAAATCCAACGGGTGAGGTTAAATTAAATTCAACGTCCAAGCAGCCAGTCATTACCATTTTATATCATCATGTGCCCACCAAATACCAGGCAATGGGCCACAGGGAGCAACCCACTGAACCCCACTCTCCAGAACTGATTTGCAGAAGAGAAATACGTCATAAAATTTAGGAAAATTTCCATGAAACTCCTAGAAGTTAAAAGAAAAAAAAGTTAATATACTACACAATACTGATAAACTTCCACTAATCTGAAATAATTTGTTTCCAAATTATGCCAAGGAAAGGGGATGGTTCTGTGTGACTCTCATAGAGTTTTCCAGTTTCACATTTTCCTAGAAAGGTCTTCTTGCTTTTCTTCAGTTTCTTGCTTTTATTCTGGAAAGGTAAAAAGGCAAGGAAGGAAGGATATTTTTTCAATGAATCCAAACATGTTTTCCCTACTGATTCATTTTCCAAATTGAATGCTACCAATTTACACCAGCGTAGCAGAAAGAAAGGAAAAAAAGCCTGATGCTCTGCAGTGAGCACACACGTTTGGTGGCCTTTCGGTGGCGGGCAGTGGACGCAGACAGATCCCGGGATCCCGCTCATCTCCTCGTCCTCTCTCCCACCCGACAGTCACTACTGTGTGACAAAGACAAAGACAGCAGCCCCCTCCCTCCCTCGAGGTCCCCGTCCTGGCTCAGCCGGGGCAGCGCTCCCACTCCCGCTGTCCCTGGGGCCCGTCCTATCACTTCCCCACCACCAACGGGGTCACCTCTCTGCCACGCTCTCTCCTGAGCCCTGATGTTCAGGGTGAAGAAGAAATTCAAAGCTGTTGAATGATGATAGGGGTAGTGAATAAAAAAAAATATTAAGTGCCGGCAACAACAACAAAATAAAAGGTGGGGCGGGTGTGGGAGAGAAGGGTTCCTGAAGAATGTGAGAAAGATAAATCGGGCCGGCACTTTGTTTCATTGTCAGGAGCACTCTGGGGTTATTTGAAGCTCTTATTTATGCTCTGTAAGCAGAACAATACTGGAGAAGAAATGATTAAATACCAGCTCTGTGAGCAGCAGACATCTCATTGTGGCGGTGGGCTCACCACTGGGTGGTTTTGATAAAGGCAATATGAGTTGATAACTGATAGAGTTGGCAGGGAGTCATCTGGGGCTGCTGACAGCTCCAGCACTTTAATAAAATCATTAGAATGTAAATGTTTTTATTGCGGAATAAAGAGCCTCCAGCGAAGTTGACACTGCTCTCCCTCCACTGAATGGGAGTGCCTATTAGCATTCAAATGATATCATGATAGGCTGGTTATCTTTATTAAAATTTTTCAAATCGAGTCTTCATTTTGCATGATTGAGTTTTAAACAAATGCAATATCCAGTCGGCTGGCGAGCTGGCCTGAACACTCCTGAAATAATTAAAGTGTTCCTTTTATTTTTTTTAAACATGTGTTTCATAAGAAATGAATTGGATTTGCTATTTTAATATGACAATATCTAGTTAGCTTTGCATAAAAACAGGGATGTTATAGCATAATTATTGAAAGTGTACAGCTTTTAAACATATGTTTCATAAAGCAGAATTCAATTTTCTGAAATATGACAATACCAGTCACTTGGTGAAGTGTAAAATCAAGAGATAGCTTGATTATTTAGATCGATTCTTCATAAGTCTTCATAATTGATGGCAGCCCATGGTACTCATACGTGGTACTTCCAGAGGAAGGAAGTCTCTGTTTTCTGAACGTTTTACCCTCCCCTGACTCTGATGGTAGACAAGGACTCAAAACCTTCTTTCAACTCAGGCACTAAGCCATGGTGGCGTTAATTAACCAGAACAAACTAAACCCTCATTAAATGCTAAGAGAGACTTGGGCAGATCTGGACAAAACTGCACTTTTGCGGAGAAGAATCAGTTTATCAATAGATGACTGATAGGGTCCATTTGACTTTAAATCTTTGTTCATTTTTCCTTGGTCTGGCATCGTTTCTGCATACTAACCATTCTTAAAAGTCCTATTGTGTTACAGACTCAGCAAACCATTGTTAGCAAGACTTCCACGGATGGTTCTTAGTTATGAGGAGTTGAGACAATCAATAAAATAAATGTGCCTTAAAAATATGTCCCTGGAATAACTGGGGTATTGATTCTAAAAGGGAGGCAGCTGCAGAGCTGGTTTTCTTTAAGGGGTAACATTTGAAGAACTGGCAAACCATGGTGAATTTGCTTCCCAAAGAGGGGAAGCGCTCCCGGAGAGCTGCTTTCTCTGTCTGTTTATTTTGCGGAGGTAAGATTTTAAGAAAGATGATAATGTCTGTGTTGCCAACCCATATTACCATATCAGCAGAATCTGGATTTTATATATCTTTCTAACCAGGATATAAACTATCAATCAGATGAGTTTAACTGATAGGTAAATTTATATTAATTTGTCTGATTAATAGAGGTAAGGCCAATCTGTGTATAACAAGTTAGGAGCTTAGAAAATGTGATACTAGATTCTGATTTGGCATATATATATATATATATATATATATATATCTGAGATTATATATATATATATCTGAGATTTATATATATATATCTGAGATATATATATATATATCTGAGATATATATATATAACACCTGATATACATAAAATACCTGATATATATATATACATATATACACATACACATACACACACACACATATATATATGTATAACCTATGTTCCTAAGTCATAATTTTGGTTTCGATCTCTAGAATCACATTTTAATCACCTCTATACTTAAGGCAGAATGTTGAACACTCAGGACAAATCAAACCATATATTTTCCTACAAATCAATATAACGGAGACGCAGGGTTGCTGGTCAACACAGAAATATAATTCTTCTATAAGGTACTCAAAATGATGGTACGCATTTTGAGGTCGGAGTTGTTAGGGAAGTCTTTTGTATCATTGCCAGCAGCACCTCCCTGTGCTCACAAGAACAATCCCAGATCCTGCCTGAAGAACAACTGACCTGACCGGGTACCCTTGGCATTTCCAAAGTGGACAGATCAAACTAGGGCCACAGGGAGATATAGATTCATGGGGGAGTGAGAATTTAGAAGTGCTTTGTGGCAGTCCTCTCCTAGAGGGTACTGTGACCTATTGGCAACTCAAATTTATAGTGAGAAACAAAAATCTGATGTGATGAAGTGAAAAATAGCCCTACTGCTGAAAGTTTGACTGAAGGGAGAGCTGGAAATTGAAACAGAAACTGCAACCTTTCAAAACAGCACTGTTAGTTTCAAAAGAGATCCATAAAACCAATTGCAGACAATCTGAGCTGAAGCTCCTTAACACCTGTATATCCTGACCCAGTGTTCTAAGACCACAGACAGGCTCACCTACAAATAGCTCTGTATAGACTTAAGCTTTCTTAAAACAAGACCAGCGACAGCTCCAGCAGCAGCCTCCTTCCAGATTCTGCCCATTTTTCTGCCAAGATGTCCTTTGAGTTACTCTAGCTCTCAAGCCTTATGTGTAGTTTTCCCTAACTCCCTCCCTGGAACACTCCACAAGTTTCCTGCAGTTTGTGGTTTCTGTGGCTGCAATACGTGATGTACATAATGAGATTGATGGTAGGTGGCCTCTGGTGACCATTGGTGCAAATCCTGTTTCAAGAATCTTAATTCTGGCCGGGTGCAGTGGCTCTAATCCCAACGCTTTGGGAGGCTGAGGCGGGCGGATCACTTGAGGTCAAGAGTTTGAGAGCAGCCTGACCAACATGGTGAAACCCTATTTCTACTAAAAATACAAAATTAGCTGGGTGTAGTGGCATATGCCTGTAATCCCAGCTACTCGGGAGGCTGAGGCAGGAGAATTGCTTGAACCCAGGAGGCAGAGGTTGCAGTGAGCAGAGATCACACCCTAGCACTATAACCTGGGCAACAAGAGTGAAACTCTGTCTGAAAAGAAAAGAAAAATCTTAATTCCTCCCATTTCCTGGGTGTTTTGAGAGAAGAAAGATTAACAAATAAGCTGGAATTTTAAAAGTCTCTATAGTCACATGAGCCAAGAGAATTACCCTTATCCCTTACCTTGCACCACTGTGGCCAAGTAGTCCCATGGCTATGACAGCCACTCAACCCTAGTGCAGGCCAGGTGGGCAGAGGGGTTGGCTGTCCCCCTTAACTGTGGGTAAGAGTCATTTTTCCATAAGTGCCCTCAGCCCCAGCAGAACACTGTTGGTTCTTGATTGAGCCTGCCCTGGGAGTTGAGTACTGATATGGTTTGACTGTGTCCCCACCCAAATCTCATCTTGAATTGTAGCTCCCATAATTCCCACATGTCATAGGAGGAACCCAGGGGGAAGGAATTGAATTATGGGAGTGGATTCTTTCCCAGGCTGTTCTCTTGACAGTGAATAAGTCTCACAAGATCTTATGGTTTTATGAAGGGCAGTTCCCTTGCACATGCTCTCTTGCCTGCTGCCATGTAAGACGTGACTGCTCCTCCTTCACTTCCACCGTGATTGTGAGGCCTCCCCACCCCTGTGAAACTATGAGTCAATTAAACCTCTTTCCTTTATAAATTACCCAGTCTTGGGTATATCTTTATTAGCATCCTGAGAGCAGACTAATACAAATACTGAACCGGATGTGGTGGGAGATGCTGAAGATGTGTGTGAAGAGGCCTCTGCCATCCAGGAACACTGGAGAAACAAATAGAGACCCTCCCTAAGTATGGCCACTGAGCATAGGTACAGCAGAGTGCAGAGAGGAGCAGAGCAGGGGAGCCTGCATTTTCACCTAGAGGCCATAAAATCAACCAAACCAGGCAATCAATGAGTACAAAGGGAGAAATAAAGAATGGCTTATGGTGTGAAATGGAATGATTTAAAGATTGGTAATTTCCTAAATAGTCTATAGAACCAAGTATAGCATTTGAAGGGTTCTGCCTGATTGGTAAGATAGTAACCACACCACCTGATTTGCAAAATTATGCTTTCAAATATTTACTTTCAGTTCCTAGTTCTGCTAGTAGTTTCTTCTTTTCTTGATTTGTACTTGTTTTAATCAACTGACTTCTATCTAGCCGTATTGCAGGAGCTGGGTTTTATGACCCATTTGATTGACCTTAACACCTCTTGCATTAATAATAATTCATATATAAATTAGGGGTGTTTAATTACAAATGTTATGGTTTGATTTACTTTAGAACCATAGTTATTTTATTATTTTTCAATCTTTACATAAGAAGATTTATTTTTTAGATTCAACAAAGAAGTGAACAAAAACGTCAAGACAGACGTTTCTCACCTGCATCAGTTCTGTGTTTTCTGCATTTGGAATTTCCCAAACTGTTATTGTTTGTTAATTGGATAGTCTTTACTTATTCAAGTTTTATCAGTTTTTTTAATTGTACTCCCTCAAATTGTTTGCTTTCAGACTAGAGCTAAATCTAGATGAAAATGTGTTGTCACCAAACAGTGAAATAAAATAAAACACAAAAAGCTCTTTATGTCCCACTGCTGGCCATGCTTAAAATCTGGGGTGTGTGATTGTGTCAACTCCATTCATCCAAAATAAACAGAGAAAAGGGGGAAGACAAAGAGGGAAAAAAACCTCTCAGACCCAAGAAACTCTCCTCTCACAGAAACAGTGGCTCCTTTCCCTTCAGACGATTGTATTTATGTAGAGGTCCAGTTATCTTAAAAGTATTCCCTGTGTTTGACAAGATGACCAGAGTTGGATTACCCACTGGTTGTGAACGTTTCTCGTACAGCAGCATGGTTACAGAACACCATCACAAGAGCGGCAGCCCCTACTCTGGGGAGGAGCTCAGAGCATGACCACCTCACTCATCCAGGAGGTGCTGGAAAAATTGGTGGGCATGTCAATGAGTGGGCCAGAAAAAGCACTTCTTCCCTTCATCACCTCTTAGAGTTCGTTATGATTTTAAATGCAAACTCCAAATGCCGTTCATTGCATGTTGTGTTTTAGCGAATGCTGGTGATCGTGTGCGCCTATTTTAGCCTAAGAACAGAAGAGGTCAGAAGCCATATGGACGTGCACTTGGGCCCTGGCAGGTGGAATTGGAAGGCAGAACTTCATGTTCTTCCCTATCTTAAAGAAAGACTATTTGTAGCTCATTGTAATGTCTCATTGTACTCATTTGTTTTGCTAACACATCTCATTACCATACATTTGAATCTAAAGTCAGAAAGGATACCCACATGCCCGATGCCAGGTCTCGCCTGATTTCTAGGTCCTGCCAGTCACACCCTACTAGGAAAAGCCCATTTCTCCTATTTGAGTCCTGTGCCTACTCTAAACAAATATTCAATTTTCCATATTAGTATTAACAAACATTGGCCCTCTCAGTGGTGACAACACCAAACAAATTGTCAGGAGAAGGAGGAAGGTTTTTGTTTCTTCTCCAGCAGCTGGATTTAGAAAAGAAGACAGGCATGAAATTTGTGGGTAGATCTGTTTCAGCAATGGCAAGAACTACCAATTGTGTAATCCAATTTCAGCAGGGGATTTCTCTTTATCTTAATAACTAGTGAAATGGGTGGACCTCAAATTTCATTTCAGTTTGGAACCAGGCCCAAAATTTTGGAGATGTTTATTCCAAACTCAGCCAACTTTATAAACCTCCTCAGGCTCTAAAATCTTTCTGGGAATTGCACCAAAGTAGATTTTTTGGTGAGATCTAATCCTTCCGGCTTCTGGAACAGCCTCCCTCTGAATCCTTCAATAATTCAACCTCTAATCCAGATCAGAAGAAAGATCATGGGCAATTCTGGAAAGAAAAAAATAAAAAATAACCTGTAAGACCTTAGGCCTAAATTTTAGACAAAGTTTCCAGGAAGTTCTGACTATAGCCCAATAGCACATCCGTTTCTAACAACTTGAGTCAGTCCCTTCCGTGGAGTTTGTGTGATTTGATCTTGAGGTGTAAGGAGAAGGACATGCCCCAACATGCCCGATGCTTCCAAACAAGGAATGTTATGAATCGGTACACATTTTGACATTCAGGTTACTGTTTTTACAAAGCATCTCCTCAACTTTCATAGTCTTTACTAACTTTGGAGGTAAGCAGTCTTTTTATGCCCCAAGGTTCACTTTGTCACATGGAAAGCACATTAAGAATGTACCCTGCATGCCAGTCACCCCCACGACAGCTTCAGTTCAGGCTTGCTTGCCATATTTGTGCTTAATTTTGAGGTGCCTTCTAGTTTTTCTTGAATTAATTATGTCCAAAGGTGTAGGAAAGTTGAAAGTGCAAAGCTGTACGAGCACAAATAAATATCTAGTTTAGTAAATGGAAGTAGCAGAGAAACTAACAAGTTGCACAAAAACAGTGATCTATCACTCGGTAATGAAACAAATCTGAAAGGCTAGACTGGATCTTGCCTGTAGCACTTGGACAACGTGAGGCTGTGTCATCCATGGGGATCAGCAGGAGAGGAAAAGCAATGAGTCCATGGAACAAAGGATGGGCAAACACTGCAGATGTCAGGAGCTACATGTCAGTGCAGGGGTCCCCAGACTCCTAGGGGACTCAGGCGAAGGGCTCTAAGGCTTGTTCCAAACATGGTGCCTCTGGGGGATCAAGGCCCGGCCCTTTCTGCCCAGCATCAAAGTGGGCAGGATGGAGAGGAGATTAGAAGGCTCATTCTCGGAGCTGCCCGGGAAAATGAACAGGCTCTCCTGGCTTCTGAAGCAGCTCCATTCTGGGAAAGGGCATCCAAGAGCCTGCCCACGTACAGCAGGAGAAGAGGCTTTGCTTCAGAATGCCCTGAGCCCACCGGCTCTGTATTTGATCATAAATCCACCCAGGAAGTAGCTTGGAAACGTCCTTGTCACTTGGGACTTGCAAGAACAAAACAAAACAAAGTGAAAACAAAAGCACAGACTGGAAAAGCCTGTGATTCATCGGTTTCTAAGAAGGGGTTTTTGTCCATTGTGAGAGGCCAGAATTTGAGTTTAGATAATAGAATAGAATTATCCATTGACTGATTAACTAGTCAGTCTATGGGCTTTTCTGAGAGCCCTTTCTGTGTACAGGCAACAGGCTAAGGACATAAAGGGACATCAGGATGAACAAAGCAACACTGCTGTTCTTGAGGGGCAAAGAGGAGACCCACAGACAGGTCATTGCCACGGGACAGAGTGACAGGGAACTGGGTAGCCCTGAGAGCATTCTCAGTGGGACCCAGGCCAGGGAGGAGCTGGCATTTGGCTGAGATAACCACCAGCTTTGTAGGGAAGGATCTGAATTTTTTTCTGAGTTCTCATCACGTGTAAATTCTGTTTCTTCCCTTCCAACGTGGGATAAATTATAGAAACTAATATGACTTTTGTGAACCCCCATGTATCATACATGATAATGATTTGAAATGTTTGATTAGATCATTCTATTTTTGATTGTGGTAAAATACATATAACATTTACCATCTTAGAGATATTTAAATGTACACACTTCTGTGGTATCAAGTTCCATTCATACTGTGTGCAGCCACCCCCACCATCTATCTCCAGCACGTTTTTCGTTTTGCAAAACTGAAATTCTGCACCCATCTCCCCTCAGTGCCTGCAACCACTTTCTCTGAACTTGACTGTTCTAAGTACCTCATGAATAACATCCTATGGTGTCTGCCCTTTTGTGGCAGGCTTGTTTCACTCGAGGCAATGTCCTCAAGCTTCGGCCGTGATGTATCATGCATCAGAATTCCCTCCTTTTCTAAGGCCGAATAGTATCTCACCATAAGTTTATTCCACATTTTCTATGTCCATTCATCTATCCGTAAGTTACTGGATTGCTTCCACTTTTTGGTTATTGTGAATAATGCCACTGTGGACATGGACGTATTTTTGTTTTTTAGACATCAAAGTTTAAACCCACATTTTTCCTGGCATGGTGTTGTCAGCCTATAGTCCCAGCTACTTGAGAGACTGAGATGAGAGGATCCCTTGAGCCTCGGAGTTCAAGGTCAGCCTTAGCAACAGAGTGAGTTCTTGTCTCTGAAAAGAAAAAGAAGTTTAAACGCACAGTTCACGTTCATACTTAGCTCCCCATGCAAGTCCCCTATCTTTCTCTAAGGACACACCGTCCTGAGGTTGGTGGTTCTCCTCCTCAGATATGTTATTCAAATTGTCAGCTTGTCTGTAAGCTTCAAAGCTATACACAATGTTTTGTGTCTTTTTAAATTGATACAAAACTGATATTGTATAGTTTTGCAATAGATTAAATAAGCATATTTTCTATTTTGAAAGATGAGAGACAGGGATAAAAGAAAATCAAACTTTTAACAAAATTTAATTGAGAGTAGAAGTATAAATTCTGCTAATTTGGTCAATAACTTTTATAGCTTTTATTTTCCTTTGGTTACCTTACTTGATACCAGAGACACAATTAACTTAAAATGAATTGTCAAAAGAAGTCTTCAAAATACCATTTTTTTTCATAAATGAGAGCTACCAGAGGACATATCTATGGGAAGGAAGCACATCAGGCTACCCTGTGTTAATTACTGTAACACTAGCTGCCATGACAGATCTGAGGCTCAGCTCAGTGAGGCTTCATTTCTCACACACATAAACTCCATCTGGGGCTAGGTGTGGAGGCAGTTGTCCCCGCAGTCTCTGGAAACCAAGTTAGCAGCCCCGCCACCTCCACCATGTGGCTTCCAGGGTGTCCTGGGTGTGGACATCCAGCAGGTGGACAGGAGAGAAACGAGCTGAGAAGTTGGTGCAGGAAAAATCTGGGGCCAGATTCAGAGGGACCTGTGCTGCCCTTGTCCGCCTGCCGACAGCCAAGACGCAGCCACCAGCACAGCTGATCCCCGGGGCCTGGGCAGGGTGGGGTGGGTGACGTGGCCGTGCGAGAGTACAGCTGTGCACCTGGGGAAAAGGAAGGGGGTGCCCTTTTCCATATTAATTTCACTGCTAATCCTCTGTGCTGCACCCCACCCCCTGCTCTCCCAGGAAACGACTGTGGGGAAGCACCTCTCTGACACAGCAGGGAAGCCTCCACTCCTCTGTCACTTAGGGGAAGTGTGACACTGGCAAGCCTCTGGTCCTTTGGGATTCCTGGTTTTTTCCATAGCATCTGAGCAGCAAGCATCAATTTCTCTGAATAGGCCCCACCCCCCACAGGGCAACCAACACCCTTCCGAGCTTCCTCCTCCCTGCTGGACTCCCTGATTTCCATCTTCCGTATTTTCTTTCTGCTCTTCTATTTCTTTTCCCTTCTTAAACGCTCCTCCCAGTTTTGTAAGGTCTAGAAGTAACCTATGGACAAGGTAGGAAGGCTGGTGAGGGGCCGGGGTCGTCACTGAGGCCCCGTCTTTGCCGCTGTCAGGCTGAATTCCACAAGAAATGTCCTCAGCGTCACTGTCACTGCTCCCAGGATTGCTCGCCCCACGCAAGACACTGGTGGCCAAGAGCCACGTTGGCTTCTGGTCCAGAGTTCACCAGACAGAGCAAGCCCGGACGGTCCCAGTTACATAAGTGTGGTGCAGGCTCCCTGGGGACCTGCAAGCTGGGATCACTCCTCCTGGCCCTCACGTGAAGGACCCTTGCGGGTCCAAGATATCCCCATTCCCAGAAGGCGGTTTGGCCGCTCACCCTGCCTGGCTGCCCACGTAAGCCACAGCAACACATGACCGAGAAGAAAAAAGTCTTCTGTTTCATGTTAAAAAGTACAAATATGATATTATTGATTCAGAAAGGAAATGTGCTGAGCGAGGACTCAAAGTACAGCTGAATCGAACCCCGGGGACAGCTTATGGGATGGAATATGAGTACAGCTTTAGAGTGAAAACAGATGTTGCTCTTCACGAAACTAAAAAAAAAGTTTTTAAAGTTTGCATTTTTGGTCAAAGCGGCAGCAGGCTAACACCTGGACAATGGATTTCACAAAGAAAATGTCCAATTGTCTTGAGAATGGTGCAGAGAGAGGAAAAAGGTAGCTCAGATCTTGCAGAGGAGCAGGATGCACGTGGAGGCTCCTGCTACTCCGAGAGGAAGAAAGGGCTCCGCGCCACTCTCACATCATATGATGACTGGAAGACAAATGGAAATGGAAGGCCCATCAGAGGGGCAGCTGGAACACACATCTCATTTCTATGCATGGAGTTTCTGCAGGCTCAGAAGCACATCCTGGCCCTTTTTTCTTGCAAAGTTAAACTCTCCCATGCTTATGTGAAGTCAACCAGGCATTTTTTTTTTTAGGTCTGAAAGATTCTTTGCCTTCACTCATCTGTCATTGCTGTCATCAGTACTTACAGTATTTCTCCTGCAACTTGCAATGTGCTTACTAAGGTCTTTTATCCTATCCACGTCAAAATAGTTTGATACTTAGTGTAATATCGCAAAGAAAAGATTCTCAGGGGAAAGCTTTAGGAGATGCCTCTGTTTTTAACCCTGTTTCCAGAAATAATTAGATACAAACATTTTCACTTAGTTATTTTGCTTTCCAAGGGAGAGAATGACTTCTGATACTTGGACATGATTTTGTGAAGCACTTTGGACACAAATTTGAGAATCAGCACTTGGCTATCAGAGACTTGTACTGTACTGACCATGTGGTAACCAGATTTTAGCAATCTTAGAGCCTCTTGGTCAATGGCTATGTTTCCCGTGTGTGTTTACTGCCCATTAACAAATAGAATTTACACTGGGCCAGTGATTGCCACTTGGGAGCCATCGGCGACTTTTCCCAGGATCCCGTTGAGCCTGTGGAAGGAGACTGTCTCCAAAGTCAGGCCCTGGGGTTGCAGTTGCTGCCTTTGTCTTGCTGGTGTGGGCATGACTTGCTGTCTATAAAATATGTGAAGAGGAGCAAAATAGGGAGAAACCAGGCTTCTTTCTTGGTCTTCCCTGTCTTCCCAAAGAGAGGAAACTTGAAGAGGTCATCCCTCAGATACGAGAAAAAATATCATTCTTTTCCATCTCCTCTCTGACCCTTGTCTTTTTTCAGCCACTCCTGTGTTATGTACTGTCACTGTGCAAAGGAAGAACACGGTAACCTCCTACATCACGTAGGCCATCCTCCCACAACACCAACAGCTCGTGCGGTTCTGCACACCCCAATCTCCCCCTGCAACCAGGACTTGCATCAGAGACCCAGGAAGGGAGTTCAAGAGCGAAACAAGGATCCCAGGAGCTTCCTAAAGGGCCATCAGCTTGACAACATCCTCCACTATAATTTATACAAAAGACAATCCTAGCAAATAAATAATTGTTTTTAAATATTGATGGGGATTATGAGAGGAAATCTAACACTAAGTCAAGTTTGGGCTCTTCCAAATTATTCTGGAATTAGCAGTCATCATGCATACAGGTGCTCGTGGGTAAATCATATGAAGTATCCCAATAATCTGAGTGATAGGAAAGTCCAGCATGCAATGGGGTAAAAGAGACCCTAGAATAAAGAGATGACACCACAGGAATAACAAGGACAACTGCACATGCGAGCTGAGCACTTACTGTGGGGCAGGCCTGCATCCTGGGCTTCCCAGGCACCATCCCCCCGAGCCACCGATGACCGGTGGCTGTGGATGCTGTTGTCCAAGATTCAAGCCCAGGCCCGTCAGGCCCCACAGGAGAGCCAGCCTCCAGGCTTTCGTAGCATCTCCCTGACATCTACCTCATTGGTGGACAAAAGTCCAGAATGAAATTTAGTTACATTTGTTGCTGTAAACCATTGCATTTGGTCTAAATACCAGGTCTCAGAAGTGTGCACCAGGATCACCTGCAGGAAGGAAACCCAGGTGTGAACTGTTCCTGCAGTGCTGCGTGGCCTTGGCAGGAAATGTGCTAAGAGAAGCCCCAGTCCTGGAGAGCCTGACCTGGCCTTCAGGGTCTCAGGACCCAGTGCCATGTCTGCAGGCTGCCGAGGTGCCTCTCAGCCCCCTTTTTTCCTTCTATGCCCCAGGAGGCTGAGACCTCCTGGTATCCCTAAAAGCCATAAAGATCAAGCCCCAATATTACAGCTATCAGACCAAGAGTGGGAAAAATGCATTTTGGGACAAATACGATAAAATGAAGTAAGATACTTAGACTCAAAGTTTTCATTTCTTTAGCTCTTGCAAATCCTAAGTTGTAATACAGTCATGTGTTTCTTAATGAAAGGGCTATATTCTTAGAACTTTGTTCATAGAGGACCTCATTTTTGTATAAACATCACAGAGAGTATTTACACAAACCTAGACGGAGTAGCCTACTGCCCACCTTGGCTATGTGGTGTGGCCTCTTGCTCCCAGGTTACAAACCTGTACAGCATGCAGCTCTATGGAATACTGTGAGCAATTATAACTCAGTGGTGATTATCTGTACATCTAAACATAGAAAAGGTACAGTAAAATATGGTATCAAAGATAAAAACATGGGACGCCTGAATAGGGTACTTACCAGGAATGAAGCTTTCAGGACTGGAAGAGACTCTGGGTGAGTCAGTGAGTGGTGACCAAATGTGAAAGCCCAGGACACCATTACACTACAGTGGACTTGAGAAACACTGGACACTTAGGTTACATTCTGTTTATTTAATTGTTTTCTTCAATAATAAATTAACCTTAGCTGACTGTATTTTTTTTTTTCTACTTTATAACCTTCTTAGTTTTTTTTTTAACTTCTCAACTCTTGGTAGTAACCCTTAGCTTAAAGCACGAACACATTGTAGAGCTGTACAAAAATATTTTCTTTCTCTGTATCGTTATTATATGAGCTTTTTTCTATTTTTATTTTTTAATTGATTACTTATTTAGTTGTTAAAATTGAGATACATACACAAACCTTGACCTAGGCCTGCCCTGGTCAGGATCATGAATGTCACTTCCTTACACCTCCACATCTTGTCCCGTTGGAAGACTGTCAGGGGAAGTCACAGCTCCATCATAATCATGGGACCAGGATCATCCATGGGGGTCCATTGTTGACTGAAACATAGCTATGTGGTACACGACTGTCTATGCATGGCTTTAAATAGGAGTCTGTTTGACGCCATGACCTTCTGTTTGATGGCTTTGCTAACACAGTGGCCTGTTATTTATCCTTCTCAGCTCCCTTTCCCTCTGGCCCCTAAAAAGAAAAATCCTCGGTAGTGCCAGGCTGCTGTGGTGGGGTTCTTTTTGCTTCACCAGGAAGAAAGAGTGACAGTGAACATTCAAGGAGGCCACTACAGAAGTTTCCCAAAGACAAACACGTCTCAGCTCACTTGCTACTCCCAGTGTACATCATGGGGTCCCTGGATTTCAGTGTGAGTTTGTGGGTCAGGGGCAGTGGGAACAGCCATAGTTGGCCACATGGGACCTGTGGGGGAAGTGTTCAGTTGACCCAACTTCAGAGATGACCACAATAACCTAACACAAAGAGGAACGTAAATTGGCAGAAAAACACAGTGTAATAGACCTGCCCAAATTGTGCTCAAGGGGACCCCAGGGACCCGCCAATCCATGCAAGAAGAATGGTACCCGCTGGAAGGGGCGCAGCAAGATGAATCACCACCGCCATGCAGATTTAGCGCGTTCGGGGGAAAGATAAATGTGTAAAACGCTGTGTCAAACCCATGGTGTGGCCCACACGGCAATTCAGGGTCAGAAATTGAACTCCACTCTAATTATCCTGGGGAGATAATATTAACTTACAGTCAGGAGTGAGAGGGAGAGTCCATAACTCATCACTCCATGGGCTGCTCCTCGCATTGTGTTATTGAAATATGAGGGCTCCATTTTTATCCTGTCATAATGACAACTGATGTGCTTATTTTCTTTCTGTGCGCCTCTAGGGGATGATGAAATAGTAAGCAAACATTCTTTCTGGTGAAAGAGCAGCACTTTATCACGCTGGCTTCGGCTCTGAAACAGCACTTGCAAACTCAGAAACAATTCCGGGAGCAGAGCTGTCCCCTGGCCCTTCAGCCGTGGGCCATGGACCTGCCACCCTTGCTTTGCTCCATGATGATTCTAGCCCCATCTTGACTCAAAAACACGATTCTGTGACTCACTTCTCAGGAGTTGTAAGCATCCAGGCCTCTTTAATTTGCTCCCGTCTCAAGGTGGAGTGCTCGGGAAGGAATAGAGATTTATTAAAAACTTAACTCTCATTTGATTGCTGTGTTTACTGATCCGACTTCAGAACACCACATTTCTCACTTCTTGTAACGGACTGTCAGAGCAGCTGTGTCTGTGGGTTTGGAGTCCTAGGCAACAGGATTATTTTCTACCTTTTTGACTTTGTTCCATGCAGTCACATTTTATTCTTTTTATTTATTTATTTATTTTCTCGAAAATCTGTCTTTGCATCCTGTGAAGTGTTCTTAATAAACTATGCACCAATGCAGGAATAAAAGTCACTGCCCCAAAACTTTAAGATTAAGTCCCATATAATTCAAAATAAACACTTGTTCTCAATGATTTGAAATAAGGTTGAAGACTGTCTTCCAGTGAGTGGGAAGGAAAGGGAGCATTCTAGTATCCGGAAGAAGGAGCAAGAAGGGGTGTGGAGGAGCTGGAAGCCCCTTTCAAGACAGCAGGACCCTGAGCCTTGACCCCAAGAGAAGAAATGTGAAAACAAACTCATCTTCAATTAAGAGAATAAGCAATTGGGTCACAAATGTCTGATTGTAAAGGCTGCTGAGAGCCTGAGAACCAGGACGGAAGAGGAATAGATGGCAGCCCCCCACCCCCTCCCTGGAGCCTCTCAAGACCAGCAAATTAATGGGGATTTTAGTTCTCAGGGAGATGGTGAAACCCTCCACCCTCCCTCTGGGGAAGTTTATACAAAATTCGACAGCTTGCTATTTTAATTGAGAACAGAAAGCTAGTGCAGACTCCAAGATCTCAGGGAAACAAGGAAGTTTGTCTAAAATAATCATCATTTGGCACTTGACCTCTTGGTGCTGAAGCATGCCAGGAGGGCAGAAGTGTTTGCTCTGTTGTTGGCTAAGCAGGAGTCGGATTCCTTCCTCCAGGGCGGCCTCTCACAGGTACATATCAGCTTTCATTGATTGGTCTTAACAGGCTCCCAAGACAGGACTAGGCCTGAGAGGATAATATAGTTTCACACCAATTGCAGGACCCAGGAACGAGGTACCACAATCATCCTCTTTCTGCTCTTATAGCCTCAGCCAGTGAAGTCAATGAAATAAAGAGTGATGTTGCATTTTTAAGACAACTTGAGGGACAGGTATAGCCTGACAGCATATGTGTGTGTTTGGAGTTACTGAGAAGGCAGTGTGCACACACCCACATAAACCTATTAAAATCTGCTTGTACCCCTGAAGTCACTGATCACATTTCAGGGTCACTGTGGCAAGGTAGTGTCTGTGCCCTCAATTATTCTGATTCCTGAACTAGATAATCAGAAGGACATTGCTCATTCACAATCAACAGGGTCAGGTTTTCCAGTGGGGGGAGTAAAGGACATTCCCATCTAAATATTTGGGTTTTGTGATCAGTTGTCACCTTGACACAGGAACAAATACACAAAGCAAAGAACCTGGGGGCTGAAATAAGAGCTTAGTCAGAGACCTAAGCTACAGTGCAGTGAATGAATTAAAATTCTAGTAGTCATAGAGACAGCTGATTCCAATCAGCAAGATTCATGTCGATGCCAAGGACGTTGGCCCTTCTGCACAGGAGCCAGTGGACTGGGAGTGAGAAGGCATTTATCACACCATGTTCCCCATACCCCTGGCTGCAGTGCTATCCTGGACATCAAATTTACTCACGCCAATGGCTATTTCCCTATAGATAGCCGAGCATCATTCTCACAAGTCTGTTGACTCAAAGTTGCTTTCAGTTTCCTAAACACAATTTTAAAACATTGACTTTCTTTAGAGATGTCCCAGTCAGCTGGGAAGACAAAACAGCACTTTAAAAAGACATTAAGTTCATATTTACATGAGCCATCATGACAGCCTGGCAAAGCATGACTGTCTGTAAAGTACTATATATTTTTAAGAGTGCTTATAGTTTATGTTTTAAAATGTTCTTTCTACACATTTACAGTATATAATGGAAGTTTCCAACATTTATAACAGAACAGCCGTGACCTGCTAGCTAAATGGTATGCAACATTCTATAAATTATAGTCTGAAATTTGTCCTAATGTTCAAGTATTTCTGTGACAGATTTTCCTCCAAGAAAAATTGGAAAGAAATGGGAAAACATATAATCTGTTATAACTGTGTTAAGGGCATGAATAGAACATTACTCTCAAGGTACTTCAGGTGGCAAATGGGATGATATTTATTTGGTGGTTTATTCTACTAAGCTTAGACTTTTCTTATTTTTATAGACCCAAGTCGACAACTACAGGCATCTCCATAGACATATCAGGCTGTGCTCTGAAAATGTTGTTCAAGATAACATAAGCTCACTCCCCAACATCCCTGCCTAATACCATGTGTTTGCCTCTTCTGGTTCTAGTCTGTCTGGGGTCAGACTCACCTGGGGTAAGGGAATTTCTCAGCTTACTTAAAGCTAGATGTGATGATGTAAATAAGTTTTGGTGATGACTGTAATTAATTGCAAATTCTCTGTGCTATCTCTTGGGAAATGTCCTTTTAAAGAGGTGACTCCTGCACCTTCTTGCCATTTGCTTCCAGATTTTCTTTTGAGATGTGATTCTGGGCTGGGTGTGGTGGCTCACACCTGTAATCCTTGCACTTTGGGAGGCTGAGGCGGGAGGATCATCTGAGTTTGGGAGTTTGAGATCAGCCTGGGTAACATGATAAAACCCTGTCTCTATTAAATATACAAAAATACAAAAATTAGGTATGGTGGCAGGCACCTGTAATCCCAGCTACTTAGGAGACTGAGGCAGGAGAATCACTTAAACCCAGGAGGTGGAGGTTGCAGTGAGCTGAAATAGTGCCACTGCACTCCAGCCTGGGTGGCAGAGTGAGAATCCATCTCAGAAAAAAGAAAAGGAAGAAAGGAAAAGAAAAGGAAAGGAAAGAAAAAGAAAAGAAAAGGAAAAAGAAAAAGAAAAAGAAAAAAGAGAAAGACAAAAAGAAAAAGAAAAAGAATAAGAAAAAGAAAAAGAAAAGAAAACAACTGTGATTCTGGTGAGGAAAAGACCTATGGGAACATGCAGAGGTCCCATCCCTGGGGCCTGAAAGAGCAGAATAGCCTGAGTCCATGATACCTGCTGTGGGTTGCTACCATCCAAATTTTGGTGTAAGGCAGAGATCAGCAAAGTATTTCTGCAAAGGGCCAGAGAGCAGATATTTTGGCTTGCAGACTGAGACGTCTCCTTCACAATTACTGCATGCAACTGCAGTAATGAAAAAGCATCCATGGATAATATGTAAATAAATGGGTGAAGCTGGAATCCAGTAAAACTTTATTTTCAAAAACAGGCTGGAGGCTGGATTTGAGTGGGCACAGTTGCTCACTCCGCCTGTAAGGAATCTTAAAATATTGGTTTTGTTTGAGTTTTTATGGGTCTCTGTTACTCATAGTCAAAGCTAATCCTAACTGCTGGGAGTCCTCATCACATGGTTATTTATAGTGTAGACCTTTTCCTTTTCTTTCTCTCCTTACCCTTCTGGAGTCTCCCTGCCTCTCTCTTTCTAACACACCTACTCTCTTTTTCCCTCATCTCTATTCATTTTTATTGCCTTTAGCATATTTATTTCTTCCTTATAACCCCTGTGCTTTATCAGCAGTAGCCCTGGTCATGCCTTGATTGCCGGAGTCTAAGGAGATTGTGGAATGAAAAATGTATTAAGTGTGGCAAGTCTCCCTGAACTTAGACCTCTCACACATATGTAACCTTTTTCCTTAAGTACTTTGTTTCCAAAAGGCTACATACTGCCATTCAGAAGGTAAGAACTCAAAAGAAAAGCAAACTCTTTCATAGAGAAAATGAGCATGGAACTATCTAAGCACAGTGTGTCACCCTTGGTCTGAATGTGACTTTTTGAGATATAGTGCAGTCCTTAGCTCCTGACTGTACTAAATAAAACATTCAAAACACACAAAATAAGGCACCCAGAAATCTCATCCATCTCCAATCAAAATAATACTCTCCTGTTCTAAGATAATTTTGTCCCCGGTAAACTGAGTTTTTTCCTCATTCTGTATTGTTTGTACAGAAAAAACATTTCATTGGAAAAAGGCAATCAGGTTTTTATTTGCTGGCTAGAGAACTGAGACGATTTTTCATTCTAAGTGTACCTTTCTCTTGAACAATGGAAGGCATGGGGTTTTTAAGAACTAGATGCAGAGTGGGAGAGGAATGTTAGCTTGTGTAGGGTGGGACTCTAGACCACAGGCTCAACTTATAAACATTTGTCTTTATACATCACATGCACAAAATGATAGAGATTTTCCTTCAGGATAGGGAATTTTAACATTATAATAATATGTTAATGATGTGAAGGCAAGTAGGGGTCTCCTTTTCCCATGTTTGCCAGTTTTTTGGGGTCTAAACATCCTGTACCATATGGTCAGGGTTTAACAATCTCTGGTACCATCTCAGGTCATCTGGTTCCTCTAAGCAGTCATGTCTATAAATAAAAAGATTAAAGAAAAAGAGAGTAAAAATGAAGAACCCTCCCCAGTTATGCCATCAGGGCTGCCCTGATACCATTTCATTTATATATCCAGTGCAGTCTCAAGCTGGCTTCTCTTCCTCTCTTGTTTTTCTTATCAGATGGGAACACAGATGTAGACCTCACCATGGTAAACTGATGATTGCTCTGCTTCTGACTTATTAACAAATGTTATTTGAACAAGAGATAGGGGGATACGGAGACTTGAGCATTTGCTTTTGTTGATAATTATGCAATTTTCTTATATTTTCTTTTCAATTCTTCCATCATCAAAATTGGACTAAAGTATTTGTCTATAAAAATCCAAGGTAAAATCCTATGTTTTGGGCAGACTCAGGAGTGGAGGACCCCAAATATAGGCTCCGTGAGGACAAGAGCTGGGTCTCCTCCATTCACTATTGTGTGTACATCATCAGACCCCTGGGAGTGTGGAGTTAATTCCTGATAGATCTGTGCCCAATGAATAAACCAATTGAAGAAATAATTCAATTTGCAGGCCTTGTCATTACTTTTTCATGCCCAATATTAGGAGAAAATAACTATTCTAAAAATATTATAATAATTATTTCAAAACCACAATGAAAGTAGCATATGATATGACAGGTCAGTGAAAAAAATATATCGAGAGATTTGGCATTTAACAATGAAAAATAATTTTTTAGGAAGATTAATTTTATTAAAACATAATGTCTTATATGTTAATTATATGCTCCATTAAAATTTTCTCAAAGGTAAAGAATCTCAGGTCTTATGAATATCTCAAAACAAGTTAGAAAAATAAAATACAAGGAAAAAAACAAATGGAGAATTGATGACACATCTTTCAAATATGTTCACAGATCTTAAGTATGGACCAACCTCTCAGTATAAAGACGTTATGCAAAAGAGCTGTAGGTGTGTTATTTGCTTTAGTTTCGTGCATTATTGAATAGAGACGATGACACATGAAGATGATTTTTTAAATGGTAAATTACATCAACTTTTAAGGAAGAATTAATACTTTTTTTTTAAAGTTCTGGGTACATTTTCAAGATGTGCAGGTTTGTATGCCACAGTGGTTTGCTACATCCATCAACCCATCACCGAGGTACTGAGACCAGCATGCATTAGCTATTTTTTTCCAATACTCTCCTTCCCCCGACCCCATCCCCTGACAGGTACCATTGTGTGTTGTTCCTCTCCCTGCATCCATGTGATCTCATTGTTCAACTCCCACTTACAAGTGAGAACACACAGTGTTTGATTTCCTGTTCCTGCTTTAGTTTGCTGAGTATAATGGCTTCCAGCTTCATCCATGTCCCTGCAAGGGACATCCTTTTTAAGGCTGCATAGTATTCCATGATATGTATGTACCACATTTTCTTTATCCCGTCTGTCATTGATGGGTATTTGGATTGATTCCATGCCCTTGCTATTGTGAATAGTGCTTCAGTGAACATATGTGTGCATGTATCTTTGTAATAGAATGATTTATATTCCTTTGGGTATACATCCAGTAATGGGATTGCTGGGTCAGGTGGTATTTGGGTTCTAGATTTTTGAGGACTCGCCACACCATCTTCCACAATGATTGAACTGATTTACATTCCAACCAACAGTATAAAAGCCTTCCTATTTCTGCACAACCTTGCCAGCATCTGATGTTTCTTGGCTTTTGAATAAGGGCCATTCTGACTGATGTGATGTATCTCATTGTGGTTTTGATTTGCATTTCTCTAATGATCAATGATGTTGAGCTTTTCTTTCATATGTTTGGTGGTTGCATAAATATCTTATTTTGAGAAGTGTCTGTTCATATTTTTTGACCACTTTTTAATTTTTTTTTTCTTGTAAATTTGTTTGAGTTCCTTGTAGATTCTGGATATTAGACCTTTGTGGGATGGATAGATGGCAAAACAATTGAAAAGGAGGGACTCCTCCCTAATTCATTTTATGAGTCCAGCATCACCCTGATACCAAAACCTGGAGAGATACAACAAAAAAAGAAAACTTCAGGCCAATATCTCTTATGAACATCAATAAAGATGAATTTTAAAGAGAAATGCTAATGTCAACAGAGAGTTACAGATAGACTGTCAGGATGATTTTGATGAGCACAAGTTATGTTTGTCAGGATTCTCACATGTAAGTTTTTGAGTTATAATGAAAACTTAATGAATAAATCAGCATTTGACTTAAATCTTTAAAGCATGTGAATGATTTAGACAGGAGAGGTGTGGATGCGGAGAAGACTAAACAAAGCCACAAGGATCCTTGACTATCATCTGAGGTTGGCTCCTCCCAAGGCTGAGTGAGAGACAATGGTTTGGGTGGTGCTTCCAGGATGCACTGGGAGGAGGTGTGAGGAGAAGAAGTACCCAACTCCACCGGGGCTTCTGGGAGACTGGGAAGTACAGGTTCCAGAAGAATCTAGGGGTTTATCCCCCAACTCTCTTTCATTTTTGGAGAGGGCTGCTCCTAGAAATGTTAATTCCACGGGAATTTCAGCCTGCCCTGGGACCTGCAGAGAAAACCCTCAGACAGGTAATATCCAAGGTTAGAACAAGCTTCATTTACAAGACCTCTGAGTGCAGAGGTTTAATGAGTAGAAAGTCGATAGTGTTTGCTGTTATTGTAAGCAATCTTCCAAAAGCATTGGAAGATTGCTATCATTGCAGTTTTCCAATGTTTTTAGAATACTTAAATTTTGTTTGTTTTTGTTTTTGTTTTTTGAGATGGAATCTTGCTCTGTCGCCCAGGCTGTAGTGCAGTGGCATGACCTTGGCTCACTGCAACCTCCACCTCCTAGGTTCAAGTGATTGTACTGCCTTAGCCTCCCAAGTAGCTGAGACCACCACGCCCAGCTAATTTTTTGCATTTTTAGTAGAGATGGGGTTTCACCGTGTTAGCCAGGATGGTCTCGATTTCCTGACCTTTTGACCTGCCTGCTTCGGCCTCCCAAAATCCTGGGATTACAGGAGTGAGGCACCGTGTCCAGCCAGAAGATTTAATTTTTAAAGGAATATAGGAATTTTCTTATATTCCTATATCCTTACTTTTAAAAAGCAAAAGGCATTGATTGTTGTTGTTGTTAATTGAAGAAAGACACACATTCTAGGGATGTTCACTCTTAATTCTTTATGGATTACCTGAAGCTCAGGTTCCACATGATCAAGGTTATTTCCCAGAAATGTAACTGTATGAAAAAAATTCAACAAAATTCATAAGAAGTTTACAGAATCCAAACTCTTTACATCATAGAATATAAAATATATTTAAAAACACTAAGCATGCAAAAGCTTCGGGAAATTGACCAATAAGAAGAAGAAAAAAATTCGATAGCACACTCACAGAAGATATGGGTGTGGGATTTAGCAAGCATAGATACTAAAAGAGCCATTGTTATGTTGAGGCATTCATGGAAAAGCTGCACAGAATGGGTGAGCAGATGGGGAATCCCAGCAGTGGCATGTTAACTATCCTGTCAAGGAAGAGAATGCTTTATGGGGACCTAAAAGTCAACACTGTCCAACCCAGAATTAATCATTCATTCACCCAACACACATTTGCCCAGGGGCTAGTCTGTGCTAGCCAATCTTCTAGGCCATGGAGACCCAGGAACCCTGGATAGTTCACATTCAGGTAATATCTAATTAAAGAGAAAACATAATGTCAGTTAATAATTTCATATGCTGTAGGAAAAATAAATAAATAAGTCATAAGGATAGAGATTTGCAAGGGATGCTATTTCAGATAGCAATTTATTGGAGGCAGAAAAAGCTCTTTCACCATTGAGGACCAGCAGACAGGTATGGAAGACCATTGAGTGAATTGTGGGAGATTAAGCCAAGCAAGAGTTGGAGACAGAAGGTCATTTTTTCACTCGTACCTCTGAGAAGGATGCTTCTGCATTGCCAAGGTAATGTCTTCACTTACACCTAGGACTGACTGAAAATGCACAGAATGGGTGAGGAGTTGTGATTCCTCCATTCACTCTTGTGTCTACAGCACCAGATCCCTGCGAGGGGTTTACTCTCTCAACTTCTCTGGGACAGGTGTATATATTGTAAGTTACAGGTGGATACTTGGATCCAATATAAACACAATGAGGATGCAGGGGATGGGATTTGGGGAAGGAAAGCTCCTGTCCTCACTTCTCCATCCAAGACAGGAAATCTTAGGGATCAAGCAAGCAGTGAGTGGGGCATATTTCTCTTCAATGTCAGTTAAAGTGAAAATAGACAATGATAAACGTAAAAAAATGTCTTACTGGGACCCAGGACAAGGAGAATTGATTTTTTTTTAATCAAAGTACAGGTTTATTAGTTTACACAAAAAATATGGTCAAAGTCATTAACTTTTGAGTTATTTTTGAAAATTTTCATAAAAAACAGATGTAGTTCTTTGGAGGAAAATTCATGCTTCTGGTAAAAATGAAGCATGTTTAATTTCAAACATTCTGGGGTAAAGTTGTCTAAGTTGAGAATGACTGCATCTTTTGTATTTTCAGGAGACCTTGCTTTTTATCTCACTTTCCTCCTGCTAACTCCTGTCCACTGGGTGCCCACCCACCAACACACAATCCCATGCTGCCTCCAGGCACTAAAGCCACCCACGTTCAACCAACACAGGCAGCTGAAAGTTTGCAAGAGGTAAGAGGAGGAGGAAGTAAAATGAGCATCCCTTCCAAGAAAAGCACACTCTGAAGGTGAAAGAGAAAAGAGAATGGAACTCACTGCTTTCAGTTAATTTCCCTCTCCTTTCCTCATCCATTTCCCTCACCAGCTATACCGATTTTGAGAACAAATATCTGAATCTGACAGCAAGGTATAGTCAATGTTTTCTCAGAACCAAAAATAATTTGTTCAGGGAAAGGAAGGTGGGACGTTACTCAGAACAAGTAAAGGGCGTGGTTTCCTCTTAATTCCAGCCTCGACACCACCTTGCACAGGTTCTCTGGGAGAAACATTAAGATTAGACTTTCCAGACATCATCATCAGAGAACAAAGCAGGAGACACACCTGTGGCATAGAAAATAAAAAGTGTCTGTCACAAAGATTACGTATGAGTTATTTAATAAAGCAGAATATATAGAAATACATACTTGTAGTTATCTCACAAATCTGTATCTTGGCTCTCGGTGATCCTACTGAAGCACAGTTATGATTTGTTTATGTTTATTTTGTGCTTTGTTCAGGCCAGAGTCTGTATCACATTATGGAGAGCTCTGCAAATGGTACTGAAAATTCTCAACAAGCTGGCCATTTTCTTTGTAGAAAGAGCAGAGTCTCCCAACAGAAGTCCATTCTCTGGAGAAGGTTGGTCGTCTTGGTTCTGATGAGGCCACTGTGCTAAAGGAAGCATTTCAGTTACACTGGATAGATCATAACATTTTTAATTTGCTCTTGGGGAAGTTTATTCTCAAAGTTCAGCCTCAGAGGCATCCTATCCTTGCAAAAATTCCATGTGTTCTAAATCCTCAACTGTTCCTTGGCACTATAAGAACTTTTTAGATGCCCTCTCCTAGAGGCAAGCTGCCATGACAAGTTGTAGATTATATGTGAATATTAGACAAGTTAAAAGTGGAAAAAGATAAAGCAAATAGAAATCTCAACTGATTATTGGAAAATTTAATTAGTTATTTCTTCTGTCTCTCTCTCCAGCTGTGTGACAGGACAATTCCTTTAACCTCTCCCAGTCTATTGCTATTTGATGAAAGCAAGTGGTCTGTGAGTCTAAATCCCCTAGAGTATTTTCGGCCATAAAATTGGGACTTAGAACTCCATGTGCACAGGGTTCTTGCTAACACCAACCTCCGATGGCTGTTTTCTAAAACTGTAGAGAAATTTCCCAAAACTCTCAACTGTCTTACAGCTGTTTAACACAAGACAAGCCCTCTGGTCATTTTTCCTTTGTCATCACTCAAGACTACCCAATGAAAGCAGAGCCTCACCTCTGGATGCCCAAGGAGATAGTTGCAACCTTGAACAAGGACACATGCCTTCTGGTGTTTACCAGAGATCCTGTGTGTAGATTCTGCCTCTCTGGTCCTTGAATTGTAAAATATAACCTAGGATCTGTCTTTTCTGTTTTGTCCCAATCTTGTATCTATGAAAGAAAAGCCTGTGACCTTTACAGAACCCTAGAGAAATGGAAAAGTGAAATGGCATCCCTTCCATGGTCCAGATCATACTTTTGTCCCTCTTTATAGGGATAAACTTATATTTTACATATTTCTAAAATTACAAAATTCTGTGGATTTTTGTTCTATGCAGAGATTTCATAGCTTTCAAACATTACCTCTTCTACTCAACATATTCATTTTTGTATAAATTCTAATTTCTCAGGACTTGCTTGAATCTCTTCTGATATATTTTCCTGAGCATCAAGAGCTTATGGTCAAACATTGCAAAATGAAAACAGATTATTATAGGTTTTCAAAGTGATGAGTTATTTTTAGAGACAAGATTCATTTCATATATCTAAATGAATATGACAAAGAAAACAACATGGACCAGGAAATAATAACAGAAAACCTAATGCATAACAGGTATTATTGCTAATGGAAGTTTGGCAAGCATGTGGACAGACAGTTGAACAGAGTAGATGCAACCAAATTGATCACGTCTTTACCACCTAATTATTTTAGCCTATTTATGATATGAAATATAGTACTCATGATTTAAAGTAAAATGACATATTATGCATGTTAAATTTTGTGTATAGTACTGACATAGTCAGTGTGTCAGTAATTATTGGCCCTACAGACTCTTGTGGGAATAAAATGTAGGTGCACGTCCTACATCTTCCCTATTTGTGACTTTTCAAATCATTACACATTCATAACAGAAATTTCCCAAGTTCAGTAAATTGAGTATCATTTCCCTTCTCTCCTCACATGAGCTGAACCGGTTTTATCTCTTTGGGGGAAAGCAGTTCCATTTACATTTGCCGTCTCAAATGTATAAAAGCTTCATGTCAAGAAATCCATTTGCTCTTTAATAAAAGTTATCATAACGTCTGGAACGCTTGATTTATGGAGAGGCTGCCGTCACCTCGATGACTTGACGCTTTTCTCTTGCCGCTGGAAACCCAAGACAGGTCATGACATTTACACTAGGTCAGAATAATAATGTCACTCCAATCACCTTCCTTGACAACAGCCCATTTGTCTCATTTAAATAATGAGCATGATTGGTGGAAATTGCAGTCTGTAACCCTAACACACTGAGGAAATGACAAACATAACTGCAGTGAGGAGTAAGCCAACCACCGACGGGGATCACGGCCTGCTTGCTGCAAATGCTGGTCTTATAGTTACTTATTTAACCTTCACAAAGCAGATTTGATAACAGTCCAGATGGTTATGAGACAGAAAAATGGAAATGTTTTGCTAAACATGTTCTGATAAGGGGCCCTGCTTCTCCATGGTGGTGCCCTTCTGATTGGGTGCCGCCCAATCAGACATAACCCACCAAATGTCACCCCCACGAGGCACACAGAGGAACAACAGATTACCCTGAGATCACCTTCATTTTGCAACTGGCAAAACTGCAGAAGAAGCCAAACCACACTGCTGTGAGCAGAGGGCATCCCATTGCCCTGACAAATGCTTTCTGTAAAGGGTGCTACAGAGGTTGTCCCTGGGCCAGACACTGGGCAGGGCCTAGCTCCAGCGAGAAGCTGTTGAAGAGGCTCCCTGTGTGCCTCGGGATGGAGCGTGTGGGCAGAGGATGGCGCTGGTGAGAGGAAGGGAGGAGAATTAATGTAGGAGGAATGAAACGGGAAATCCTTTTTGGGGTAAAGGTATTGAGATACAAAACAGAAAACTTACTTTCAGTGGGTTTGGAAACAAAATAAAAGTTCTTCTGCAACTTTTTTCTGGAGGGTGCAGTCAAAATGAGCATTGTTTTTGCAGAGGACCTGGAAGCATTGAGACTTAATAAGAGAGACTGAGTAAGATGAATTCACTAAGTTCATTGAATTGATTTTTGTTTTTATGATTTTAGAATGGGCTCCCCTATTATCTATGAGCAAAGTGGCTCATCCTAACCATCGGAACCCCAGGTCTGCAGAGCTCATGCAGCAATGTGTGAGACCAGCTCAAGACTTCTCAGTCTTGGGATTAAGCAGGTGCTTGGCCCCTCTGAGCCTCAACCTCCCTTTTGTGAAATGGGCCCATTCAGGTTGGCAGGACACAGCATCTGAGACAATTAAATCATCTTATGCGAGACTCCAAACAGAAGGGCTCACAATTTTGGTTTTCTCTTCTCTCTTCTCTCTCTCTCTCTTTTTTTTTTTTTTTTTTTGCCTTGCTCTCTATTTGCATTGACAATTGGCATCTGCTCTGGAAATCTCTTCAAAGTGACTTTGTGCAACTAGGCACAGCTTGGCTGACTTGGCAACTTTCTTAACATCTTGATAACATTGACATCAACCATCTCTCTCTTCCTTTGAAATTGTGAAACTATCATGGCTGTGACAGTGTAAGTCACATCTTAGGTGACTCTCTGAACATCTCGGGGCCTTTTTAAATAATTTTTAAAACTCTAGAAACATTTACTTATTGTGAATTTTTTTAAGGATTAAATCAAAGAATGGGCATTGGAGCAGACTAGGAGCAGGCACAGAGGCTGCTCAGTGGGTGGGTTAGATTCCTTCTCCTTCCTGGGCTGCTCCCTTCTTCTCTGTTCTCTTCTCAGACAACCCAGTTTCTAGAGGTTTTGCTGATTCATGTTCACTCATCACAGGTATGTCCTTAATCTCTTTCTCCTCTGTGTACTGATTCTTCTCATAGACTTCATCTCTTTCCAGGTGTCCATTAGGAACTTGAGAAGTTCATCTGCAACTTGGAATATGTTTTCCTTGGTTTGACCATTCGTTTCCTCCTGGCAGCTGCATGGATTTCCTCAGATATTCTACTTACAGATAAAGTTCAAAATATGTTAGACCATCTATATGCCACTATTTTCAGACAGAAATTCCATCTCTGGAGTTTCCAATTTTGCTGATAGAATAAGCATCCTCTCAGCCATCTGGTCACCACCCACAGTAACGTTTCTTTTTGCCCAAGTTCTCCTTTCCGGGGTCAGTTTTTCACTATGCCCACTCTATTAGCAGCCACAATGGGCATGTGCTGGGGTCTGGCTCAACCTCAGAACACTTGAATCACAGCCTAAAGGCCTTTCTGGGGCCTTGGTCTTACCTCATGCCCACTGCCTCTGGAGTTAATGTCTTTTCTTGAACATGAGTACTATTTGGCCCAACGCATTTCATAGATAGCCCGTCTCTTGGTGCTTGAACTCAGAACCTTCACCTGCTTTTAAACCTTCTGGAATTGAACTCTGGTTGTACCCTTGCCTCATCTGCCACCCCTAGGTGAAATGCTTTAAACTTAAAGCATTGGCCTCATTCAATTTTTTACAGTAATTTTTTTCATATGGTCTTTTGCCCCCATACTAGGGTCTTGAACATTGCTTTGAACCCTTTATTGTGCTTAATAGGAGCCTAATATGTACCAATAGAAAGGAAGGAAGGAAGAGAGGAAGGGCAGAGGGAGGAAGAAAAAAATGAACCAAGTAATGCCATCTGCAGGAGTATTGCCTGTGACGCGATGTACAGTCAGCACTGGTTCACATCTTCAGCCCCTCAGCAGACCAATGGCAAAAACTGGACTCATTTGTGATGTCATCATTTGCCTACATGGGCATGGCAATGAAAAAATTGTATGTGTATTTTAAAACTGAAATGGGCCTGGCGCGGTGGCTCATGCCTGTAATCCCAGCACTTTGGGAGGCCGAGGCGGGCAGATCACACGGTCAGGAGATCGAGACCTCCTGGCTAACACAGTGAAACACCGTCTCTACTACAAAATACAAAAAGTTAGCCAGGCGTGGTGACAGGCGACTGTAGTCTCAGCTACTCAGGGGCTGAGGCAGGAGAATGGTGTGAACCCGGGTGGTGGAGCTTGCAGTGAGCTGAGATTGCACCACTACACTCCAGCCTGGGCAACAGCTGGACTCCGTCTCAAAAAAAAAAAAAAAAAAAAGAAAAGAAGCCTGCTAAGAATCTAGAAGTGTACAGGGGCTGATAGAACCCCTCTGCCCATTACAGACTAGAAAGAATTTGAAGCTGCTTATACCTGCCAAGAAAACTAAGCTTAAGTGACTGAAGAGAAAGAGAAAGATTAAAACAGAAAATAAAAAGGCATTTGTATCTTAAATGAAAGTGTTGCCATGCCTGCCTGGCATGAAAAGAAGAGTCATTGCCACTAGAAATCTGATAAAATTTTGGCATGGAGATTCCAAGTCTCTATATGAGTGCTCTGGTCCACAGCAGCCAGTGCCATGGCAGACAGTTCACACACCAGGAAAGCTATGTCATCATAAGGCTAGCCATTGGGTGTGGGTGTTTTCTTCCTGTAACTGGTGGTTTGCAAGCCCTTGATTTACTGTTTATATCCCGACTACTTCTTCTAAGTAGTGACCTTTGATAGGAGTGTAAAATAATCCTACCTGCTTAGTGATTTCTGACTGATTCACTGTTAAATCATCCAGTCTTATTGAATGATTATAATATCCATGGGACTAAAGAGGATCCATTATATTCTTTATACACCTTATTTTATGAATATTGTGGAATTTGTAAACTGAGGTCACTCTGCCCCCTAACAGTAGACTTTAAAACAGAAAAATAACCATGTTATAAAACATAATTAATTAGTATGTGGTTATCCAAATAAAGTCTGCATCTCGTTGCAAAATAACAGCAAGATGACCCAGCTTCCATGATGCATGATGATGCTGGTAACGTGGCACAGATTTAAACGTGGGCCATGGGGGTGTTACCTTGCTTAGGTGAGCAGTTTAGTTTGTCAAAATCTCAATGGACTCAACTAGATAATGACATGTTTTAAGGATTAAGAGTAATGTAATAATATAATACACACAAAGCCTCCAGATATTACCTAAGATACACAGTGATGACCACTCAATGGTAGCTATTATTATTAGACATTGAGTGCTACTCTTGTCCCTGACACACATAAGGAACAGTGGTGAAATCTAAGGGCATTAAATAATGCAAAGCAATTAAGTTGGCCAGCCAATGAAATGTGTTGACATCTGTAAAAATTGCATCCCACAGCCTCACTGGACACACATGCAGGATTCTTGAGGACATGGCTGACACTGTCTCCACAGTGCTGATGAGACTTGCTCCACAGCTCCAAAGGGCTGATGAGACTTGCATGCCAGCAGAAGGGGTGGAGCAAGATGGCAGAAAAGAAGACCCTACCAATCATTCCCCCACTCCAGGAATACCAAATGCAACAACTATATACACACACAAAAAAAGCACCTTTATAAGAACCAAAAATCAGGTGAGCACTCACAATACCTGCTGTTAACTTCATATCGCTGATAGAGGCACAGATGATGGTAGAAAAGACAGTGTTTAATTGCCCATGCCACCCCTTCCCTCTCCCTCAGCAGTAGTCCTGTGGCATAGAGAGAGAGAGTCTGTGTGTTTGGGAAAGGGGGAGCACAGGGAATGTGAGACTTTTCATTGAACTCAGTGCTGTGTTGTCACAGTGTGAAGCAAAACTGTGTTGAATTCAGCTGACACCCACCCATGGAGAGAACATTCTGGCCAGCCCTACCCAGCGGGAAATCCCTCATCCCAGTGGTGGGAACTTGAGTCTAGCAAGCTTCACCAGTGTGAACTGAAGGGTTCTGGGGCCCTAATTAACCTTCAAAGGCAGTCTAAACCACAAGCAATGTAAGACCTAGTGCTGAGCTGGGCTCAGAGCCAGTGGACTTGTAGGCATACAACTTACTGAGACACCAGCTGGGTCAGCTAAGAGAGTGCTTTTGCCACCATTCCTTCAACTTCAGGCAACATAGCTCATGGTTCCAAAAGACTCCTTCCTTCCACTTGAGGAGAGGAAATGGAAGAGTAAAGAGGACTTTGTCTTGCCTCTTGGGTACCAGCTCAGCCACAATAGTATAAGGCACCAATAGGAGTTGTGAGGCCCCCATTCCAGGCCCTAGCTCCTGGGTGACATTTCTAGACACACCCTGGACCAGAAGGGAACCTGCTCCTTTGAAGAGAAGGAACTTGTCCTGGCAGAATTTATTACTTTGCAAACTAAAGAGACATTGGGTCCTGAACAACCAGCAGTGGTAACCGGGTAGTACATGCTCTGGTTCTTGCATGAAACTCTCTGAGACTTCCTGGTTTCAGGTGAGACTCAGAACATTCTCAGCTGTGGTGGTTACAGTGAAAGACTCCTTCTACTTGATAAAAGTGGAGCGAAAAGTAAAAGGGATTTTGTCTTGTGCCTTAGAGGCCAGCTTAGCCACAGTGGGGTAGAGCACCAAGCAGGATCTTGGGGTCTGCAAATCCAGGCCTTGGCTATTGGATGGCATTACTAGACCTACCCCGGGCAAGAGAGGGGCCCATTGCCCTGAAGGATGAGTTCTAGGCCTGGTGGCATTCACCGCAAGCTGACTGAAAAGTCCTTGGGCCCTAAGTAAATGTTGGCAGTGGCCTGGCAGTATTTTCATGGAATTGTGATAGTGGTTGCCATGAGGTAAGGCTCCTCTGCCTACGGAAAGGAAAGGGAAGGGAAGAATAAGGAGGACTAGGTCTTGTGATCTGAGGGTCAGCTCAGCCACAGTAGATTAGAACACTAGATAGATTTCTAAGGTTTTTGACTCCAGCCTCTATCTCCCAGACAACATCTCTGCACCTGTCCGGGGCCTGGGGAAATTAGCTGTCCTGAAGGGAAGAACTCAAGCCTGGCTGGCCTCACCACCTGCTTATTATAGAGCTCTAGGGCCTTCAGTGAACATAGGCATTAGCCAAGCAGTGGTTACAGCAGCTGTTGGGTGAGATCCAGTACTGTTCTGGCTTCAGGTCTGAACCAGCACAGTCCCAGTGGTGGTGGCCATAGGGTTACTTGTGTTACCACACCCACAGCTCCAGGCAGCTCAGCACAAACAGAGAGACTACATTTTTTTTAGAGACAATAAAGGAAGGGAACAAGAGTCTCCTCCTGGTGATCCAGATAATTCTTCCAGATCTTATCCAAGACTGCTAAGGCAATATCTCTACAAGTCTGCAAGAACCACAGCATTGCAGGAATTAGGTGCCTCCTAATGCAGATATGGCTTAGATCACAACACTTAAGTCCTTAAAATTACCTGGAAAGCTCTCTTGAGAAGGACAGGCACAAAATAGCCCAGACTGTGAAGACTAGAAAAAATACCTAACTCTTCAATGTCCAGAAACCAATGAACATCAACAAAGTTCAAGATCATCCAAGAAAATATGCCCTCACCAAGCTAGCTAAATAAAGCACCAGGGAACAATTCTGGAAAATCAGAGATATGTGGCCTTTCAGACAGAGAATTTAAAATAGCTTTTTGAAGAAACTCAAAGAAATTCAAAATATCACAGAGAAGGAATTCAGAACTCTATCAGATAAGCTTAACAAAATGATTAAAATAATTTAAAAGAATCAAATTCTGGAGATGAAAAACGCAATTGACACACTGAAGAATGCATCAGAGTCTCTAAATAGCAGAACTGATCAAGCAAAAGAAAGAACTAGTGAGTTTGAAAACAGACTATTTGAAAATACACAGTCAGAGGAGACAAAATAAAAGAATAGAAAAGAATAAAGCATGCTTACAAGATCTAGAAAATAGCTTCAAAACGGCAAATCTAAGAGGTATTAGCCCTAAAGAGGAGGTAGAGAGATAGGGGTAGACATTTTATTCAAAGGGAGAATAACAGAACTTCCCAAACCTAGAGAAAGATATCAATAACCAAATACAAGAAGGTTATAGAACGCCAAGCAGATTTAACCAAGAGATGACTACTCCAAGGCATTCAAAAATCAAACTCCCAAAGGTCAAGGATAAAGATAGTGATATGGTTCCCATCTGTGTCCCCACCTAAATCTCACGTTGAAACATAATACCCAGTACTGGAAGGGTGGCCTGGTGGGAGGTGATTGGATCATGGGGTTGGAGTTCTGATGAATGGTCTAGTACTATTCCCTTGGTACTATGTCACAACGGTGAGTAAGTTCTTGTGAGATCTGGTTGTTTAACAATGTGTAGCATCTTCCCCATCTCTCTCTTCCTTCTGCTCCAGCCATGTGAAGTTCCCTATTCCCCAATTTGCCTTCTGCCATGACTGGAAGCTTCCTGAGTCCTCCCCAGAAGCAGAAGCTGCTATGCTGCCTGCGTCGCCTGCAGGACCATGAGCCAATTCATCATCTTTTCTTTATAAATTGTCCAGTCTCAGGTATTCCTTTATAATAGTGCAACAACAGACTAATATGGAAAGGATCCTAAAAGCAGCAAGAAAAAAATAAACAAATAATATCCAATGGAGCTGCACTATGTCTGGCAACAGACTTTTCAGTGGAAATCTTGCAGGTGGGGAGAGAGTGGCACGACATTAATTTAAAGTGCTGAAGAAAAAAAAAAAACTTTTACCCTAGAATAGTATATCCTGTGAAAATATCCTTCAAACATGAAGTAGAAATGAAGACTTTCCTAGACAAACTAAAGCTGGGAGATTTCATCAACACCAGAACTGTCCTACAAGAAATGCTAAAGAGAGTTCTTCAATCGGAAAGAAAAGGATGTTAAAGAGCAATGAGACATCATCTCAAGGTACAAGCATCACTGGCAGTAGGCAGTACACAGAAAAAGACAAAATACTATAACACTGTAACTGTGCTCTGTAAAATACCCTTATCTAAAGTAGACAAAAAACTAAAAGATAAACCAATAAAAAAAAAACTACAGTAAATTTTCAAGACATAGACAGTACAATAAGATATAAATAGAAACAACAAAAAGTTAAGTTGTGGGGAGACAACAGTATGGTTTTTATTAGTTTTCTTCTTGCTTGTTAGTTTGTTTGTGCAAGTAGTGTTAACTTGTTATCAGCTTAAAATAATGGGTTATAAGACAGTAATTGCAAGCCTCATGTTAACTTCAAATTAAAAAAAATAAAATGGATACATGAAAAATAAAAAGCAGGAAATTAAATCATACCAGCAGAGAAAATCACTTTCACTAAAAAGAAGAAAAAGGAAGGAAAGAAGGAAGAGAAGCCCACAAAACAACCAGAAAACAAGCAGCAAAATGACAGGAGTAAATCCTCACTTACCAATAATAATGTTGAACGTAAATAAACTAAACTCTGCAATAATAAGACATAGAGAGGCTAAATCGACAAAAAAAAAAAAAGATCTGATTATCTGTTGCCTACAGAAAACACACCTCACCTATAAAGACACACATAGAAAGGAAATAAAGGATGGAAAAAGATATCCCATATCAATGGAAACTAAAAAAGAGCCAAAGCAGCTATACTTATATCAGACAAAATAAATTTCCAGACAAAAACCTATAAAAGATTTTTTTAAAAGTCATTATATAATAATAAAGGGGTCAATTTAATAAAAGGATATAACAAATGCAAATATATATGCACCCAACACTGGAGCACCCAGATGTATAATGAAAATATTATCAAAGAGAGAGATTGACCCCAATACGATAACAGCTGAAGACTTCAACATCCCACTTTTAGCACTGGACAGATCTTTCAGACAGAAAATCAACAACACAAAAGGGTGACTATAGTAAAAATATAATTTAATTGTACTTTTAAAAATAACTAAAAGAGTATAATTGAATTGTCTTTAACACAAAGGATAAACGTTTGAGTGGTGGACACCACATTTATCGTGATGTGATTATTACTCATTGTATGCATGTATCAAATTATCTCATATAACCCATAAATATAGATATCTACTGTCTACCCACAAAAAATAAAAACAAAACATGAATTTAAAAAGAAAGAATTGCATGGTGGGTTCTGGTCAGAAATATAGTTATAATTAAGCTTTAAACAGGCTACACTTTCACCTTCTTTCTTGTTGCTAAAAGTCACAGAGCGCTAGATACCTACCATTTGGATCCCCTATAGAAAGGATCTCTGACATTAGAATCATAAGGCTTTTGTTTAAGGATCATCTAAGATGTGTTTCCGACCTGAAATTCCAGCAACCAGTTTGCAGAGCCCCCACCAAGGAATGGGATCAGAATGAGAAGGCAACTAAATTCTCTCCTTGTCCGGTGACTTCATCCTGCACTCTTCAACCAGTCAACTTCTCTACACTTTGGCCCACTTCAAAACCCCTAAGCCCCCTAACTCCACCTTCCTTGGGGAGATGAATTTGGAGTTTCCTCTCGTTTCCTCCTTTGGTGGCCCTATGATGAAACCTCTTTCTCTGCTGCAACCTGATGTCTCAGCGTACTGACTTGCTGTGTATATGGGGCAAGCAATCTAATACGGTTACAGTGCCTTGATTTATTTGTAGTAAGTCGGTACTTACTAAACGTTAAACAAATGAGTGGATGGATAGTGTTGCTCCATAGGTTCTGAATCTGTAACTTGGAGATAGACCATCAAAACATTTTACAACTGGAATTTTCTCTCTCACCGTAACACTTTCTTTGCTGCACTGTTTTAGAGTTTAGAAGATTATTTCTAGTGTTTTGGAGAATTATCCCCAGTTTCTTGAAATTTTTGTGTAGAATAGCATGATAGGAGTGAACAATTGAAGATACTGATGTCACACTATGTTGGTTACAGAGCACATTAGACTCCTTCTGAAATCAGAAAATGACTCAAAAAAAATAAAATTAATCGAAGCATTTTTTTTTTTGCCAGTCCATTCTAAATTTTGAAAAGTGTCTGGCAGTATCCTTGAAAAATTTGCATAAATCCTGAATGCTTGTCTGCCCGATACTAGTAACTGAACGTGATCGTGAATGGCCACGATATTAAACGTCAAATATCAGGGTTAATTATGAGAAATCTGACAAAACCCTAAACTGTGTGTGGAGAGGGGAGGGAAGACACTGTCTTTTCTGACATTATAATGGTTCCAAAGCCTTTACACTGTCAATCAAAGGAGCTCTGAATGGCCTGGAATTCATTTGCCATTAGCTGCTCTGCTGTGGGAAGCAGCTACAGGACACACTGTTTTCAAATATAAATATCGCTGGCATTTCAAAGATGTCATAGTTTTGTTTTGTTTTTTCCTCCCATCTTAATGTATTGAAAACTACCAATATCTGATGTTACAATGGGTTCTATCATCTAGTTTTGTTAAATACTGTGATCATGGTAAAATAATGAAGAGTGTGCTAATGTATGGATTTCAGCTGTGACCTATAAATCCATGCCATTAGCATATGCCCAGTGTGTCATGTGCCATACTCGCTGTCAAGGCACCTGAGCTCAGGTCTCCCTTAATGCAAGCCATGATGATACATATGGAGTTAGTCACTCTTCCACTGTTTTTTTGCTTCCAAAAATAGCCTCAGCATTGTACATCCTAGCCGTGAGACTTCTCAGGATTGTTTTGCAAAAAAAATGGCTATTTTTTGTATAGAAGTGCCAATCAAGGAGACAGCCCTCAACCTTATGTAACTAGCCAATGCACTCCAGAAATCAGACTTCCCTGGGATTGTTTCAGTAAACACAGGAAAGCTAGAAATTATGTCTACTTTTTAAAGCAGTTTAAAGCAAGTATGAGATGTCAAATAATGCTCCTGGGATATGCAGCCTTATGTCCAACATACATTCTTATGGCAATTAATTTATATAATTTCAAGAGTGGATTATTCCTCTCTGATGATCCTACAACTTCAGTAAAAAGCTTCAAAATGGCCACTTTTAAAGAAGGATGGAGCAGTCATTTTCTGGGCATCCTAGTGGTCTTTTGTGCTAGCTGCAGGGTTGGCTTATCCTGCCACCCCTAGGAAAAAGTGAATCCAGAGAGAATTAAGAGGGGTTTTTAAAGCATCGCATGTGAATGTAATCATAATGTGGTCACCTTCGAATGTGTGGAGAGTCGCTAAAATAAGAAAATCACAGTGCAACAAGACTACCATGTTACACATCTCCACAACCTCATGGATCCTCTGAGTTTCGTTGGTGACCAAAAATTCACATCTCACACTTCTAAAGAGATGCCAGAGAGGAGACTGGGAGGAAGGCAACCCTGCATTCCCGGGTGGCTGACATCCCATCAGCGAGTGACAAGCTGTACCTTGTTCCTGTTCCTACATCCAGGTTTCAGCAGGTGCAGGGCTCTGCAGACAGGCAACCGCAGCTTCCTGCCTTCAAGTTCTAGAGGAGCAGAGGCCTTGTCCTCAGCGTCACCATTTGGCCCTCCCATGTCTGTCCCTTCTTTCTCTGCTCTTCTGTTTCCTTGCAACATTTCATTGCAAACGCATCTCTTAGTGGAAGGAAATAAAGATTAACAGTGAGTGCATCTTCAACCCTGCCATTTAATTTATTTGCATTCTCTATATCATTGACCCTGACTGGCTCAATTCCATAAGGAGGGATAAATATAGCTTACAAGATGAAAAGAATGTCTTGAGACACCAGGCTGAAGTAATACCGTGAACAGGACTTTATTGACAATGCTTATCGGGGGGAGAGCCAAAGACACTCAACATTAGTGTCCCAATTGTTCATTTGAAGACCAATCACAGAAAACCCTGGAATCTTTTAGAGAGGGAATTTAATTAGCAGCACTTGAGATATTATTCAGGCCTTTAACACCTGAAAGTTTGTACCATTTTAATACAAGAGCTACCCTCTTTCAACAAGGCTATTCCCTTGTGACCCAAGAATGCATTTCTTTTACTGTAAGATTAGGTGAGTCTTTACAGAAATAATGGTCTAACCATGGCAGTAAATCCCCAGGCCTGTCTGGCTTCTTGAGGTCTTGTCATTCATGTCTGTCAAATGAGGTTGCCTTAGGTCAGGCCTCTGTCGATATGGAAGTCCAAGCTGTCCACTCAAAAACAAATGCCATAATACAAAATAAAAGCAGTTACTTCATTTTGTACAAAGCTTTTAAACTTGAAGACTGGGGAATGTGTTTTATTAGCTTATTACCCACCTGCCACTTCAGACTGTATAACACCCTTTCCTGGAGAGAGCAATTAAACTGAAAATTCTCGAAGGATCACTTAAGAAATGAATGTTCCAATGCAGGAAAGTGAGGCAGATATAAATAGATGCTGCATAGATATATGGCCGCGTGTATGTTTGCCTGTGTATCCCTGTTTCTTAATGCATAGATATGGGCAGATTTGTACACACACACATTTTTAAGTGAAATGACATGAAGTTGATCTCGAGATCAATAGGTACATTTCATTCTGTGAACTACTGAGCCAAATGCGGTAATGCAATATTAGCTCTTATATGTTAAGGTTGATTTATTAGTCTCTTTATAAGCAACCATGCTAATCTTGTACTTTATTCCAGTGCTCCATTTAATGTTAGTGAGTTTCAAAGTATAGAAGTGAACTGGACTTTCTTTGGGAGGAGTTTGTTGTTGGCCAGGATACACGCACCCACCAGTCAGTCAGGGTGAAGACTAAAAAGTGACACCCTCTTTGCCCACTTAAAATCTCTCACTGGGCCGGACATGGTGGCTTACTCCTGTAATCCCAGCACTTTGAGAGGCCAAAGTGGGCAGATCGCCTGAGGTCAGGAGTTTGAGACCAGCCTGGCCAACATGGTGAAACCCTATCTCTACTAAAAATACAAAAATTAGTCAGGTGTGGTGGTGCATGCCTGTAATCCCAACTACCTGGGAGGCTGATGCAGAAGAATTGCTTGAACCCAGGAGGCGGAGGTTGCGGTGAGCCGAGATTGCGCCGTTGCACTCCAACCTCAGTGACAGAGCGAAATTCTGTCTCAAAAAGAAGAAAAAAGAAAAAGAAAAAGAAAAAGAAAAAAAATCTCTCACTAACTAGAAAAGACTTTAGATGTCATGAATTTCTCTGCAATTTCACCATACTTTAAGTAGAAGTTTTGGAGAAAAGAAAGGAAAATAGATTTACTCTGTGCCATAGTTGAGTCTGGCTTTCCGCCTATTACTTTGTGTGAGTAATGAGTGGCCCTTTTCTGTCTTCCGTGGAATTAAGGAGACAATGAAGACCATGGGAAGCACCAGCTCCTCCCTCTACCTGAGCCAAAGTTCACCTTTCTCTTTCAGCCAGTTATTACAGAAAGGAGTGTTTATTAAACAGCTGTAATCTCAATCCGATCCCCTTACTCCAAGGGACATTTCTAACAATAATTGCATATCTGAGAAGAACATTCTGCTCTCAGAAGTTGCATGCAATTTTTACCACAAAATGTTTTTAATCAGGAAAATGCTAAAATATAAGTGATTTTGTGTTTTTAATGTAATTTTCTTTCTCAGTTCATCTTAATAAATCAATAGCCATCTTTCAAAACCCTGCCTGTTAAAATTGGAATTTCATTTATTTTCCAAGTGTTTCAGAGTCATTTTGTTTTGCAGGATCTGTAAACTAAAAATAAAATCCTAAGCCCCACAATCCCAACCCCCCCAAATGAGGAGACCCCCACTAGGCCAGGGCAACTCCAGAAAAACCTTACAACTTAGTTTCTGCGAGGACAGGACGGGAGATCAGACACACATTGTTATACCCCCTACCTTGTATGGTTTTGACACAACAACTGGCCATCATTAATGTTAAAACTGAGATCCTCAGACTGACAGAGCAGACTCTTTGCAGCAATAAGATACCAAAGTATCAGCAGGACTTAAGGCCATGACAGGCAAGGGTTAAGTCTCGCAGCCCTACCCTTAAAGAATAAATTTTGCTCTAATGGCCACAGGTTTTTCTTTTTCTCTAGCAACTAAACAAGCACTAGCCTTGGGATTAGCAGGATTAAAACAATTTGCAGCTCCACCCGACGCTGACTGACTGACCCCTTGCTCCTGCTCCACCAGCCATTAACTGCGGCGTTCACTGGACAAGAGACTGATTTCAATAACTTCCTCCTGATAAGAAGACCACTGGCCAGGGACTGGTTCTGGCCCATTTACAGAGATTGTACACTTGCGTGCCTTCATGTCCTGAAAGGAGCTTTCGATGTGTAGGGCCTAACTGTAATACATTTAAATGTTACGTCTCCACCCCAAAGTGAACATGACTCATAATGTTACATGCATGTTTGTTCAACACATATGTGTCAGGACTCCCTTCATGAATATTCATAGCTCCTCCTGTCTCCTGTTAAAAATATATGTTTAGCCAACCTATTCAGCATAAAGCTTCTACCCCAACCTCTACTCCTTCCACATGTCTGTGTCTGGTCGTGGCTGGAGGCTGTGCTTCCCAGCCCATGGGAGGGCCACCTTGCCAACTGTAACCCTTCACTCAAATAAAGTCTCCTCTACTTCTCTTCTTAATTTATACATTTGTTTTAAGTTAACAAATCAACACATATTGTAAACAATCTCTTCCAACTAGAGTTTCTGAATTTTTTTACATACATTGTTTTGTTATTTTATTTCCTTAGCTAATAATAATTTTGGGGAAATTTCTCTTTGTAGTAACCATTTTAGCTATGGAAAAAGTGAATAGTTAAAAGATATGTGGTGCCGCTTTTCTGACAAACCCTATGTAAAATATGTACATATATTTTTGAGTTAAGTGAAACTAGCTAAAGACACAGAAATTTGAGTGTCTTCTTTAGTTCTTTCATTTATATTTAATAAGGGGTAGATTTTTATCCATTGCTTTTGGCATGAGAGGGAGAAAAAGGAAGAGGAGGATAATGAGTAGGAGGAGGAGGTATGTGGAGAGAAGAGGGAGGTAAATGAGTGAGAAGCAATTGAACAGTTGTCAGTGGAAGAGATTTGCTTTGCTTTTTGGACACTCAGAAAGGAGTGAAAACTAATCATGACCATTTCACTCCCATCAGAATCACTCAAGTTGCTTAGAGAATCAAAGATTCCTAGAACAAAGGCAACTTTGCACAAATTTCTTTAGAGTACATTTCTTTGGCTCTGGCTACAAGCTGTGCAGACCTACAAATGCATTAGATTTAGTGGGAGAGACAGCTCCAGTGAATACGAGTAAGGTGACCTGTGGGAATTTGGCACCCTTTCCATGGTGCCAGAGACTGGAATATGTTGATAAGAGAAGCAGTGTATTAGCCTGTACTTGCTATGTCAGGTCTCCATGCAAACACTGTGTGTACTCTTGGTCTCTTGGAATGGGAAATGCCTTCCAGAAGGACACTGTGGATACTGAAGTATGAAACTACTAGAGTTGAATGTCACTGCAAAGGTTAAGAAACTTCTCAGACAGAAAGGTTCATGAAATACATTCATAATTTCCCCTTTTCCTTCTCCTCTTCCTCTTCCATGTTCTTCTTATAAACTCTTATTGAAAAACAAAAGATAAAATTGGGTGGGAGAATGAACAATGTCAATCAAAATACCTTTATTTCTCTCTGAGGAAGGGGAAGTTTCGTTTGGTTTCTGCTTTTCTTTTATTTCCATAGGTTATTTTGTTTTATTTCCACGCGTTATTGGGGAAAAGGTGGTGTTTGGATACATGAGTAAGTTATTTCGTGATTATTTGTGAGATTTTGGTGCATCCATCACCCAAGCAGTATTCACTGCAACCAGTTTGTAGTCTTTTATCTCTCGCCCCCTTCCCACCCGTTCCCCCTGAGTCCCCAAAGTCCACTGTGTCATTCTTATGCCTTGGCATCCCCATAGCTTAGCTCCCACTTATGAGTGAGAACATAAAATGTTTGGTTTTCCATTCTAGTGTTACTTCACTTAGAATAATAATCTCCAATCTCATCCAGGTTGCTGCAAATGACATTAATTCATTCCTTTTTATGGCTCAGGGGTATTCAAATATATATATTTATATATATTATATCAAATATATATTATATTAAATATATATTCTATTAATATATATTTATATATTATATATTTATATATAATATGTTTATATATTATATATTTATATATAATATGTTTATATATTATATATTTATATATAATATGTTTATATATTATATATTTATATATAATATGTTTATATATTATATATTTATATATAATATGTTTATATATTATATATTTATATATAATATGTTTATATATTATATGTTTATACATTATATGTTTATATATAATATGTTTATACATTATATGTTTATATATAATATGTTTATATATTATATGTTTATATATAATATGTTTATATATTATATGTTTATATTTAATTGTATATATTATATATATATTTAATTGTATATATTATAATTTATAATATATATAATATATTATATAAAAATATATTTATATATTATATATTATATAATATATTATTATATATTATATATAAATATATAATATTATATATTATATTATATAATATATTATTATATTTATATATAATATATATAATATTATATATATATTGTATAATATATATTATATATTATATAAATATATTCATATATATTATTATATATAATATATTATATTAATATATATTAATATAATATATTATATATAATATATATGAATATATTTATATAATATATTATATATAATATATATTATATATTATATATAATATATAATATATAATATATAATATATATACTATATTATATAATAATATACATTATATATTTATATAATATATTATATAATAATATACATTATATATTTCTATAATATATTATATAATAATATACATTATATATTTATATAATATATTATATAATAATATGTATTATATATTCATATAATATATTATATAATAATATATTATTATATATAATATATTATATAATAATGTATATTATATATTTATATATAATAATGTATATTATATATTTATATATAATAATGTATATCATATATTTATATATAATATATTATATAATAATGTATATTATATATTTATATATAATATATTATATAATAATGTATGTTATATATTTATATGTAATATATTATATAATAATATATATCATATATTTATATGTAATATATTGTATAATTATATATTATATTATATTATATTATAATATATTATATATTATATTATTTATATGTTATATTATATTATAATATATAATATATTATATATTAATAATATAATATATATTATATATAATTATATATTATATATATTTGTGGGGTGTGTGTGTGTGTGTGTATCACAGTTTTTTCATCCACTCATTGATGGGAATTTGGGTTGGTTTCACATTTTTGCCACTGCAAATTGTGCTGCTATAAACAAGTATGTGCTAGAATTTTTTGCATGATTTTTTTTTTTTTTTACTCTGGGTAGATATACAGTATTGGGATCAAACGGTAGTTCTACTTTTGGTTCTTTAAGGAATCTCCACACTGTTTTCTATAGTAGTTGTACTGGTTTACATTCCTACCAGCAGTGTAGAAGTGTTCCTTGTTCACCTTATCCATGCCAACATCTATTATTTTTTGACATTTTGATTATGGCCATTCTTACAGGAATAAGGTGGTATCACATTGTGGTTTTGATTTGAATTTCCCTGATCACTAGTGATGTTAAGCATTTTTAATATGTTTGTTGGCCATTTGTATATCTTCTTTTGAGAATTGTTTATTCATGTCCTTAGCCCCTTTATGTTCAGATTGTTTGTTTTTTTCTTTCTTGTTAATTTGTTTGACTTTGCTGTATATTCTGGATATTAGTCCTCTGTCAGATGTATAGATTGTGAATATTTTCCCTCACTCTGTGGATTGTCTGTTTACTCTGCTGATTGTTCCTTTTGCCATGCAAAAGCTCTAGTTAAATTAAGTCCTAGCTATTTATCTTTGTTTTTAATTGCATTTGCTTTTCAGTTCTTAGTCACAAAATTCTTTCCTAAGCCAAAGTCTAAAAGGGTTTTCCCAATGTTGTCTTTTAGAATTAGAATTTTTATAGTTTCAGGTCTTAGATTTAAGTCTTTAATCCATCTTGAGTTGATTTTTGTATAAGGTTAGAGATGAGGATCCAGTTTCGTTCTTCTACATGTGACTTACCAGTTAGCCCAGAACCATTTGTTGAATATGATGTCCTTTCCCCACTTTGTGTTTTTGTTTGCTTTGTTGAAGTCAGTTGGCTATAAGTATTTGGATTTATTTCTGCGTTCTCTATTCTGTTCCACTGGTCTATGGGCCTATTTTTATACTAGTACCATGCTGTTTTGGTGACTATTGCCTTATAGCATAGTTTGAAATCAGGTAATGTGATGCCTCAAGGTTTGTTATTTTTTCTTAGTCTTGCTTTGGCTATGTGGGCTCTTTTTTGGTTCCATAAGAATTTTAGGATTGCTTTTTCTAGTTTTTTCAAGAATGATCGTGGTATTTTGATGGGAATTGCACTGAATTTGTAGATTGCTTTCGGCAGTATGGTCATTTTCACAATATTGATTCTACCCATCCATGAGTATGGGATATGTTTATGTTTTCATTTGTTTGTGTCATCTATGATGTATTTAAGCAGTGTTTTGTAGTTTTTCTTGCAGAGGTCTTTTAACTCCTTGGTTACCAAACTCAAACCTAGAAGAAAGGAAATAACCAAGGTCAGAGTAGAGTTAAATAAAATTGAGAAATAAATACAAAAGATAAGTGAAACAAAAAGCTGGTTCTTTGAAAAGATAAATAAAATTGATAGGCCATTAGCAAGATTAACCAAGAAAAGAGAGAAAATCCCAATAAGTTCAATTGGAAATGAAACAGGAGATATTACAACTGACACCACAGAAATAAAAAAGGTCATTCAAGGCTACTATGAATGTCTTTACATGCATAAACTAGAAAACCTAGAGGAGACAGATAAATACCTGGAAAAATACAACCCTCCTATCTGAAATCAGGAAGAATTAGATACGCTAAACAGACCAATAATAAGCAGCAAGATAGAAATGGTAATTAAAAAGTTACCAGCAAAAAAAAAGTCCAGGACCAGACAGATGGACAGCTGAATTCTACCAGATATTAAAGAATTGGTACCAATCCTATTGACACTCTTCTACAATATAAAGAGGAAATCCTTCATAAATCATTCTATGACGCCAGTATCACTCTAATACCAAAGCCAAGACAGGACATAATCAAAAAAGAAAACTACAGACCAATATCCCTGATTAACATAGATGCAAAAATCCTTAACAAAATACTAGCTAACCAAATCCAACAACATATCAAAAAGATAATCCTCCACGATCAAGTGGGTTTCATAACAGGAATGCAGGGATGGTTTAACATATGTAAGTCAATAAATGTGATACACCACATAAATAGAATTAAAAATAAAAATCACATTATCATCTCAACAGATGCAGAAAAAGCATTCAACAAAATCCAGCATCCGTTTATGATTAAAACTCTCAGCAAAATCAGCAGACAAGGGACATACCTCAATGTAATAAAAGCCATCTATGACAAACCCATGGCCAACATAGTACTGAATGGGAAAAAGTTGAAAGCATTCCCCCTGAGAACTGAAATAAGACAAAGATGCCCACTCTCACCTCTTTTTTTCACATGGTACTGGAGGTCTAAGGTAGAACAATCAGACAAGACAAAGAAATAAAGGGCATCCAAATTGGTAAAGAGGAAGTCAAATTGTCATATTTTGCTGATGATATGATTGTTTACCTAGAAAATCCCAAAGTCTCCTCCAGAAAGCTTCTTGAACTGATAAAAGAATTCAACAAAGTTTCCAGATACAAAATTAATGTACATAAATCAGTAGCTCTTCTATAAACCAACAGCAACCAAGCTGGGAATCAAATCAAGAACTGAACCCTTTTTACAATAGCTGGTTTCTGCTTTCTTATCACTTCTCTGGCTACATGTACTTCCTCTTAAAGATCTAATGAGTCCATCCTGCTGGTGTTTCCCAAGTTGAAGTCATACCCTGGGCATGATGAGCACCTACACCTCATGTGGTAGATAGGCAATGGACAGACACAATGAATCAGTTTACAACGTCTTGTCTAGGAATATGATAGAGTTTAGAAAAACAAGCAAACAAAACTTTCAATTATGAGCAAGTATCTAAGTTATTAAATTTAGATATTAAGATATGTAAACTATTTATTACTATAAGTTGTCATCTATTACAATGATGAAAATTAAGTGCTGAACTGTAGTTAATATTTAGTTATGAATTTGTAAGTAAAACAACTTAGATCAATTGGAATGTCACAAATTTTATTTAGTAATAGTTATGCTCCTAAAACATAACTTGAAGGTAATCTATAGCTATTGCGTTTCCATTATGTTTTCCCAATGACTTTAGTTTGTGAGGACAGTGATGGCATCAATGTTTTTTCACTTAATAGATAATAAATGTTTCCTAGATTATGGAGTATATTCTAAACTCTATCCTTTTATTAAAAAAGGAAAACAAAAGCATCCACAGATAACTTTTAATACACAAGTAGAAATGAGTGGACCTGGCTGGTCCCATCCAGCAGACAAATCTAGTAGAGTGCTGATGATATAGAACATGCTTCTCTGCATGACCTAACCAAGGGAAGAGAGATGTTGAACAGGAAATAAAAAGATCTGCATACTTACCCCCAGATTTGATTTGCTAGCTGTAGGAGTCTTGTTGAATTTTACTTAGTTTATTCACTTAGGAAAAGTTTTTCCTACAAGATTCACTTAAAAATTAACAAGATAAATTTTATTATTATTATTTTTATAAATGGGGTCTCATTATGTTGCCCAGGCTGGTCTGGAACTCCTGACCTCAAAAGACCCTCCTGCTTCGGCTTCCCAAAGTGCTAAGATTACAGGTGTGTGCTATACCATGCCTGGCCATATCTTTTTCGTTTTAATTTGTGTATAAGCATGGCCAGGTTTCAGAACAAGAATAAACTGTGGACCCAGAACAGAGGCAAGGCTGTGTGGCGCTCAGAGTGTAGGCTTCTGCAGACCTCTCTTAGGAACCCAGTGAAGGTGGTTCCAGGAAGTTTGGGATTCCCCTCTAACCACCCCTGCCGGGCAGGAGGGAGGCACAGACCAGAAAGACACAGATACCCAGGGATACCGGAAAGTGCAGCTTCCAGGCCTGGAGGAACCAGGCGGGAACCCACCCGTGATGGCTCCAGACACAACAAAGGGTAACCAAGTGTGGGGCTCTTGCCAGTCAGGCACTGCTGGCCTGCTGATCACCGGCTGGCTTTAGTAAAATATGGGCAGTGACGCTATGGGTTGTGATTCACCCTCCAAGAACTGTGCTTGCAGTTCCCAACTGATCCAGCACAGGACGCAGTGCCTGTTAACCTGAGCAAGATAAGGATAATAGCACATTGCAATTTCTCACCAAGTTTATTTCCCATCTCCACCTTACTGCCTTTCCTTTAATGCTCAGGGATTTTAGTTCTGGATTGTTATACTTAAAATATTATAATTTTGATACTAGGTAGATTTTTTTCCCCAAGAATTATAACTTAGTTTATTTTGTGCAACTGTAATTACCACAATCCTTGGACTTCATTCAATGTTTACCTGGATTCAGGACTCGATATCAATTTTTTTTTCTATCACATATTTAACTTGTTCACAATGCCTGGCACAGAGTAAGTCCCCAGCTGAAAGCTCTGTGTGCTAACTGATCTTGCAGAATACTCATTTTTCTGACATGTATGTTACAAATGCATTTCCGAGTTATTTGTTGGTCATCCAATTTTGTTTTTGTGATTGTTTTCTAGAGGATTTTCCATGTTGACATCATTAAGTTGGCTTTTACATTTTATGCTTTGCCCAGAAGAACCTATTCCACTCTAAAATTGTAAAATAAATAAATTCCAAACATGCTTTCTTTTAAAACCCATATAATTTTATTAATTTTTTAACATTTTAATCATGGTCTCCTGGACTCCTTTTTTCTTTTCTTTTTTCCTCCTCCTCCTCCTCCTCTTCTTCCTCCTGCTTTTTCTTCTTCTCTTTCATTTGTTGTTGTTGTTGTTGCTGCTGTTCTACAGAGAAAGGGCATCTCTGAGCAAGGTTGCTGAAGCTGAGAGCTGGAAGGAGCTGAGTGTCTTCTAGTCTCTCCCAGGAGGGAAGAGCTGTGCTGATGGACAAGAGGACAGATTGGTCACTGTGGACTTAGCTGACTGCAGGTACCACGTTCAGTGATCTTCATCTTGAATCTTAGTTGCCTGCTCCCTTGGAGATGTGGCTTCTCTCTCCCTATAGATTGTATGGATTTTATACTTCTTCCCATTTTTGTTTATGTGGACATCATCATGCAAGTCCTTACCTGTGCTCTAGATGTTAGAAAAATGAGAAGGCATGTGCATCTGGGAAAAATGAAGCCTAAATCCTAGACGATCTGGGGACTGGCAGCCCATCTCCATTGGAGAGCCTGAGACTGAGTGCTGGGGAGTTATGTGGGACGTCACTCCTCCCCAACAGGTCTGTCCTTTCTAAGCTCCCAATCCAATGCTCCTAAGAGTAAGCCCGACTCCATCGTGCCTGTGAACAGGGTCAGTTGTTTGGTTTCAGGTGGATTTCTGCATTTCCCTTTTGAAGAGAGGTTCCCAGTCCTCTGAGAAAGGACAGGCAGCTGAGGAATAGTGTTTGTCCCAGCCCTGCCCCAGGACACAGTCTCAAAAAGACAAATGTAACTTCTGAAGCCTAAACAGATCCTACTTTTAGTGACTGCAATAAGCTAACCAGGTCTGTTTCAGAACAGCAAACACCCGGAGGAATGCCAGGCTCCTGGTGCGGTCTCCAGCTCTTTCCTGCATCTTTCCAAAGGTGCTCATGTTTACCTTATCTCAGCAGGTGCAGGAGGGTGTGTGTGTGTGTGTGTGTGTGGTGTGTGTGTGTGTGTGTGTGTGTGTGTGTGTGCAGGCCAAGGGAGGAGAGGCAGAGAGGAGAAACTCTGTTATGTCCCATTCATAGAAATTTAGAGAAATGGAAAGATGATGGATGAAGGATGAAGACATGGATTATTGCAAAACTTTGATTTGTTCTTTACCTGTTTGCCAAAAGATTAAGGTGATGTATGGATTAGCATTCACAACTTAATAAAGCAAAAGAGGTATCACTTGCCATAAGTAAAAGGTAAATGTAAAAGGAAATACACCAAGAAATTTGGCCATGGCTTCAATCCCCTTTCTACTGCTAGTGGGGCTTGTATTTGAGATGTTAAGCAAAAGAATGAGATTTTTCTCATCCCTAGAGTTACTCAAGTTTTAGCACTGGGTAAAGGGCTTTCTCTTACTATTTCAGACCTGGGTTTAAAAAAAAAAAAAAGACATTGGGATATGTCGTTGTCTTATTCTAACAAAAGACAACAACGCCAAATGTTTCCTGAAAACGTTATTTTCTCCCAGAAGCAAACTCAAGAAAGAGTTTGTCCTGTGGTCTTGGTTTGATGTGACAAGATGATCAAGTAATATTTTACAAAAGATATGAAGCTATTGTTCGACCTTGAGATTTTGAGATTTTTATAATAAACATGCAAAAATAAGAGGCATAGGTGATGGGATTTTGTTTTCTGATAAATTTATACAGTAACTAGAATTAAAAAATGAAGAAATGAAGATAAATAGCTAACATGCCCATTAAGTCATCTGTCTAAAACATCAATTTTCTCTTTTTAACAATTTTCTCTACTTGACAGTCCCTAGATCCTAATCAACTTCTGTTCAAATTTTTATAATTAGTGAATGTTATGGACTGAATGTTTATGTTCCCCCAGATTTAATGTGTTGAGGCCTTAACCCCCAGTACAGCTATATAGAGAGATAAGGCCTCCAAGGAAGTAGTTAAGGTTGAATGAGGTCATAAGTAATTAAGGTTAAATGTTCTGATCTTACAGGAACACCAGTTCTATCAGATTAGGTGAGGTCCTGATAAGAAGGCACCCCAGAGCTCCCTCTCTCTGCACGTACACACCAAGGTGATGACAGACCGAGAAGATGGCTATCTGCAAGCCAAAAGGAGGGAACTCGTCAGCACCCAAACTCTGGTGATACATTGATCTTGGACTTTTAGCCTCCAGAAATGTGAGAAAATAAATTTCTGTGGTTTCAGCCACCCAACTGATGGTATTTTGTTACGGCAGCTTGAGTAGCCTAATGCACCAAATGAATAGATCATTATTTATAGATCTTGTTTCTCCTTCATCTTCCCCACTAGAATGTAAGATTATTGTGGACAGAGATTTCTGTCTTCTTCGCTAATTGATGTATCCTCCATGTTAAGAATGCGGCTTGCACATGATTATACTCCACAAGTGTCTGTTAAATGAACAAATGTTCCAGGACTGCAACAGAATCCTCTTCGAATTGTGCTCATTTTGCTCCTCTCTTTCTCTGACACCCTCCCTTCTAGCTTGCACCCCAGACTGCCTCTGTTGCTAATGGAAGCTGTTTCTTAAGTTTCCGCAGTGCATTGATGTTCAGCGTAGTTTTCAGTGCTATTTATATTAGAGTACTGTTGTTAAATATGTCCTGGTCAGTACTGGATTTCAGCTAGAAGCGGGAATCCATTCTTAGACACATATTTGTTATATTTTATACATTCCTTGAAAAGCCAGCAATGATGAGGTAGGTTTTGGAATTTGGCTCTGCCACTTAGTACATGCCCCACAAGTTACGTTACTTAATGTCAGCACTATTTCTCATCTAAAAGTGAAGATGGGACCTCCTTGGCCACAGCATGGCTGAAAGGGTTAAACAATATGTCAAATGTGCAGCCTGCAGTTCTGCACAAGGAGTGAGGCCACTGGAGTCACAAAATGCCACTTTCTTGTGAGTCTCACCTTCCTTTCCCATCGTTTCTTTATCTTGTCTTAAGAAGTTGCCTGTTCCCAATGTCTAAGTTGAACTTTAGTAAGTTGAGTACTTTGGGTTTAACTTGGTTGGCAATTTATACACCAGAAACATCACATTCCCTTGCATATGTTGCTGGAACTTCCAAAGTGAATATTACCACCAGAAAATAATTTACGCAGAAAAAAATTAACAAATTATATTGGATGAAATAATAATACTTCTGTTTTACACACAGTGAACACTTTATTTGTGATTGGCACTATGCTTGGTTCAGGGGTGCAAAATTAAGGCAAAACAAAAACCACAGCCCCCACTGCAAGCACTAAGCAAGTGATAGAGTGTGGCTATTTATTCCCACCAAATCTCAAGTGGAATTTTCATCCCCACTGTTGAAGGTGGAGCCTGAGTGGAAGTATGTGGATCATGGGGCCTGATCCTTCATGAATGGTTTGGGCCATCCCTTTGGTGATAATTGAGTTCTCATTTTGAGTTTACAAAAGATCTGGACATTTAATAGTGTGTGGCACCTCCGCCTCACTCTGTTTCTTGCTCCTGCCTTTGACATGTGACCTGCCTGCTCCCACTTTGCCTCCTGTTATGACTTGAAGATTCCTGAGGCTCTGCAGAAGCAGATACCAGCACTCTGCTTCCTGTACAACCTGCACAACAATAAGCCAATTAAACTCTTTTCTTATCCATTACCCATCCTCAGGTATTTCTTTATAGCAGTGCAAGAATGCCCTAAACAAGCATGGGAGTGGGTGGGAGAGTTGGAGAATGTTTTTTGACTCATTTTGCCCTTTCTTCATCATTCATGCTGCTTCCAGGAACATTTTGCTCCTCAGAGCACAAATTCAAAAACAAACAAACAAGCAAAGGAATAGTTTGTATTTACTATTTTTTTTTTTGGTTTGTTTACTTTCAAAACAACAGTTTGTGGCTTCAGTGTGAGGGAAGCCATGGATGGAATTTTCCTGTAGTGATCCACAGAAAGAAATGACCAGGAGAACGTGTCCACCAGGTCCTGCCTCGCTGAAGGACCCTTGGCCAACCCAAGAGGGCCACATGGAGAGGAAGGGCAGTCTGCCACAGACCACTGTAAATGGCCATGCCGAAAGCACTTGGGCAGTGAAGTCATCTGCCAATCACTCCAGCAAGAACACTCTGGGGACAGATGCCAGCCATACAAGGAACTTCTCTTCTTGACACACAAAAGAAAGCAAGAGTGGCATAGAGGAGATGCCTCAGCACCTATAGTCCTGCACTCAGTAGGACTGTGCAGAAGAGAGCTCAACCATTAAGAGGTGCACCTGCAGGCAGAGGCCTGTCCCATGTCACAGTCAACAAAAGCACCAAAGTGATGGCAAACACTTGGGGGGTGGCCAGCCACATGCTACAGTGTGCACACCCCTGAGCAGTGGAGCTGACAGGGTTGGCCCTGGAGGTGGAGACACTGGCAGAGTTTTTACCCCATCATGAGACCAACTCTTAGACAGCAACTGGAACTTTACAAAGCTGTGTCTAGACCTATGCTACAGACTGAAGTCTCTATCGCAATTCCCATGAGCAATGAATTGGCAGCACCTCAACAGACAGCTTTGCTTTCCCACTCTAATCACAATGTGTATGATGGTGATAATGGTCATTTCTTTAGAGAGCCCATGTGGTTTTTTTTCTTGAGGGCTCGTCAGTGTTCTTTACTTGAATTGATACCATATGGTCATCCAAGTGCTGTGATCTACCAGAATGATCTTTCTGTTGCCACAGTTCTGCAGCTATTGATTTTCCAACTAGGTTGACAAGAGAGGTTCAATGTGCAAAATACATTTTAGTGCCTTCATAAGCATGTATTATTGTTTTCTATTTGGCAGTGACTTAGAAGTTCAGGGCAGGTACACAAGGTTACTCTCCTTGTAAATTTAGAGAAGACTCAAGAATTTGTGCCCAAACCCCATGGTAGTAGCTCAGTGTGGTATTCATAGAGCAAGCTTCAGCGTGTCTGTGACTGAGGTGGCGGGCATGGCTTAATGATCTCACAAGATGTGCCAGAGTGCTTAGGACACAGTGGAGCTCAAAAGAGGTAACTGTTATGATTGATGACCATTTGGGGATGAGACCTACCTAGTGAAGCTTCGTTGGACATGCAGCATAACTTCTCTTTTATGAATGTGTCTGTACCCATGGCTGTGGCTTCAAAGCTGGACTTCCTGTAGATATACCCATCTGAAGGTATGATGATTTTGGAGTGTATTTTCTAAAGTCTTACTAACTACACATGTAGAAATAATAATGGCAACAGACAGCTGTTGACCCCTCTTCTTTGTCACGTTGACATTTACTATCTCATGGAAACTCCGTGGGAAAAGTATTCTTATTGTCCCAGTTTTTCAGATAATAAAATGAAGGGTCATGCAGGTAATTGATGGCAGATACAATACTAGCCTTGTGCACTTCTCTTCATCATAATCAGAGCAAAGAGGGCTGTGAAGTCAGAGGATGGGGCCAGGCATTTTCCTGGTACCTCTGAAGAAAAGTCTGCATATGGCCATGCTGAAACCAAAGCAGTGAAGAGAGAGGCTGGAATATGACTACGGCATTTCTGCGTCTGGCTCTTCCAAGCTATGTTCTTGAATTTGCCCTGCTGAGGCCTTGGCAGCCCATGATGCATGAACTACTGCCTATTTGAAAATAGAGCAGTATCTAAATACAGAGAGAGTAAATCAAATGGGGGTAATTTCTTCTCCAGCCAGGAGGTACGACAGGGCTCCTTGACTATGAGTTTGGTTCTTTATGATATTCTGACCTATGTTAAAAGGCATAAAATAAAGTTCAAAGAGCATTCTTGACACATTCCTCACGTCTCCTTCATTACGGCTCCACGAATTTCAACAACTCGGTATGTAGACTTCATCTTTCATTTGACGTTAAAAATACCAGGAGTGAGGGTGACATCGCCCACCTCTGGTAAGAATGTATGCCTGGAAGTGAAATGCAAGGGCACGGGATACCCATGAGCCAAACTGAGCTCTGTTAAAACCAAACCGTGGAGACTGAAGAGTGGTGAGGAGCAAGGAGTCTGAGATGACAAAAAGGGGATGAAAGGTGCTGGAGAAATCAGGTCATGTCATCAGCAGATCTGTACTGTGTTTAAGAAAATAAGTCAAGTTTACTGTAAATAGGAGGAGGAGGACTGCTCAGTGGAAAAGAAGTCCAGTGCTTTGCCCTGAGCTCTGCACAGGCAAGAAAACTGCTGTCAGAGAGACACTGAGCACGGAGCCAAAGAATGCACCCCTGGTGGCCTCCGCAGGCTCCTCAGATGGTTACGGGCTTGCTTCTAGACAGTATGGCTCTCCTGGTAGAGATTTGGAATCACTCAGGGGCACAGGGGAATGTTTCTATGCAAACTGTGAGTGGGTCGAGTGTAGGCAACCCTTTACAGCGAGGCCCATGCCTCGTATTTGACACACCAGCGCAGTAACTGATGAGAAAAAATGGTTTTGACAAGTTCAAGATCCTTCCAAACCAGTCTCCTCCCCAGGCCTGAGGCATGTGGTATGAGAAGGGGGATGCAGACACTGACAGGGCCAAGATAACATAAAGCAGTTCCCTTCCTGGACCATCAATCTCCACGAGAAGCTGGGAGAGTGGACACGTTCACTGCTTTTCATCATGGTACTGTTTCTTTCTTTCTTTCTTTTTAATCCCCTGTTAGTTATATGATTAAGGTACTTTTGCCTGACCTTAGGACCTCTCAACAACCAGTATGTTGCCTTAAAATGAATTCAGCTTCAAAACATTTGACCTGTGAATATCCTCATCATTTAACCTGTTACACAAAGATCATCCTAACTCAATCATGCATTACCCTGGGCTGCCTTCTAGGAAACGCTCATGGTACATATAGGAGGAGAAAGACAAAAGTCTGATGACACCAGATACAATCCCTCTTAAATATTTATTATTGACCTTCATTTAATAGTAAAGAATAAATTGCTGTTAATGATGTAAGTGGAAAGGAGAAACTAGTCTACATCTATACATAAATAAGGGCTGAGTGCACTAAAATATCTGCTTTGTTGATGTATGTTTCGTAATTCACTCTGCCTTCTACAAGACAATGTTTAAAAACACTAAGCATGCCAACTTGCATACAGCAGGCACTTAGCAAACCTATTGTTGATTTTGGCACTTAACAGCTTGGGTCAATTTTGAATAATTAGTGATGCTTAATAGTGAATTTCTTTTGGATTACTTTGTTAGCAAACAAAAATGTATTTTAATTATGGTACCTTGCTGCGAAAAATAAGATATAAATTCCCATCAATAGGCAACCATTTCTTCGATCTCCTGTAGAGAAAACATCTTATTAATTGCTGCATTCAAGCTCAATATCATTTACCAGTGGCCAGATATACCCAGTCATTTCAACACTAAGGAAACAAATAAGTCACCTTCGACAATTTATAAACCTTTACTCACAGATTTTCTAAACTCTTTTCTTGTTTTCTATCTGTTAAAGTTTTCTTCAGCAGGAATGTTTTCCTCTATAAATCATCTTGTTAGAGGATGACTGGCGCCTCCACACAGCGAGAACCAGCGGGCAAGCCAGGTGTGCAAGGGACCCTGATGGATGACAAGAGCTGTTATCCTTCTCAGCGGCCCCAGGAGAAGAATGGATGACTTGGCTTGCTAGAGGCTTGGAGGATAAGGAAATATGTGAGCTCTATGGGAACACAGGATTTTGAAGGATCAACCCCAATTAGGGAGGTGACTTAAGCCAAGCAGCAATAATAAACAACAAATTGTGAAAAATAAAATAATATCAGAAAGTCATTGGAAAACAAGGAAGAAATTTTTTCCCTTTACGGTTTAAGTATTAGAAAGCTGAGAGATCTATTAGAGAAGATCGCAAAGAGTCAATCTAAGCCACCATATTTTCTTGAGTTATGTTATGTAATCACTGTGAATATTGATGATCTATATTTCCATTTGATTTTCAGCATGTGCTTTTTTGCGATCTTTTTCTCTGATCATCTGAGCTAGCAAAATGAAAATATGCAGCAATAGGCTTAAGTTATATTTTCCTCACACATATCACATGGAGATCCCTGTGATAATGTGAAGCGGAGATTGAAAATTGATTGAAAAAATATTAAGAAAAATACCACATCTGCACAAAACCCTTTAAAAAGCCAAACATTTCCCCAAGACCCTATAATTGAAAGTTAAGGTAAAGAAAGTCATCTGTCATGATGTTTTTAAAGATGAAATACTTGCAACCTCATTCCTGCCTTGGTCGGCAGAAGCATGTTCCTCCAACAGAAGCCAGGGGAGAACAACAAATAACCACCTTAGCTTCTTAAAGTGTAGCTTCTAGTTTATGAAAGCTCATTTTGTCTTCATCAACTTCAACATGCGTGTCTTTTAAAAAGATCAAAACACACATACTGTCCGTAGCTGGGATTCTTGGCCAGCTTAAAAATTTAAACTGAAGGGGCAATGGTGTCTGGGTTTTATTAAAGTCCAGGATACACACATTCCTCCTGTCCCAGGAATTGGTCAAAAAGGCAAGTGACAGGCAAACAGAGAGCTCTCACCTCATTTATAATGGAGAAATACTTGATTGTAGAGCCATGTTTCAAAATGTACAAGTTTGAACTTGCACCTGACGAAGACCGGGCGTACAGTGGGGTGAAGCGCATTAGCGTGCCAGCATCAGCACTGACCCAAGCCAGGGTCATGTGTTCAACATTGTGGCAAATTGGATACACAGGGTATGTGTTCATTTTTATCTGGCCACGAAGTTTTTGTTTATAGGCACATCAGGGAGCAATAACCTAATGACCCCTCAGTGTTCTGGAGCCTTGAACCAGGGTCTTAGTTCTGATGAGATTTTGGATGTCAGCACAAGGGAGACAGAGCTAAAGTGAATAAATTCCACTGTGTAAAAGTGGTAAGTATTTTCTAAAAATCATCTCTGAAGGCAAAAGACTCATCTCCAATGACTGGATTTGTCATGCAAGTGTAGACGCGGCTAAGGAGAACACTAGCAGGGCAATTTAGATGAAAAATTGGCCTCATTGATTGCTTCCGCAGTTACCTAATCAAAATTACTAAATTCAATTTTCTTAAAACACGCTGTGTGAAGTTGATCACCTTTCTTCTAGTTTGAAAATGTTCATGAACTCAAAACACTGGGTAAAAGCAAATTTGATCTGACAGGACCTAAGGCTGGCTGAGAAACGACGCTGCAAATATTTCTCCTTCCCCAGCTGCTCGGTGAAACCTTGATAACAAACGATAATGCTTGTGGGGTAATGGATCACCTCCAGGGGCCCCGGGCCCTGCCAGCATAACGCCCGCGTTCACTCTGTTTGCAACACTTCCTCTCTCCCTTCTCTACCTGTTATTTATTCCACCTGATATATCTTCCTAGATTAGCTTCATGAACACCTGGTCAATTCCGAGGATGCTTGTGGAGGAGAGAAGGATCCCAGCGATATTCAGCTGGCTGTTTTGGCAGCACACAGTTTGGGTTCTAAAATGTAGAGGCTGACGTGTTCTTCATTCCCTCACGTTCTTCCATAAGACTGGCCATTGTGCAGCTTTTATTCTACTGCACAGCTGCACCCTGTATTGTTCTGACACTCTGGTTGTTACTTGCAGAAGCAAAAATGAATATGACCAAACCAAAATACAACCCCATTCCCAGAAGACACACATCATCCGTGTGGTGGTGGGGCTCAGCTGCAGCACCACTGCAAACGAAGGTCAGTGCACGCAGACTCCATGACCTGGACATGATGTGTATTGAAATATACAAGCATGTAAGCATCTAGATTCTCTATTATTTGAGTAACCATACTCTATGTTTGTTCATTTTCAGTTAATAAAAATTTACATTGTTAAAGTTTATTCATAAATAAGTCTCATTTGATGCATCTCTCAGGAGAACCCAGTTAAGGTTTTAAACACATATTTTCCAATTTTTCTTTAAAATTTAATGCTTATTTAATCCTATGTGTAATACTACATGAATGCAAAAATGCACCATTTTTCCCTTTTCTTGTGTCCCATTTTCCTTCCTCCTGACTTCCATATATGGCCATCAGTATCACCTAATATCAAACTAATGTATCTTTATTAGTTGCCTATAAATGTAACAAGTCATCATAAACTTCACTATTTCACTGTTTCAGCAGGTCTGGGGATGGCTTTGCCGGGTTGTCTGCTAAGGTCTCACAACACTGACATCCAAGTGCTGGCTGGACTGTGTCCTTATCTGGAGACTTAATGGGGGTAGGACCCACTTCCAAGCCCCACAGGTTACTGGCAGAATTCATTTTCTTTTTATTGCAGAATTCACAGCAGCTTGACTCTTCGAAGCCAGCAAAGGAGAGAGTCTCTGCTGTTTTAAATTCCTTTCTTCTAAAGCTGTTTTTAAAGGACTAACCAGAAGCGGCCAGGTCCACCTAGGTGAATACAGTTTGATGAACTTAAAGTCAATGGATTGGGGATCTGTTTTAATCTCTTTGGGCTGCTGTAAAAAAATACCTTAGACTAGGTAATTTCCGAAGAAGACACATTTGTTTCTCACAGTTCTGGAGGCTGGGGGGTCCAAGACCAAGGCGCTGGCAGGTTTAACTGATGGTGCTATCCGGGTGCCTGCACCTCACTGATGGTGCTATCCGGGTGCCTGCACCTCACTGATGGTGCTATCCGGGTGCCTGCACCTCACTGATGGTGCTATCCGGGTGCCTGCACCTCACTGATGGTGCTATCTGGGTGCCTGCACAGGGCACAAAAGATAGAAGGCCCAGGCAGCTCATTCGAGCCTCCTTTCTAAGACCTTTCATTAGTTAATCCCATTCACCTGGCAGAACCCTGGTGACTCAGTCATGTCCCTAAAGATGCCACCACTAGAATCCTACCATGATAGGGATTGAGTTTCCACACGGATTTTACAGGGTTTCAAATGTTCAAACCACAGTAGGACCTTGATTGTATCTACAAAATCCTTCACTTTTACCATATAATGTAACGAAATCACAGCAGTGCTAGCCGGGCATCTTTGCCATATTGGATTTGTTAGAAGCACGTTGCAGAACTCATGCTCGTGCAGAGGAAGAAATTGCAAAATATCCTAGATGCTGCTTGCCAAACATCCTTCTATATTTTACATGCATTGATAAAATCAAAATTTATACGTCTTAACATATAGGTCCCTACACTGACAGTGCCCTAACAGTTGTCATTGCTGTCCACAGAACACAAAGCCTTATCCTGAAACCCACAACAAGCCTTTGCCTAAAGACTGTGAAGTCCTGTGCAGTAGGCCTGAAGGAGGGCAACTGACAGGAATCAGGGGGTGGGCATCCTAGCTCCACTGATATTTGGTTGTCACCACTGTGAGATTCATTCCTCTGTCTTACAATGCCTGGCAGGACTGAGACCTAGGTTTTAGAGGTAACATCCTTAACAATACACCTTGTCTCAGCTGTTCCCTTCCCTGTCTCATTTCCACAGTCCTCTCCTGGGCCTTCCTGAGGTCACTTCCCAAATTAAGCACCTGCCATTGCGTTCCTGACTCAGCTCTGGACCTGGGGAGCCCACATAACACGGCTGTTCTTACCTTTACAAACAGGGTCTTGGGAAGTGCACCCTTGGCATGGGTGTAGGAACTAGAGCTACTCTAACAATGTACCATGGCCGGGGCAGCTTAACGGAAATTTATCATCTCACAGGTCTGGAGGCTGGAAGTTGGAGGTCAAGGTGTCTGCAGGCTTGGTTCCTTCTGAGGCTGTGAGGTAGATTCTGTTCCATGTCTTTCCTCCAGCTTCTGGTGTTTTGCTGACAATCTTTGGTGATTTCTAGCTTGTAGAAGCATCACTGCAATCTCTGCCTTCATTCTTACATCGCATTGTGTGTGTGTGTGTGTGTGTGTGTAAGTGCATGTTCAAATTTCCTCCTTTTAAAAGGATGAAGAAGCATCTTTAATAAAGCTTGTGCATAGAACAAATTATTTATTAAAGAAGCTTCTTTGTCCTTATAAAAAGTCATAGTGTTCAATAGCACAATAAGGTAACTAAAGTTAAATAATTTATTATATACTTTCAAAAAGCTAGAAGAGAGGATTTTGAATGTTCCCAACACGATGAAATAATGAATGTTTAAGGCAATGGATAACCTAATTGCCCTGATTTGATTTTTACACATTGTGTGCTTTTATCAAAAATCTCATCTGCACCCAAAGTTACTGTAACTTTACTGTATTTGTTTATTAGTTAAAACGATGTTGGATGAAATCTTTAGGGTTTTCTACATATAAAATTATGTCATCAGCAAAAACTGACAATTTCTTTTAAAAAATTTTTTTTCTTTGGATGACTTTTATTTCTTTTTATTTCTTTCTTTTGCCTAATTGCTCTGGCAAAGACTTCCACTATTATGTTAAATAGAGGTGGCAGATTTTGTTTTAGATCTTAGAGAAAAGAGCTGCAATGTTTTACCATTGAGTATAATGTTCTCTCTGAGTTTATCATATATGGCCTTTATCATGTTGAGATACATTCTTTCTATATTTAATTCATTGAGTGTTTTTATAATGAAATGATGTTGAATTTTATCTAATTCTTTTTCTTTACCAAATGAGATTATCATAATTTTTGTCTTAAATCCTCTTAATGATTTGCATAATTTGAACCATCCTTGCATCTCAGGAATAAATTCCACTGGATCATGGCTAATGATCCTTTTGCTGTGTTGTTGAACTTGGCTTGCTGGTATTTTGTTGAAGACATTTGCATCTATGTTAATCAAGGATATCAACCTACAGCTTTTCTTTCCTTGTGATGTCTTTTTCTGTTTTGGTGTCAGCATAATGTAGGCCTCATAAAAAATGTTTGGAAGTATCTCCTCCTTTTTGACTTTTTGGAAGCTTCTGATGGATTGGCATAAGTTCTTTAAATATTTGATATAATTCAACATGAGGCCATCAAAGCCTGGGCTTTTTTCTTTTTTTCTTTCTTTTTTTTTTTTTTTTTTTTTTTTGTTTTTGAGATGGAATCTCCCTCTGTTGCCCAGGCTGGAGTGCAATGGTGCCATCTCACTCACTGCAACCTCCCCTTCCCGAGTTCAACTGATTCTCCTATTCTCCTGCCTCAGCCTCCCGAGTAGCTGGGACTACAGGAGCATGCCACCACTCCCAGTTAATTTTTTGTGTTTTTAGTAGACACGGTGTTTCACCTTGTTAGCCAGAATGGTCTGGATCGCCTGACCTGATCTGCCTGCCTCAGCCTCCCAAAGTGATGGGATTACAGGCCTGAGCCACCTCAAAAGCCTGGGCTTTTTTTAGATGGAATACTTATTACTGATTTAATCTCCTTACTAGCTATTGGTGTCTTCAGATTTTTTATTTTTAATTATTCACTCGATAGGTTATATGTTTCTAGAAATTTATTCATTTGTTCTAGGTTATCCAATTTTTTGACATACACATAACTGGTCCTAATAGTCTCATGATTTTTTGTAGTTCACGGGTATCAGCCATAATGTCTCTTCTTTCATTCTTTTAATTTTATTTGAGTCTTCTCTCGTTTTTTCTTAGTCTAGCTAAAGGTTTGTCAATGTTGCTTATCTTTTAAAAACAATTTTTGGTCTTATTGATCTTTTCAATCATTTTTTTCTAGCCTTTATTTCACTTATTTCTACTTGGATCTTTATTATTTCTTTCATTCTGCTGACACTGGGCTTAGTTTGTTCTTTATTTTTCATTTCTTTGAAGTCTAGTGTTTATTTGATATCTTCTTTTTTTAAATAGTTGTTTTTTTTTTTTTTTTTTTTTTTCTTTTATTATTATTATTATTATTATTATTATACTTTAGGTTTTATGGTACATGTGCGCAATGTGCAGGTAAGTTACATATGTATACATGTGCCATGCTGGTGCGCTGCACCCACCAACCTGTCATCTAGCATTAGGTATATCTCCCAATGCTATCCCTCCCCCCTCCCCCCACCCCACAACAGTCCCCAGAGTGTGATGTTCCCCTTCCTGTGTCCATGTGTTCTCATTGTTCAATTCCCACCTATGAGTGAGAATATGCGGTGTTTGGTTTTTTGTTCTTGTGATAGTTTACTGAGAATGATGATTTCCAATTTCATCCATGTCCCTACAAAGGACGTGAACTCATCATTTTTTATGGCTGCATAGTATTCCATGGTGTATATGTGCCACATTTTCTTAATCCAGTCTATCATTGTTGGACATTTGGGTTGGTTCCAAGTCTTTGCTATTGTGAATAATGCGGCAATAAACATACGTGTGCATGTGTCTTTATAGCAGCATGATTTATAGTCCTTTGGGTATATACCCAGTAATGGAATGGCTGGGTCGAATGGAATTTCTACTTCTAGATCCCTGAGGAATCGCCACACTGACTTCCACAAGGGTTGAACTAGTTTACAGTCCCACCAACAGTGTAAAAGTGTTCCTATTTCTCCACATCCTCTCCAGCACCTGTTGTTTCCTGACTTTTTAATGATTGCCATTCTAACTGGTGTGAGATGGTATCTCATTGTGGTTTTGATTTGCATTTCTCTGATGGCCAGTGACGGTGAGCATTTTTTCATGTGTTTTTTGGCTGCATAAATGTCTTCTTTTGAGAAGTGTCTGTTCATGTCCTTCGCCCACTTTTTGATGGGGTTGTTTGTTTTTTTCTTGTAAATTTGTTGGAGTTCATTGTAGATTCTGGATATTAGCCCTTTGTCAGATGAGTAGGTTGCGAAAATTTTCTCCCATTTTGTAGGTTGCCTGTTCACTCTGATGGTAGTTTCTTTTGCTGTGCAGAAGCTCTTGAGTTTAATTAGATCCCATTTGTCAATTTTGGCTTTTGTTGCCATTGCTTTTGGTGTTTTAGACATGAAGTCCTTGCCCATGCCTATGTCCTGAATGGTAATGCCTAGGTTTTCTTCTAGGGTTTTTATGGTTTTAGGTCTAACATTTAAGTCTTTAATCCATCTTGAATTGATCTTTGTATAAGGTGTAAGGAAGGGATCCAGTTTCAGCTTTCTACATATGGCTAGCCAGTTTTCCCAGCACCATTTATTAAATAGGGAATCCTTTCCCCATTTCTTGTTTTTGTCAGGTTTGTCAAAGATCAGATACTTGTAGATATGTGGCATTATTTCTGACGGCTCTGTTCTGTTCCATTGATCTATATCTCTGTTTTGGTACCAGTACCATGCTGTTTTGGTTACTGTAGCCTTGTAGTATAGTTTGAAGTCAGGTAGTGTGATGCCTCCAGCTTTGTTCTTTTGGCTTAGGATTGACTTGGCGATGCGGGCTCTTTTTTGGTTCCGTATGAACTTTAAAGTAGTTTTTTCCAATTCTGTGAAGAAAGTCATTGGTAGCTTGATGGGGATGGCATTGAATCTGTAAATTACCTTGGGAAGGATGGCCATTTTCATGATATTGATTCTTCCTACCCATGAGCATGGAATGTTCTTCCATTTGTTTGTATCCTCTTTTATTTCCTTGAGCAGTGGTTTGTAGTTCTCCTTGAAGAGGTCTTTCACATCCCTTGTAAGTTGGATTCCTAGGTATTTTATTCTCTTTGAAGCAATTGTGAATGGGAGTTCACTCATGATTTGGCTCTCTGTTTGTCTGTTATTGATGTATAAGAATGCTTGTGATTTTTGCACATTGATTTTGTATCCTGAGACTTTGCTGAAGTTGCTTATCAGCTTAAGGAGATTTTGGGCTGAGACAATGGGGTTTTCTAGATATACTATCATGTCATCTGCAAACAGGGACAATTTGACTTCCTCTTTTCCTAATTGAATACCCTTGATTTCCTTCTCCTGCCTAATTGCCCTGGCCAGAACTTCCAACACTATGTTGAATAGAAGTGGTGAGAGAGGGCATCCCTGTCTTGTGCCAGTTTTCAAAGGGAATGCTTCCAGTTTTTGCCCATTCAGTATGATATTGGCTGTGGGTTTGTCATAAATAGCTCTTATTATTTTGAGATACGTCCCATCAATTCCTAATTTATTGAGAGTTTTTAGCATGAAGGGTTGTTGAATTTTGTCAAAGGCCTTTTCTGCATCTATTGAGATAATCATGTGGTTTTTGTCTTTCGTTCTGTTTATATGCTGGATTACATTTATTGATTTGCGTATATTGAACCAGCCTTGCATCCCAGGGATGAAGCCCACTTGATCATGGTGGATAAGCTTTTTGATGTGCTGCTGGATTCTGTTTGCCAGTATTTTATTGAGGATTTTTGCATCAATGTTCATCAAGGATATTGGTCTAAAATTCTCTTTTTTTGTTGTGTCTCTGCCAGGCTTTGGTATCAGGATGATGCTGGCCTCATAAAATGAGTTAGGGAGGATTCCCTCTTTTTCTATTGATTGGAATAGTTTCAGAAGGAATGGTACCAGCTCCTCCTTGTACCTCTGGTAGAATTCGGCTGTGAATCCATCTGGACCTGGACTTTTTTTGGTTGGTAAGCTATTGATTATTGCCACAATTTCAGCTCCTGTTATTGGTCTATTCAGAGATTCAACTTCTTCCTGGTTTAGTCTTGGGAGGGTGTATGTGTCGAGGAATTTATCCATTTCTTCTAGATTTTCTAGTTTATTTGCATAGAGGTGTTTGTAATATTCTCTGATGGTAGTTTGTATTTCTGTGGGATCGGTGGTGATATCCCCTTTATCATTTTTTATTGCATCTATTTGATTCTTCTCTCTTTTTTTCTTTATTAATCTTGCTAGCGGTCTATCAATTTTGTTGATCCTTTCAAAAAACCAGCTCCTGGATTCATTTATTTTTTGAAGGGTTTTTTGTGTCTCTATTTCCTTCAGTTCTGCTCTGATTTTAGTTATTTCTTGCCTTCTGCTAGCTTTTGAATGTGTTTGCTCTTGCTTTTCTAGTTCTTTTAATTGTGATGTTAGGGTGTCAATTTTGGATCTTTCCTGCTTTCTCTTGTGGGCATTTAGTGCTATAAATTTGTTTATTGCTATAAATGTCCCTCTTAAAACTGTTCTGCTACATCTCATAAGTTTTGTTATGTGTGTTTTCATTTTCATTTGTCTCATGATATTTTTACATTTTCTTTTTAATTTCTTTTGACTTATTGATTGTTCAGGAACCAGTTGTTTAATTTCTATGTACTTGTTAATTTTTTGAATTTTTTTCCATTATTGATTTTTTGTTTCATACCATTGTTGTCAGAAAAGATCATGGATATGATTTCAATCTTCTTAAATTTGCTAAGACTGATTTTGTGGCTTAACACATGATCTATCCTAGAAACTGTTCCAGTTGTGCCCTTAGTAAGTTACCATATTCTGTTATTGTTGGATAGAATATTCTATGTGTGTCTCTTAGGTCAATTTGGTCTAAAGTATTGTTCAAGTTCAGTGTTTCCTTATTAGTTTTCTGTCTGGATGATCTATCCATTATAGAGAGTGTGCTATTGAAGTCCCCTACTATTATTGTATCGCTCACTACCTTCAGACCCTTTCATATTTGCTTTATATATCCCATGTAGGGTGCATATTGATTTATAATTATAAGAGCCTCTTGATAAATTGACACCATTATCTTTATATAATTTCCTTCTTTACCTCTTTTTATGGTTTTTGACTTTAAGTCTCTTTTATCCAATATAAATATAGCCACACTTACACTCTTTTGATTTCTATTTCTGTGAAATCGTTTTTCATCTCCTCACTTTTAGCCTCTGTGTATCCTGAAAAGCAAGGTGAGTATCTCGTAAGGAGTATATAACTGGGTCTTTTTCATCCATTCTGTTACTATATGTCTTTTTATTGGATAATTGAATCCATTTGCATTTAAGATAATTATTAATAGGTCAGAAATTTCTACTGTCATTTTTTGTACATATTTTGTCTTTCTCCCTCTCTTGCTGTTTTTCATTGTGGTTTAATGATTTTCTATAGAGGTATGTTTCCATTCTTTCTATTATATTGTATGTGTGTCTGTCTGTCCGTGTGTGTGTGCACGCGTGCACACATCTACTATACATTTTTGCTTTGTGGTTATCATAAGGTTACATAGAACATATTACAACAGTCCATTTCAAGCTGATAAGTATGATTGCATACAATTCTGTACTTTTATTTCACCCTTGTTTTATTATTTTTTTTTTCTTGAGACAGAGTCTCACTCTGTCTCCCAGTGCAGTGGACAGATTTTGGCTCACTGCAACCTCCACCTCCCAGGTTCAAGCGATTCTCCTGCCTCAGCCTCTTGAGTAACTGGGATTACGGGCATACACCACCATGCCCAGTTAACTTTTTGTATTTTTAGTAGAGCTAGGGTTTCACCATGCTGTCCAGGCTGGTCTCAAACTCCTAACCTCAGGTGATCTGCCTTCCTCAGCCTCCCAAAGTGCTGGGATTCCAGGCATGAGCCACTGCACTTGGTCCTTATTTAGCTTTTTGATACCAGAATTTACATCACTTTCTACTATGCATTTCCTGACTATTTCAGCTATAGGTGTAGTTAGTAGTTCTGTAATTTAACCCTTGTACTAGAGCTAAAATTGCTTTATACACCACTGTTGCAGTCCTGGAGTTTTCTGAATGTGGCTCTATATTACTTATATCATGAAGTTTTGTGCTTTTGTAGCTTTTAGGATATTAATTAGTGACTTTGTGTTTCAGCTTAAGAAAACTCCCTTTCAGCAGTGTCTGTAAGGCAAATCTAATGTTTATAAACTTCCTTACCTTTTTGTTTGTCTGCCAAAATTTATATTTCTCTCTCATTTTGGAAGTACAGCTTTGCAGGTTGAAGTATTCTTGGTTGGTCATTTTTTGGTTTTCTTTTTCTTTTTTTTTTTCACTGCTGTGAATATATCATCCCTCTCCCTCCTGGCCTGAAGGATTTCTGTTGAGAAATCACCTGACAGTCATGTGGGAACTCCTTTATATGTGATATGTTTCTTATTTCTCATGACTCCCAGAATTTTTTCTTTGTCTTTGATTTTGGATAGTTTCTGGTGAACTCTTCTTTGAGTTAAATTTTACTTGCGATCTCTCCACTTCCTGTACCTGGATGTTGTCATCTTTCCTCAGATTAGGAAGATTTTCAACCATTATCATTTTACATATACTTTCTGACCCTTTTTCACTACCTTCTTCTTAAATTTCTATCATGTGCACGTTAGTTCTGTTGATGGTGTCCCATAATTCTCATAGGCTTTCTTCATGCTTTTTATTTATTTACTTTTTGTTCTGATTGGATAATGTTAAAGGTCCTGTCCTCCAGCCAACTGAATTCTTCCTTAGCTTTATGAAGCTGGCTGTTGAGCCTTTCTTTTGCAATTTTCAGTTCAGTCATTGTATTCATCATTGCTAAAATTTTTATTTTTTATTGTTTCTATTCATTCATTAAACTTTTTTTGTTTATGCATTGTTTTCCAAATTTCCTTTAGTTTTATTATTTTGTGTTCATTGTTGGAGCTTAGTTAGTTTCTTCTGGAAGTATCATGATTCTGAGTCTTTATAGTCCTTGTATCTTTGTGCTGGTATCTGCCCATTTGAGAAGACAGCCACATTTTCCAGCTTTTACAGGTGTTCTTCATCAGGGATAGACCTTCATTACTTGGTTTAGCTGGTAATAACCCTGGAGAGAGGCCAAGGCAGGAGGATTGCTTGAGCTCAGGAGTTCAAGACCAGCCTGGGCAAGATGGCGAAACCCCATCTCTACAAAAAATTAGCTGGGTGTGGTGGTGCATGCCTGTAGTCGCAGATACTCAGGTGGCTGAGGTGGGATGATGGCTTGGGCCCAGGTGGTGGAGGCTGCAGTGAGCCAAGATGACACCATTGCACTCCAGCCTGGGTGACAGAGCCAGATCCTGTCTCAAAAATAAATAAATAAGTGTAAATACAAATAAAATAACCCTGGACAACAAGCTTGCTTTCAGGTTCTCTAAATGGCTGGGCTGCTGCATTGCTCTGAGTTCGGGTGGGACAGCTGGCTTGGCTCTGCTACCTGGCAAGACCATTGGCTGAGCTCTGGAATCAGGCTGTGCTGCTGAATGGTCACTGCAATTGCCCCAGACTGAGTTGGGTCACAGGGTATATTCTCTGGCCAGGAGGTACCACTACTTAAGTTTGGCAGTTGAACAAAGTTGGAGGCAGGGCCTGAGGTTAGGTTGAGTTACTGATTAGAATGGATGGAATTAGCTGCTATGCTCAGTAGAAAAGCACAGTTGGGCTTTTCCTTCCTGCCTGGGTGAAACACTGGGTGGGCTTTGAAGTTGCATGGTGTGCTGTTCAATTCCCAGTCATAGAGCATCTTTTCCTACCTCTTTGCTAAAGTTTGCTGTGGCAGTTGTCTCCCTCCCTGGGTAGGGCCCATGGGTAAGGAGTAAGGCTGATCCTGGAAACTGGCCATCTAGGGATTCAAGCCAGGTAGCACCTGTCTCTGTTTCTGGGAGTGACCAGCTCTCCTTTACGGTGAGTTGTGCTGTTAGCTTGTACCTCTGATTGGGCACCACCAGTGGCAGGTATAGAGAGCTACCAGCAAGATTTGCATGCTGGTCACTGTGGGCTCTGCCTCCTTGCTTTCTTTCCTCCTGACCCCAGGTAATCCATCTGCCATTTTCTCCTATGTTCCTCTTGAGGAGAGACAAGGTGAGCTTCCTGGGAAGTGCCTTCGAATGCTAGGGAAGCTGGAGATCCTACTCCACGTCTGTTTTCTGGGAATCTTCTGCATGCGGCACTGTGCTGACTTGGGGGAGGGAGAGAAGTGACTCAGTGAAAGTGAGACTCTTTCTCTTACCTTTTCCATGCAGATTTTTTTCCATTCTATAGACCATAAACTTATTCCCAAGTTTAAGTATTTTAGCTAAGGTGTTTTTGTCTGTGGATAGTTGCTAGTTAAACTTTCTGTGGGGGGACGTGAGGCTTGGCATGTCTTCTTCTGCCATCCTCCCAATGTCCTTCTTCAGAACAAACTTGTTTAAACTGTATGATTTATCTGTTCAATGTTTACTTTTTAATAGAAGCAGATGAATTCATGGACATGTGTGTAACTGTCTGTTAATCAACATGTATCTAACAACCCTCTATCTAGCTGTCAGTCTCTCCATGTATCTGTTATCTATCAATCACCTATTCATATAACTGCTGTTAGACATTCAATACCAAGCAGCAGAGGACCATAACTCCTGAGATATGGGAAAAAACAAGATGGGTCTTTATTTTAGGGGGCACTTTTCAGGTAGTGATGTAAAATGAAAACATAAGCAGGACACAGTACTCTCACTGAGCTGAGGTGAGAAAAATTAGAATCCAAGAAGACTGAAGTATTTGAAATTTGCAGATCAAATCACTAAAAAACGGGAGCAACATAAAGACAGAGCCTCAGAAATCTACATGGGGTCGGGTCCCCTCGAATATTCAACTGAATGTCAACCTACATCCTGTGTGTCAGGTCAGATAGAGGCTGGACAATCAACAGCTACTGGGTAATTTTAAGGTTAACCACACAAAACTATGAACAGGGCTCTGAGACACTGAGCTCCAAATAGTCAACCTGGAAAGGCCTGGCCCAAGGCTGCTGGGTGAGATGTCTGTGTAAATTTTCTGGATGACATCAAATTTTCTTTTACAGGAGCTATATAATGGGGCCTTTCAACTAGCAATAAGGGAAAAAGTACCTATTTCCAGAGAGCCTCAGCAACAGAATTTGTTGTCAAACTTTTGGGCGTTTGCCAATCTGATAGTGAGAAGAGATATCCCCTGTAGTTTGGATTTATGTTTCTCTAATTATGAGGGAAATTAATGTCTTTTCATATGATTAAGCACTACCTGCATTTTTTTTACTATGATCTGTCTATTCGTATGTCTAGCTTATTTTGCCACTGGAATTTTTTCTATACTGTTAGAAGTTCTTTAGATATTAGAGGTATTAACTTTCTGTCACGACATGGGTTGCAAATTTTTTTCTAGTTTATTATTTCTTTTTCTGGCATACATATATATACACATATATAATGTTTCTGCAAATCTTTTATTATATACCATTCATATGGTTTTATTTTTATTGTAACTATCTAAATGTTGAATTTAGAATGTATTCTGATATAAGATGAGATAAATGGATTCAACTTTACCTTTTCATCTGATTGCCTATCTCATTACTCTAATATCACTTATTAAAAAGTCCATGTGTTCCCATTGACTTAAAATGCCATCTTTATCATATATTAAGTATCTGCTTTCAATTGTGTCTATTTCTGGATATTCTATTCTGTTTCATTGGTGTGTTTATCTAGCCATGAGCAATAATCACTCTGTTTTCATTAATATGCTAAACTTCAAAGTCATGCATTACTTAACGACAGGGCTACATTCTAAGAAATGTGTTATTAGGCAATTTTTTTTGCTGTGAAAACATCATAGAGTGCATTACAGAAACCTAGATGGTCTAGCCTACCACAAACCTAGGCTATACGGTCTAACCTATTGCTCCTGGGCTGCAAAGCTGTGCAGCATGTGACTGTATTGAATGCTATAGGCAGTTGTGACATGACAGTCAATATTTGTGTATCTAGACATATTAAACATAAAAAATGCAGTAAAAACACAGTACTATAATCTTATGGGACCACTGTTGTATATGCAGTCCATCGTTGACCAAAACATCATTATGCAGTGCATGACTGTATTTTAACACTACTGCCCTTCTACTATTAAACTTGAAATTACATTGAACTTGCAAATTAACTTGTGGAGTACTGACATTTGTGACATTGAGAAATCCCGTTCAGGAATATGGTGTGATTTTAGATAGACTCATGTTTCCTTTTTCTGTTTTTTAGTACAATGTTTTACTGTCAACTTTTAACACAGAAGACAAAATGATCACTTTAAATGTAAATCAAATCATGTCTTTTGTCTGCTCAAAACCTTAAAATAATGCTTCATCTCACTCAGAACTCTAGACACTCCCAGGGGGCTACAAGTGCCTGCAGAATCCACTAGGTCCCGCTGTGACCTTCTCTGCCTCTTTCTCTGACTCCCTTCTTCCTCTGTTCCTTGATAGCTTCCACATTCTCACCTCAGAGCCTGGTGCTTCCGCTTCCGTCTGCTCAGCATCATCCTCCCCCAGGTGCTTATTCACCCCCATAAGCCTTTGCTAAATGCCGTCTTTATGGTGAGGGTTTCCTTAGTGATCTGCTTAAATGAAAGGCCTCTCTACCCTAGCAGCTCTCTCCTCCTCCCATGCCTTCTTATTTTCTGTCACTCTCATCACCTGATAATTACATATTATAATTTTCCTATTTGTCCATATCCAGTCCCTCCCCACCAGAGTGAAAACTTAATGAGCTAATGACTTATATTGAATTAATTTGTTCTCACTGATGATCTCCCAAACTTCAGAACATTTTTTGACACACAGAAGAGGCTCAACAAATGCTTCTCAAAAAATGAAATGTACGATTAGCCCTAAAACAACCACTCTTTATGCCATAAATCTCTCTCTGAAAATCTGTTAAAAACCCAAAGTAAGCTAGTGAAGCGACCTGACCAAACAGGCATGATTCACTGACTTGCAGGAGACAGGGTTGCCCTTGTAAGTGACTTTTGTTTTCTCTCTTATCCTCATTCACCCTTTCCTCTCCCTGTCCTGGGTACAGATATTTACTGCAGGTTTAGAGATTAGCATTTCCAAGTCTTTACATGGAGAATTCCCTGCCCTTTTGTCCTGGGCCAGTTTGTCACTGCAAAGTGTCACAATTTAATCTGATAAAGGCAATGCATTCTACAAATAAATCCAGATCCAGCCATAATAATCAAACCTTAAAGGTGAATTAAAACTGTTTAACCACAAAGAAAGGCAGCTTCAGTCTGAGTGAAGTTTTATTCCCTTTGTACCATTAGAAGCATATCTGCACCTCTTCTCCAAACACATGCACACATATGCACATGTGCACATAACCACACATGTGCACACACATGCACATACACACAGGCACAAACATGCACATAAACATGCACTCATATACACACATGCACACACACACAGCATCCTACACATGAACACACAGGCACACAAGCACACAGGCACACATGCACACCTTCACAAGGCACACACAAGCACACAAACGTGCACACCCACACTCCATTCCACACATTCAGACACACACATGTATGAACATATGTGCACACACACAGACATGCACACATGCACAAGGCACACACAAGCACACACAATGTGTACATACATATGCACACCTGCACAGTCCCACACATGCAGACACATTTATGCACACCTGTACAAGGCACACACAAGCACACACTGCACATGCATGTCCATGTGCACACACAGACACACATGCACGCAGACACATGCACAGAAATACACACACATGCACAAATGTACACATATAGATGCACACACAGAGTCACCCACACAGGTGCACATGCACACCTGCACAAGGCACACATAAGCACACACATGCACACAAACATGCATGCACATACATGGAGACAAGTATGCACATGCACACAGGCACACCTGTGCACACACAGGCACACTCAGAGAGAACATGATGAACTGACTGGTTTGGTTTCCAAATCAGAGAAATCGCATTGTAGTTCTGAGAAGGTATGGAGAGAAATCTCATAACTGCTGGGCGTCGAGGACCTTCCACGTAGAGTATGAGGTGTACAAGCCCAGGCAGCTGCTAGGAACATGGATGCAGGGAGGCAGGAGAGGAGGAAAGGAGCATGATGACCTCAGAAGGCCAGCTCTGTTGCCTGTTTGGGGACTAGGAGTTGGGGGATGTGTGGTGCTGGAGCTCAGTTGACAAGGCTCAGGGAACCTTGAAGGGCAGAGCTTTGACTTGTCTTGCTTCCCTCATGGCAGGAAATGTTATGCCCGATTTGAGAGTTAAGCATTCACTTGATCCCAGAGCCACATGACGCCCAGGCAACAGGCACCTAATTTATACAGTCACATATTAATGAATACAGGAGAAATCTAGAATTAATTAATCAATGTTAATACAATACAATGCAATGCAATATAATACAACACAGGTGAACACTGCAAATAACAAACAAGGGCGCCTCCTGGTTGCAGTGCTCCTCTGACGCACTGCAGCGCTCTCCCTCACAGGACCTCATGCCTGCCTTCCTGCTGAGAGGGTCTTGGGGGCGGTCCTGGGAAGCCTGGGACACGCGCAGTTATGGGCTCTTTTCCTGGAAGTCTTTGGCCCACAGCACTGTGGGATTTTCATTTATTTTCTATCCCTCCTCCAGGACCCCCAAAAGCTCTGGTGACTTCTTAGGGGCTAAATTAAACTTAGCAATGTGTGTTCAACATGAACTTCTTACTATGTGGAAAAAAATCAGCAATGATTTTACTTTTACCTACAGCCAAATTAAGTTGCTTTGTCAATCTAGGCAGGAAAACAAAATCCTGAAAATATAATTTGTATCTTATTTGAAGAACTTACCTCAATTTAAGCACTTATTTAGAATAGGAAACATTTGGGCATTATTTCAGTTTGTGCTGTTAAAATAATAGTTTCAGAATACCAGGAGCCTGTCAGTTTTATAGGCACCACTAGCTAAACAGAAAATAAGGAAACAAAGTATGCTTCAACAATAAAAAAAAGTGCTGATTTATAAAATCGCTAATTTTCCTAGAGATTATTAAAAACTGATACAAAATGAAACAGATTGATTTATAGTTATTTGGGGGTTTTTTTGGTATGGCAATTCAAAATAAATAAGAAATATGTACAACGGTTGAAGTTACTTAACATAAATTTGGTGGGTTAAATGATCATGCTGATTTACTTCAAAGCCCCAGACTCTGTCTTCATAACAAAAAACAGAGAGAAAAAATTCACATAGGAAACCATATACTTTCCTCATCATAAATTTTTATTATGGAGTTTAAAAGACTACAAAGTAGTACAAAGTACAACATGCTTGACCTCTTAATAATCTATGTTTCCCCAGCAACTAAAGTTTCCCATGAATTATCTGAGAAGAGGGCTCCCTCATTCACAGAACATCACTCCTCTCCTCTGCCTTTATCCAACAGTATATCTGATTCCTTCAGTGCGGGAAGAAATATGGATGTGATAGACTATTTTCAGCTCTCTCTTTGATCCCCTTTGAAAGAGGATTTTATAAATTGCATTGTGTAGAGCCACATGCTGTCATTTTGTCTATTGCTATCTGTACATTCAAGTTTAACTGCAGAAATTCTTTTGGTGACTAGCAAGACTTTGAAAGTTGTTCGCATCTTAAAACCGCAGGGCTATTTCGGTGGCCCCTACTCTTTACAATGTAATCTAGGTACTATTTTCTTCCAATGTATGCTTCTACCAAAGAAAAAATCAGCTACTGTTTCCAAACACACTCTACTCAATGATTGTCTCATGTTCAGTTGAGCAAGAGCACTGGCATTCAAAACTAAAATTTCTACTCAACAGCCAATCCTCATGGGAACATATGTGCAGAGGAGATCAATGGTGAAGGTAAGTTTATGAGAGCAGTTCATCAGCATTCAGCCCAGTACAGCTATTGTCCAAACCACAAGCTAGATATCGCTAGGATTCATCTGTTTAAGGTCATTGTGTCTTTCTTTCTAGCTTATGAAAAAGAAGTATTAGTCACCTCGGAGCTATCCAATTGTTAGAGAGCTTAAATTATTAGATGATGTATAGTTGACTAAAAAAAGCTGTGAGTGCTTGGCTTGGCAGCATTTTTCTTATTTATTACATTTTTTAAAAAGAATTAATGTGTTATTTAAATTAGTAAGCTCCGTGGAACGGATATACTTTGTTTGGGGATGAGTGACTCAAGATTTCTCTCTGTTCTTGGCCAAGAGCCCTGCTGTCTGGGTAGAGGGGCAGGCACTCTTGTGGGGGTACCATGAGGCTCCCTGACTCCCATCCTCTTGGAAGACAGAGTTCCAATGCTGCTTGCAGGTAGGGGGACCACTCTTCAAGGGGCCACGGAACTTTCCTGGGAGAAAGGGACCCATGCAGTGGCTCCCTGATTTTTGTGGTTCAGTATTTTAGAGCCATGTGCAAAGGCTGTGATGCAGGAGCAAGGGCTGCATTGAAGAGAGGGTCCCAGCTCCCAGGAGGGCTCCCGACGGCCTCTCAGAATGAGATGGGCTCACAAGGACCTCGGATTGTGCAGAAGTGGGTGGATTGCAGCCACTCAGGCTGGCCGGTGCTCTGTTCCTCCTCTCATGCTTTCCCGGGGTAGACACCTTGAACACCAACAAGCGATTGTCACCTGGAGGCTGAGTGTGGCACCCTGACAGGCTTTTTCTGGGGTCCTGAACACCTGGAAGGCACAAGTCCCTCTGCAGTGGAGGTGCCATTAGGTGGGTACAGTGAGAGTCAGGGAGAAACGCCCTGCAGGCTGATGTCCCAGGCGGCACACTTTATCTCAGTCATTCCCAGAAAGTGTGTTCCTTTAGGCTAAGAAAATCCCCGGACCTGCAACCATTCTGGAAAGGGCCATAGCCCCTCGCCAAGTGGCCTCCCACACATCTGATTGTGGCCTTGCCTTACCCTACGAGTGATACAGAGCATATCAGTCCCAGGCTATCTGCCCAAGTCACTCTGTGAGTCCTCATCTCCTCCCTGTGTGCCTGGGCCTGTCCTGTGGTTTCTGAGTTCACAATGGGAATCATGTTTTCACACAATACACCTCAGTCATTCCCTCCTGATTTATTTATTTGTTTATTTATTTATTTATTTATTTATTTATTTATTTATTTATTTTGACGGTGTCTTGTTCTGTTGCTTAGGCTGGAGTGCAGTGCAATGGTATAATATCGGCTCACTGCAACCTCCACCTCCGGGGTTCAAGCAATTCTCCTGCCTCAGCCTCCTGAGTAGCTAGGAATACATGCATGCGCTGCCACACCTGGCTAATTTTTTTCTATTTTAGTAGAGACAGGATTTCACCATGTTGCCAAGGCTGGTCTCGAACTCCTGAGCTCAGGCAATCTGCCCGCCTTGGCCTCCCAAAGTGCTAGGATTACAGGCATGAGCCACTGCACCCAGCTTCTCCCTCCTGATTTTGTATAAAGTGACCTCAGCACCACCCGCCTCCCATTTCCCACTTTGCGTTTTCTGACAGATGTCCTTTTTGATGGGCTGTGGGCCTTCAAGGAGAAGCACACAGATAACAAATCCCTTACCTGTGTGGAGTGGACATGAGCTTTCAAAACCCAGATAAAAGGGCAGAGTTTCTCCAACGTGGACCACTCCACAGGGCATTTTCAATGGATCCTTTGCCCAATCATAGATATCTATATTTAGATATAAAATCTGTCTTGTGAACCTAACACTGAGGTGATGTGCTTTTTTCTCATCACCCTCTAATAGGAAATGAAAACCCAGCGAATCTATATCCCACAATCCTGACAGTCCAGCTTTGATTCTGACACGTTTTCTTGCAACACATGGTTTTCGTGAATCAATCAATAGAATGGAGATCAGTGAAGCAGGCTTGGGAGTGGCAGGGTCCTCCTGCGCTGTGAACACGTGTTTCTTGCTCGGAGGTAGGATACTTCAGATAAAGGATACCCTACGTTGTAACAAGGACACAATTTGTGTCTTAAAGTCTTACGTGTAATCAGATCATTAAGTTTTTAAAAATTATGATGGGAAAGACTTGGTAGAGTTAGGGTAGGGAGGACCCTATCATTCCCTTATGAAGAACAGCAGTCAAGCAAGGCTGTCAACTCACTGCTGCTTCTCTAAGGATAAAGTTGGATCAAAGGGGTCAGGATTTTGTAATTTCCGATGTTCTTCTGAGTGCAGTGAGTCTTGTCCTTACTCAGGAATGTTCTCTGCTGGAACATGGTTACTCTTTGTCTAGGTGTCATGATCCAGATGGTATAAATATTTTTTAAAATCATAGCTTACCTCATGTTAAAATGGTGCAAATAAAGAAAATTTTGAGTTTTCTTTGTGGAAGTTGAATTAGCATATTAAGTTAACTAAGCCATTGGCAAAGTTTATTTACAAAGAGCATGTACTCAACGGGGGTGATATTCGCTGTTTTATTGTTGATGTTTTGGTTTGCTTTGCTTTGCTTTGCTTTTATCTATAATGAATAATTCATGAATCCCAATCCATCTTGGTTGACCATTAATGCTCCTAGGCGTGATCATAAACACACAAAACATGGGGTCAGGGATATAAAATAATTTGCTGAAGCCGGTTGGAAAGCACAGAATCGGGACCGAAGCCCAGGTCTCTAGACCCTGTTCTTTCTACTTGTTGATCTCTTTGGAAAAATTATCAATCTTCCAAGCATGATTTTTAGTGTTTTCTATTTTATCAATATTTTCTACTGCTGTGGAAGACACACTCAATGTTTTAACTAAAAGAGGTGTATCTTTAATAAATCGGTCACATAATTTCTTTCACAAAATCACTTTTTTGCACAAACACTTTTCATTTACCAACTCACTTCCTAATGGAAGGGATCCCCCTGATGCATGTGTGTGTGTGATCTGGAGGGGTTTAGACAGTCAGAGCATTGTTGGCTGTCAATTTCCTTTTGAGAAAGGAGATGCCTCCATGCCTATTCTTCAGGAGTTGAGCTGTTGTTACCTGCTCCTTCTCTACTTCTCTCAAGGGCTGTGGAGCCAGATGAGAACTTCCTGTAACTTGCTCGCTGAGTAGAAATCCTCCCAGGTTCACCTTCAAAATACAGATTTTTCTCTTTTCCCAGCTGTCCCTCAAGCCCCTCGGTGGTTCAACCCATTGGGTGTCCGGCCCTGCTCTGGATTTGACAAGTGCAGGGCTTCGTTTTCTGATGCTATCTTGGGTACAGACACTGTCACCTGATGGAGCCTGCTCACCTGGCCCAGGACTAGCATCCGTGTTTTACTGGGTGATGTACCATAGGAGGGAACACTTGGTTTGAATTTTGACCTCAGCATTTACTGTACCAAGTGATACTGGACAAGTCATTAAACCACTCCTTCTTCCAATCTTGTTCATCCTTAAACTTGAGATGATAGTATCTGTGGTGCAGGTTCATTGTAAAGGACTAAATGAAATAATAAACGTAAACTCTTAGCGGAGTTCCTGGTGTCTGAGAAGCACAGGATAAACGGCAGATGCTGCTTTGATTATCATCATAGTTGTATTATATATAGGGTTATTATCTTTTTTTCATGTTTGGTGTACAGGGTACAATCTTTAAGGACAGTGGGTAGGGGCAAACACTATTCTCACCTTGTCAGGAGCTGAGCATGCCACACAATCAGGACCTCACTTAACTGTAAGATATACTGGTCTTGTAAAGCAGAGCTTAAAGGAAGAAAATAAGGTCCCCAAAATGCCAGATGAGTGACTGATGTTAAGTCAAAGATGCTAGGAAGAAAAAGCTTTCTGTTGTTTATTTCCCAAAATACAACAATATTGCCACTTGTTGTAAGTGATGACTAAATGTCAATATTATCAATTTTCAATATAAGAAACTGCACAACTCAAAAGTCACTAAATATTATGAAGTGCTTGTCCAGGACCTTGGACCTAAGTCCTGTAGGGTCCCTGGTGGTGATCCGTGTCAGCACTCTCTGGGGTCTCTCTTGGCCTGGGAGTGTGAATCCTGATGGTTGGGTGGCTGGGTGTGTGTTCCAGGACCTCAGCCAGCATGTCTGGGAGCTGCGTGCTAGGGGTGAGGAGGTACGCTGGACAAGCATCAGGAGACTTGTCCTTTTCGTGTGTGTCTGTGCGTGTGTGTGTTTGTGTATCTGTGCACATGTGTTTGTGCATGTTTGTGTGTGTGATTGTGTGTATGTGTGTATGGTTTTGTGTTTGTGCGTGTGTGCATGTGTGTGTGAATGTGTGTTTGTGCAAGTGTGTGTATGTGTGTTTGTGCATGTGTGTGTGTGTTCGTGTGTGTATGTGTTTCCTTCTTTGTATAAAGGAGGCTTGTCTGGCTGGAGCTTGACAAGGCAGGGAAAATATGAAGTGAGTGAAGGCTAGAGGGGTCGAATGATTGTGCTTTAATTGATCAGGTTGTAAAGGTCTAAAAAAATCCTCTGCACTTAAAAATGTCCTCTATGCAACTTTTTCCATCCTTTCCTGTGTATTGGCATTTCTTTTCAGACGGCTGAGAGATGCCAGGTGTCTCCAGGGCTTCCCTGGGTGGCTGTGAGCACAGCAGATCTGCTTGCCAGTTTGTTACACACGTGGGGGCATGAGCACGAGCCGCCAACCTGGAATGGAGCTCTTCTCAGCTGTTTCAAGACTGTTTCAAGTTGTCCACCATCTTTGGAATTCCCTTTATTCTTCCGAAGTGCCAGTTTCCTATTAGAACCAAAATAGAATCATCATTTTCGTATTTTCAATGGATTCAGAAAATAAAAATGTTTTCTGGCATCAATTTCTGGGAAAATGTACATGCTAATGTTTTGAAGGGATTTGCATATGGGAACAACTTGCTGTCATGATAAATTTTTTCTGCATGGTCTCTGGCCTAAGGAGTCTGGCCTCGAATCTGAATTCTGAAAATAGGTATGGTAATGATATAACAATAATCATAATAATTATCCCATATAGTTGTTTTCAGGGCTAAATAAAATAGTCTATATGAGTTGCTTGGTGCAACACCTGATTCATAGAAGCACTCCAAAAATAAGGAGGGAAGGGATGAAACGGAGATTAAAAGACATGATGCATTATCTTTTTTTATCAATATCTTTTTATTATTATTATTATTATACTTTAGGTATATCTCCCAATGCTATCCCTCCCCCCTCCCCCCACCCCACAACAGTCCCCAGAGTGTAATGTTCCCCTTCCTGTGTCCATGTGTTCTCATTGTTCACTTCCCACCTATGAGTGAGAACATGCGGTGTTTGCTTTTTTGTTCTTGTGATAGTTTACTGAGAATGATGATTTCCAATTTCATCCATGTTCCTACAAAGGACATGAACTCATCATTTTTTATGGCTGCATAGTATTTCATGGTGTATATGTGCCAAATTTTCTTAATCCAGTCTATCATTGTTGGACATTTGGGTTGGTTTCAAGTCTTTGCTGTACATTATCTTTTTAATAGACTTGGGAAATGTGCTTCAAGCTCCATTGGCCGTGGTAGTCCTGAGTGCAGTTTGACTTCTTCTTTTCAGTGGTCTCCACTTCCCTAGGGTGACATGAGGGTTCTGAGGCTCACGGCACTTTTCAGAAAGAGGTCCCTCACACAATCTGTTTCTCCTCCTTGTAGGCACACTGTGCCTCTGATGAGCTCCAAGTCCTGTCAGGAATTGGGACCCTGCTGCCTGGAAGACAGCAAGGTTTCCTTCCGTGAGACTCCACTGGGACTCCATGTCCTAGGTAAGGACTGGATAATGAGTAATGTTGGAGAGGTGAGAGATCACACTGACACATTTGTAGGTAGTGTTTCTAGATAGACACTGAGGAAAATTGTTTACTGTCCTTTAATTAGAGAGATGAGAAAATTAAGGGCCCACTGAGGGCTGAGCTCCCAGCCCAGGGCCCCTCCTCCACCCAAGGAGATCAAAACAGAGATTCACTTCTCTGTCACCAGATTCAGGGTGGCATTCCTGTTCCATGTGCCACCTTCGTGTTTAATAAACCTCCTCTCTTTTGAGTCAGTGTGAGCTACCCATCTATATACGTCAGGGAGGGAAAAGCAGAGTCCTTCAGTTGGTAAGAGCTCAGGCTACACATATCAGAGAGGCAAAGGTGAGGTCAGGGACAAGTGAGGTGTTTGAGGTTGAATCCAAAGGAAATATCATAGAACCAAATATTTCTGTTCTGCAAGAAAGACATTCCCCAACAATACTGAATCTGGAAACATTTACTTCCTCTCCAACATCTAGGGGGCTGTAAAGCCTCACTCAGAAGGAAAAGCTTAGTGAAAACCCAGCAGGGCAAAAAGCATGTCAGCAGAAAAGGAGGCATCTCTAGCCTAGAGTAACAGGCACATGCCCTGCAAGGCTTCCCTGCAAGAAGGAAGACATCCTTGTCTTTGTTGGGACTTGCTGAGAAGCTCTGCAACCAACACTCTCAGAAGCAAATTACCCTTAGCTATAGAGAGAGCTGTGTTTTCAAAAAGCTGCACATACAAAGTTAATGTTGGGTGAGCTGGGACCTTGAGAGACTGGTGACTCTGGACCATAGGAATCTCATCATTAACAGGAGGAAGAGCCACTGATGTGGATGACAAATGGCTCAGAAACAAAAGGCATTCAGGTTACACAGAACAGGGGTGTGAAAGAGGATGCAGACAGAAGTAGAACAGAACTACTGTTTTCCACTGAGTAACACTTGGCTAAGGGTTTTACCAGTGTCTTTCTTTCTTTCTTTTTCTTTCTTTCTTTTTCTTTCTTTCTTTCTTTCTTTCTGTCTTTCTTTCTTTCTTTCCTTCTTTCTTTCTTTCCTTCTTTCTTTCTTTCCCTTCCTTCCTTCCTTCCTTCCTTCCTTTCTTTCTTTCTTTCTTTTCTTTCTTTTCTTTCTTTCTTTCTTTTGAGAGAGGGTCTCCCTCTGTCACCAGGGCTGGGGTGCAGTGTCACAATCACGGCTCACGGCAGCCTCAACCTCCCAGCTCAGCCTCTGGAATAGCTGGGATTACAGGTGTGTGCTACCAAGCCCAGCTTTTTTTTTCCATTTTTTTATAGAAATGGGGTTTTACTTTGTGGCCCAGGCTGGTCTCAAACTCCTGGCCTCAAGTGATCCTCCAGGCTTGGCCTCCCAAAATGTTGATATTACAGGGCATGAGCTACTGCACTTGGCCAGTTCTAGCAGTTTCTTAGAGAAAAGACTTGCAAAATATATGACTGCTTCACTATGTCGGGAAAGATACTGCATATTAGTATGTGTTTTGCTGACAGTAAACATCACGCTTCTAGCATAGAGTTGGTTTGAGTCAATGCCATAAGCTATATTGTAATTATTTTTGCAGACGGGTCAAGGCATTCTCAAGTATACTTTTTGTTGTTGTTGTTGTTGTTGTTGACATAAGGCCTTATGTTTTAAAAGCCTGCTTGAGTTTCCCAAGCAGGTGTCTGTATGAAGTGGGAGCAGTCGGCCTGAGTCCAGTGCTGGGACAGGGAACTCCTCCTGTCCCCTCCTCCCTGGGAGGGCCTCGCCTGCAAACACTGGGCTCCGCAGTGGCCTGGGCCTCATCTCACTCCAGGTGGTGGAAGTTCATTGTCAATTTGCTCGAAATTTGGTTATTCAAACACCTCTGTTTTCCTATCATTCAATTAAGAAACTTCTTCAAATACTTCTATTTTCCAAAAAGAGCTCACTAAGTAGATTGGTAGTGTTTACATTTCAGAATTAATATGTAAAGTGTATTTAAAATATGAGCTCATGTCCTTTGCAGGGACATGGATGAAGCTGGAAGCCATCATTCTCAGCAAACTAACACAAGAACAGAAAACTAAACACCGCATGTTCCCACTCATAAGTGGGAGTTGAACAATGAGAACACATGGACACAGGGAGGGGAACATCACACACCAGGGCCTGTTGGGGGGTGGGAGGCAAGTGAAGGGAGAGCATTAGGAGAAATTCCAAATGTAGGTGAAAGGTTGATGGGTGCAGCAAACCACCATGGCACGTGTATACCTATGTAACAAAACTGCACATTCTGTGCATGTATCCCAGAATTTAAAAGTATAATTTTTAAAAAGTTAATAAACACCGGAATTAAAAGTCAGGGTGCAAAGTTAACAAAACTATAGATGTTGGCATGAACATGTTGAAAAGGGAACACTTTTACACGCCGGTGGGAATGTAAACTTGTACAGCCACTATGAAAAAGCGTATGGAGATTCCTTAAAGAACTGAAGGTAGAACTACTGTTCTATCCAGCAATCCCACTACTGAGTATCTGTACAAAGGAAAAGAAGTCATTCTATGAAAAAGACACTTGCACATGCATGTGGATAGCAGCACAATTTGCAATGGCACAAGATGGAACCAACCTAAGTGCCCATCAGCCAATGAGCAGACAAAGAAAATACGGCATATATGCACCATGGAATACTACTCAGCCATAAAACAGAACAAAATAATGTATTTTCCAGCAAGTTGAATGGAGCTGGAGGCCATTATTCTAAGTGAAGTAACTCAGGAATGAAAAACCAAATACCGTATATTCTCATTTATAAGTGGGAGCTAAGCTGTGAGGATGCAAAGGCATAAGAATGATGCAATGAACTCTGGGGACTCAGGGGCAAGTGTGGGAGGGGGTGAGGGATAAACGACTACATATTGGGTACAGTGTAACTGCTTGGGTGATGAGTGGACCAAAGTCTCAGAAATCACCATGACAGAAGGTATCCATGTAACCAAAAACCACCTGTACCCCCAAAGCTATTGAAATAAAAACAGAAATTTTAAAAACCCAAGATGCCAAAAGAAGAATGCTGTGGAATATATTTTGGGTATGGAGAGCTGGTTTGCACATATATAAGGTGTGCACTATGAAATGTGTGGACATCTGGTGTACTGGACATTGTGGAAGTGAAGAAGTGGGATGTGAGAGAGATATAAGAACCTGGGATAAAACAGCCAGGGTCCCTGTGGTCAAGGCAGGAGCAAAAGTGTGGAGAGAACAAAATGTCCTTCCACGCTTGACCTTCAACTCATCGGTCAGCTGTCCAGGGGTTGTTCCTTTCCACTTGAGGGCACATAGGCACCTTGGACTCAGTGCTGCCAACATCAATGCACAGCCTGTACCCTTCTGTCTCTTTCATAGGCCCCCAATTAAAGACTCCTGATCCAGTTGCCAAGGGCTGTCCACATGTGTCTCCTTGTCTCCACTGCCTTCACTGCCTGAGTTCAGGGTCCTCCCAGTCTTTTCACATGGCTTATGGTTCCAGCCTCCTGACTGGGCTCACTGACTCCAGCCTTGCACACCTGGCCTTTTCCCACAGGATCAACAGTGACATTTCTCAATTGCAATAGCACCCCTACATTGATAATAGCCTCCAGTGGACCCCTCACCTAGATGGGGCTAGAGGATAGGACTATTGAGTATCTAAACTGAGCATGTGTTTCTAACCTCAATTCTGACCTCTCTCTGACTTGCTGAACCCCTTCCCGGAGGTCTACTTGTTGTCTGGTCTCCAGATGACCACCTGCTGGTCCTCCTTAAAGTTCTGCTGCAATCCTTCCTCCAGGTGTCACAGTCTCCCATGCACCTTAGCGCTTAACATCTTACCATGCCGTGGCTCCATGCTATTCCAACCCCATCAGACAGCAAGTCCTTGAAGACAAGCACTATCTGTTCTTGACAGCCTGATTTCTGGGGTCTTCCACAGAGAATAGTCCATTGACATTTGTGGAACAGATGGAAGACAAGACCGTCAAGAAAAGTATTCCAAAAACTAAGCGTTGTGCGTTCTTGTTACAAAGAAGCACCTGAATCAAGTAGACCTCATTGACATCAACGTCAAATTATGGGTGGAAACTCTGCCAATTCAACATGTGAACAGTGTTTTCCTCCTAATGCACCATGCACGTGTGTGAACACAGACACACAACACCACACAGGCACTCTCACACACACTTGTACATATATACACTTGCATACACGAAGACACACACTCACAAACACCATGCATATTCACACACATACATACTGACATATACAAACACACGTTCACACACTATATTTTCATAAAGAATATAATTATATTATTACTGGAAACAAAGGCTTATGCAGTGGACTTAATGCATTCTAAAGGAATACATCTCCAGAGTTTCACACTCCTCAAATCAGAGAACTCCTTGATATAGTTATTTATTGTCTAGGGGCCTCTGTGTGTACTTTGAGCTCAGCTGAGAACCATTACTACATGTTCTCAATTGATATCACAACAATCTTACACCTTGCTTACTATCATCTGCTTTTTAAGTTACATGCTACAGACTGGGGAGCACAGGTTACCCTAAACTACAGATGTCAGTTCTGCAGATGCCAGTGATCTATTTAAATATAGATTCTAGAGGCGGTAGATGTTAGAGAAATCCAACAGTGAGTGTATCAACCATCTGGTGTTCTGTGATGTAACAAACGCAAAGTATCAGCTTGCATAGAAAAGCATGTGGAATCATGAACGCGCAATGTCCGGCTCTTACGACTGACACTCAGGCTTTTCCTGAAGCCCTGGGCTCGATTTCGTGCATGGAACATGAGGAATGATTAATGAGCCAGTGCAAGAATTGCAGAAGGTTATAGAAACTGCCTGTATTTAGTTTAATGATGAGATGGTTGACAACTAGCCTGGAAGAGACGTTCAGGAGTAAGAACGAGCGTCACTCTGAGGACGTGACCCGCTGCTTTCTGTCGTCAGCGGGAAGAAATGAGACATGAAGGAAATGGACTTAAACTGCATCATACGGTAATAATTTAAGATACAAAGAACTTCCTGAGGCTGGAATGGGTTACCATAGAAAAAGATGGAATCTCCCTTCCTCAAGGTCTTTAAAAATAAGTTCTGTCCAACATTGCTAAGGCTAGGATGTTCCTCAGAACTCAAAGTTAGGAGATCGAGGCCAGAAGTTCATGTCATTCCCGGAAGTCTATTTGAATTCGTCAGCGGTGTTTTCTCCCATCCTCCCTCACCATCCCCCTAATCCACTCCTTCCTTTGTTTTTCACTTTTTTGTTTACGAACACTAACATTTATTCTTCTGGTGTATAGTTCTGTGAGTTTTCAAAAATACATACAATTATGTAACCACCATCACAATCAATAGGTGAAATGTTGCCTCTGACTTTACATTACTTTTTATCCACCAGTACTACTTTTCTTTCTCTCTGTACACACATGGTAAGACTTAAAATTGGTAAGAGATCAGCACCAAATTGCCCTCTCCAACCTCATTTCTTCTGTAGGCAGAATAGAGGGGTGGAGGTGGGAGAGTGGGGGTGGAGGGAGAGTTCATGCCCTCGTTTCCTGTAGTTAGACTTGGAGTAGTGAGGTGACCACAGCTGAGAGTGATGTGGGCCCATCTGCTCATTGTGTGCTCTGTGATAGAAAACAGTAAACTGAACTGATGGTTGGGAAGGAATGTGGAGAGAACATGGAGAAGGAAATTGGGAGAGCCAGCACCCAAGTCCAGTAAGTTTACAGGAGAATTTCTTGGGCCGGCAGGGCAGAGACCCCCATGAAGAGTATGCGAGCATGTCATCTAGAGGCCGTAAGGAGTTCCTCCTCCACAGCCTCCTCACCTCCGGAGCATGGCAGGCCACACCTGGAATCGAGAGGAGGCTCCGGATGCTGGAATCAGTTGCTCACTGATGGAATTTCTAGAAGGCTGGCATTCACACAATGAGGCACAGAGTGGGAAGGGATACAGTGTGGTGTTCAGAGAGGAGACAGCGGTCTGTCTGGTCAAAGACTGGGGCCTGGAGAGAGAGGAGAGCTGAGAAGTACTCATGGTTTGTTGCCAGTGGCCTCCCTGTCCTGAGTAGGCCTGTTCAGCCTGTCCATTGCAGAGAGGGTACAGGCGAGCTGCAGCGGTAGAGGCGGAGAGAGCACTGGCTGAGGCCCGCTGGGAGACTCAGAGCCCCTGCACCTCGTGCAGCAGGTAGGCTACTCACAAAGTCCCTATGTCTCCTGGAAGGATTGACAAGAATGTCCATTCATTCACACAGAGTGAACTCTATCAACAGACATGCAAGACCCTGCAGGGACCCTGTTGTCTGTGCACATGTGGTCGAGGCAGAGGCTACCCCCAAACCAGGAGGGAGGGCTGCACCACAGCAAAGGCCAGAGGCCACAGAGGGGCCACCTGGCTGGAGAGCCTCACCCATGCCGGAGGATCCACACACCACCAGGAGCATGGTCTTCCTGCAAGGGGTCAGAGGCAGAGGAGGAAACAGCCTGTTGATGTGGGGAGGGGGCACTCTAGAGCTGGGCTTAGTTCTGATCTACCGGGTTTCATACCCAACTTTTAGAAGATGGAATTCACACTTGGTAGATATGGTCATATATATATATATATATATATATATATGTCCTATATATGTATGTGTGTATACACATATGTGTGTATATACATATATATGTATACACATATGTGTGTATATATGTGTATACATATATTTGTATACATATATGTGTATACATATATTTGTATACATATGTGTATACATATATTTGTATACATATATGTGTATACAAATATATGTATATACACACATACATACACACACACACACACACACACATATGTGCATGTCATCAGTTTCTGAGATCTGTTTCCTGGCTTGATTTTTTATGATACACCCTCAGAAACACATTGATATATTCACTGCCACTGTAATTTAAGGGAACTTACTTTCTTTCTTTCTTTCTTTCTTCTCTCTCTCTTTCTTTCTTTTGCCTTTTTCTTTGTTCATTTGTTCATTCATTCTTTCTTTTTCTTTCCCTCCCTCCCTCCCTTCTTCCCTCCCTCCCTCTGTCTCGTCCTCTCTCTCCTTCAGCAATCTCTCTTCTCTGTCTGAATGACTACTTCTTGATTCTGTTATTTCCACATTTTATCTTCCCATCTTTTTTTTACATTTCTAATCATGGCACATTTTCCAAGTTAAGGAAAATGTATATATTTACGCGTACAAATATATACACACATGCACATATGTGAAACATATGCATGTAGGCAATGCTATGTGTTGTATGTGTTATTTAATGAACTTCATTTTTAGTAGCAGAAAAGCAGATGCGTTGGACTTTTGAAGTCTTTCCCTGGAAAACACCATTTTTCTAGGGCCTTCTGTTGTTCACAATTACACACTGCATTCAACCACCAAGTTTGTGAACTCTGCTCTGGATAAATCCCATAATTGGACGTCGTTGAGAGCATGTGCCTGGCACCCTTCCACTTCCTGGAATGCACACCCGAGCCTTTGTGGCTGTCTGTGGCACATACCCATCGTGATGGAGAGCTCAGGAGCTCCACCGTGGAGCTCCTCCTGCCTGCCCCGCCGTGTGGCCTGAGTTGCGCACTCACACCAGGATTTCCTTGGGTCCAGTGTGGTGGTTTATGTGGGCTCAGCCTTGTCATTGTGGAATTCTGCTTTCTGAATTTCACAGAGGAGGATTTCTGCACAGTAGATGCTAAGACACCCGCCACCCTCAGCCGGAATGGAATGTGTATCTTTGCAGCTGCTGGAAAAAGGACTCTGGTTTCAGTAGGTGAGCTGTGGAGGTGGGAGTTCCCAGATCAAGTTTTAGATTCCTTCAGGGCTTGGATGCGGAGAGAAAAGACGCCCTCCTGTTGGGGGCCAGCCGGTGTTTCCTAGGATGCCCGACTCATCCAGATGAATAGGGAATATGAGAAGGGAGAGAAGGAAGGATTAGTTTTGTGCGGAGTAAATGTTGATCTTTCCTCACCTGCTTTTCACAAGTCTTCGTCTCGCTGAAATATTTTTTTATTAAATTTTAATCAAAAGCACAAAAACAGATTGTTTATTATAGGAAAGACTGACCCGATTGTAAGCTTTCCTTGCTCTGCCACGCTTACAGATGTCAGCAGCTCAACAATTGATAAGCGTGATTCCCCCAAGAGCCTGTGGCTGCAGGGGAGCCTGAGTCTGGAAAGGGGATTCATTGGAGAGGGTGAATGAATTTTGTCATTTGGACAAAGTGTTCTCCTCAGCAGAAGGTTCACTCTAGGAACCCCTGTTTGTTTGATGAATGTGGATAACTGCTTTATTTATTTATTTATTTATTTATTTATTTATTTATTTGAGATGGAGTCTCACTCTGTCACCCAGGCTGGAGTGCAGTGGCACGGTCTCGGCTCACTGCAACCTCTGCTCCTGGGTTCAAGTGATTCTCCTGCCTCAGCCTCCCCAGTAGCTGGGACTACAGGTGCGTGCCACCACGCCCAGCTAATTTTTGTATTTTTAGTAGAGACAGGTTTCACCATATTGTCCAAGCTGGTCTTGAACTCCTGACCTCAAGTGATCCTCCTGCCTTGACCTCCCAAAGTGCTGGGATTGCAGGTGTGAGCCACTACACTCGGCCCTCATTTTTTAATTTTGTATTCATGTTTGGTCTTTTCTGGATGGTCTTATGTAGTTGACCTACATTTTTTAGGGTAGATCTAATTAAAGAACAGGATGCACTCTGGCCTCCAGGGATGTCACAGGATAAATGACTCATTCATTTTTTTGGGTAAAGCAAACATAACTCCCAATATGTGTGCATAAAGTTTGCCTTCTAAGTGGATATTTAAAGAAACATTCCAAGCTATGTGCTGGGGCTGTTATTCCACGTGAACAATTTCTTCTCTACCACACATTTTCCAGGCATCATTCTTATCCTCAGAGACACACTTGAATAGATGAGTGATTAAAGTCAACCAACATCCTACCTTAAGAGTGGTTAGAAAATAATCATATAGATTAATGCTTTCATTATCCTCTTATGAGGGACTAATGCCATTTTATCATAAAATTATTACCAAATATTTTTATTGAATTTACTTTGACAGGGGAATAATGTCCAACTCTCCTCAGATTCCTTCAACCTTGAAAATGTCACTCTCCCAGGAGCTGTGAAAAGATCTCTAACCCCAGTTTTCTGCCTGGTCCTTCATGGAACCCATGTGTGATGCTCCTTTCCAAAAGAGCATCACAAATTCAATAAAAATGAAAGATTCTGTGGGCAAGAGCCTAGAAAAAGGTGAGAAAGAAAATGATGAATGCTCTCAAATGTCATTAATCTTCATTACCTGGTGCCTGCTGATTTCCCAGCTCTGGGGTTGAGCATAGCGATCGTAAAGACCATTGTCATTGCAGCCTCTGCTTCCTAGGCTCTGGATTTCCGGAGCATATTCTTTCTGCTTTTTAATATCTTTATGTTCATTATCAGGTGAGATATTTCCACGGTCTATTAGATTGCTCTTTGTAATGCTGAGTGGTTGTTTTCATTTTAGAATGAAATAAAGTTGTTTTTTGCTTACGTTGAGAAGCACATCAAGAGAGTCAGGAGGCTTTCTAAATATGCAAGAGGAGGCCTTTCTCAGCAACACCCTCTGTGGGCTCAAGTTCAGGTCTCTGCCAGTCACATGGACCACTGATGGGGCCTTCCTTCTCCACAGTGTTGCTGTGTTTTGAATCTGCTTCTCAAACTGTGGCACCCAGACCAGTAGCATCAGTATCACCTGGAATTTGACATGCACGTTTATTCAGCCCCAAGCAAATCTGTTGAATCAGAAACTCTGAGGACAGGTGGGGTCCAGCAAGCAAGTTTGGGACCCAAATGCATACATGCCAACATGTGAGAGCCAGCTTTGCAGATCAGTAATTGTTCCAGGCTGAATTTCGCCTCCTCCCACTCTCCTGAGTTGACACTCCTCATCCCTGGTAACTCACACTCCTGTGTTCACACTCCTCATCCCTGGTAACTCACACTCCTGTGTTCACACTCCTCATCCCTGGTAACTCACACTCCTGTGTTGACACTCCTTATCCCTGGTAACTCACACTCCTGTGTTGACACTCCTCATCCCTGGTAACTCACACTCCTGTGTTCACACTCCTCATCCCTGGTAACTCACACTCCTGTGTTCACACTCCTCATCCCTGGTAACTCACACTCCTGTGTTGACACTCCTTATCCCTGGTAACTCACACTCCTGTGTTGACACTCCTCATCCCTGGTAACTCACACTCCTGTGTTGACACTCCTCATCCCTGGTAACCCAGAATGTGACTGTATTTAGAAATAGGGTCTTTCAATACGTGATTAAGTTCAAATGAGATCATATGGGCAAGCCCTAATTTTCTACGATGGGTGCCCTTATAAGAAGAAGAGACTAGGACACAGACAGATATTGGAGAAGGCCCTGTGAAGTCACAGGGAGAATATGGCTGTCTAGGAGCCAAGGAGAGGGGCCTCCAGAGCTCACATGCAACCAATCCTGCTGGCAGGACTTCCTGCCTCCGGCACTGTGAGGACAGGCAAACCTGCTGTTTAAGCCACCATCTGTGGCACCTTGTTATGGAAGCCCCAGCAAACTAATATAGAAACAGAGATAATGAGAATGACAATGTCACTAAAACAAGTGAATGCTGGCTAGTGGACTTTGAGATAGATCAAGACAAAGTGCCTTGGTCAGGCGCGGTGGCTCATTCCCATAATCCCAGCACTTTGGGAGGCTGAGGCGGGTGGATCACTTGAGGTCAGGAGTTTGAGACCAGCATGACCAACATGGCGAAACCCTGTCTCTACTAAAGATACAAAAATTAGCCAGGTGTGGTGGCACATGCCTGTAATCCCAGCTACTCAGGAGGCTGAGGCAGGAGAATCGCTTGAACCCGGAAGGTGGAGGTTGCAGTGAGTCGAGATCTCGCCACCGCACTCCAGCTTGGGGTGACAGTGAGACTCCATCGAAAAAATTGAAAAAAAAACAACAAACAAAAGACAAAGTGCCTTAAGCACCTGCAAGAGTTTCTTTCTTATCTGTTGTTATCTTAGTCACCAAAGCCATTCCACATAGATTGCATATGTGCCTTTCTATATATGCAAGTAATATCGAACACTGATTAGAATAGCAGAAAGGGATGAAAATTTTCACAGGTGTCCGTGTGTTTTGTGACTTTGAACGACCATGCAGACCACCACGGAGCCCCAATGCCACCTGTCAGCAGCTCTCTGAGGATGCAGCGAGCAACAGGCGGGGAGCAGCTGCTGCGGAGCTGCACACGCCTCCATCCTCAACTGCAAAGCTGAGTTTTGGGTCATTTCAGACAAAGGAGAGTTTATGCTTCCATTAGACCCCATGCCCAGGCAGGCTCAGATGTAACGTCATCCTCTGTGTTCAAAATCTTTATATACATTATCTATAATATGAACTTTACAATTTTGCAAGACAGATACTGATATCTGTATTACACAGAAAAATTCCGTCTCGGTGAAATTAAGTAGCTTTCCCAAGACCACATAGCAGACAATTGCTAATTCTGGACTCCTATCTACACGTGTCTAACTCCCCACCAACCTCCTGCCTCTAGGATCCCTGTACAGCCTCAGTGCTTCTCCGTAATCTCATTCAAAACCCTCAACCTTTCCAACTGAGCCAGTGAAGTTTCCCCGGAGTCATACAACTTCCAAATTCTGATTCAGAATGTTTCAAGAACAAATTCACCATTTAAAAAACAAACACATAGAAAGACACAGATTTTAATGGTTTAAAGAGTTCATTTGGAAAACGCAGAGGGCCAGATATGACACTGTTAATTTAAAAGCTCATTTTTTGTCCCCAAAATGTATAGCTGTCAAATGAGTGAAATTCTGTAACATTGTGCTTAGGAACCCTTTCAGGGAAAGCAAAATAAATTTATAATGCTTTTAATTACGATCTTACTTTTCTGATTTCTGCAGAAGACTTTACTGCTAAACTTATCCAAAGGCAATTTGGATAATAAGACTTGAGATTCATTGTTCACATGTCTGTAACTTTAATAGCCTAAAATAGTTGCTAAATTGCCCAAAAATGGGAAATGGTTTTAAGCTAAATGGCAGGAGAATGAAGTCAGGCCATTTACTTTCGTGTTATCTTTTTCCTTCCGGACTCACTTCAAGATGTGTGGGTGGGGTAAATGCCAGGATATTTTACCTTTCAAATTCAGAGATCGTTAGATAGAAGTCGCCCATATTTGGACTGGGTTTGGAGTGGAATTCTCAGCCTAACCCTCTGCCTGCTTTTTCAGTCTGTGATAGGGAAGATTCATTTCATTTTCTTTGTTCATGGCCACCAGCCTAGACTTCCCTATATTTCTAGGATATTATTTTACTTCCTCTGTAAACTTTTATAAATTAAAGCAAACAAAAGCAAGCAAACAAACAAAACATACCACATGTATTTGGAATTATTTATGTTCACTGCAAATCACATCCAGAAGTGGCCACTCCACACAATCGAGGTGATTCAGGTCTCAAAAAGCCATCAAATTCACGTGTAAAGGAATCTCCCGGTCTCAGTCCAGTGTCTGTCAGCACCTTTTCAGGCCACTCCATGAAGCTGGCAGGATGTGAGAACAATATCTTTTTGCTGCTGAATTAGTACTACGAAAGGGTCGGTCGACGGGGGGATTTCAAGTGGGCGCCAAAGCCTATCAGTCTTTCTCCCCTGTCAGTGATAAGAAGCCAACAGGAGAGCAACGGGATGAGGGCAAACACTTCCAGGGCTCACAGCAGTAGCCAACAGTCACCAAATTAACATCTGTTACACTGTAGCTCTCTGGAGTATATTTGCAAGCATTCTGAAAATAAATTAAAACTAGCTTGTTTTCTGTTTCTTGATGGTGAATAGAAAGGAAAAAAATGAAATAACTACATCTTAAAGCAGAATAAGCAAAAAGTTTTATTTGAGTTAAACTGGAAAAAACAGTCATGGGCTCTTCAGCTGACTCTATTATCTCCCGCCAGGGCTGCTGCGAACCACTCCACAAGTCAAAACGCGCTTTCACTCTGTCTCAGCATACTCGGCTTCCCTGTAACACAGGTGGTGGAAATTCCGGATCAGAAAGATACAGGACCGTATTTCACTCCCATGAGGATTGCTATACACAAAGCCCTTTGCATTTGAGATCCGCATTATGCAGCCATCAAAATGCACTCTGCCACCCTGGCCATCTGACTCACGGACAGCTGCCTCTTGCCTCAGTGGGCTCCTGCAGTCCTAGAGATTATTTCAGCAAGTGCTGCCCCTGGGGCCTTCCAGGTGGCCTGAGAGAGGACCCACAGTCCTTGAGACAAGTGGCAATGGCTGAAATGAAGATGCAGGCAGGCACACTTGTGCCAGGCCATCCAGAAGATCCTTTGACCACTGACTCTCATTTCAAATGAAGCACGATCTGGTGACCCACTCAATTCCACCTGTCACTGTAAAATTGACTTATGTGGAAAAATGGGTTGTGATATGTAAGGTTTTACTTTAAAATCAACCAGGTCATGATGTGTGCATTGCATCAAGGGATATGTATATATTAAAATCTTCAAAGAATATTCTTTTCCCTGATAACCTAGCCTAATGAGTCATAACTCAATGTCACAGAGGCATTCCCCATATCTAACCTAAATTCTGCATGCTGTCATTTAAGCCCATTTCCTTTCGTTCTGCTTTAGTAAAATGTAAGAACACTAGCTGGCCACAATCCCACGCAGAAGTGTTCACATTTTAATTTTTTTTTTTTTTTTGACCAAGTCTTGCTCTGTCACCCAGGCTGGAGTGCAGTGGTGCAAATTTGGCTCATTGCGACCTCCGCCTTCTGAGTTCAAGCCATTCTCTTGCCTCTCAACCTCCCAAGTACTGGGACTACAGGCCCACATCGCCATGCTCAGCTAATTTTTGTATTTTTAGTAGAGACGGGGTTTCACCATGTTAGCCAGGATGGTCTCAATCTCCTGACCTCACGATCTGCCCACCTTGGCCTCCCAAAGTGCTGGGATTACAGGCATGGGCCACCGCGTCCGGCACACATTTTAAATATAGTTACTGAATCACTTTCCATTGTTTTTCTTCATCATAAATAGCTCTAACCACTTTCATTCTTGCTCCAGGACTGGGTCCTCATCATCTGAAATTATCTTCTGGAGGCCTCAGGGGCATGTCCCCTGTGTCAGAACAGCTGTGTCAAAGGCAGCCAACCTAGAGTATTTCTAACCAGCAATCAGCAAACATGTCTTAATCATTCGCATGGATAAGTCATTGAGTTGGAAACTTTAGAGAGAGTAAAAATAAAAAGAATTCACACTCTAACCAGAGTTCTTGACAGTTTTCAGGGAAGAGGGTGTGTGGGCACGAAAGCCTGGGCCATTGAACCCTCTCATCTGCACAGAGGACTCCACCTGACTCCTCACCTGCCTCCTTTGGCCCAGGTGACAAGACAGCTGCTTTCTGCAATTGGCCAGGCACCCTAGCGGTGAGCGCCACCTTCCACAGTGCAGGCTGGACATGCCCTGTGTCTCCGCTGTGCACCTGCTGTCAGCAAGAGGCCCACAAAGGCAAGTTTGCTAGACCTAAGGCAGGAGAGCAGGCTCCTCCCCAGGGGAGAACTCCTGAGAGGATGAGCAGAAACACATTCCACCTCCTGGGAGAGTTGACTGCAATGCAGGGTGTGGTGGGGACAGTCACTGTCCGTGAGAAGACAGGGAGGGCAGACGGCCTGTTTTTAACAAAGACAGAGACCTTGTATATATATATACACACATACATATATACTGAGCCATGCCATGTTTAAGTTATACTGCTATTTTGTGCTTAATGTTCATTTGTCACTTTCCATTCATTAATTCATCAGGTCGAGTATCTAATAAATAATCATTTATTGTAGAATACATGTCAACATAAAAAAATAACTGAGCAAAGTTCTCGAACTTTTGGGTTTAGAATGAGGTAAGGAGGGTTGGAAATCCAAGATCAGAGAGAAGAGGATTGGAGCCAACCCTGAGGGAGAGGCCCAAAAATACCCTCCGAGGTCCAGGGCAGGCCTGCAACTCGCAAAGCGGCACAGAGAAGAAAGACGGACCCAGGCTGCAGCTGTGGAGGGTTCACCATTCACTACAACTGTGGGTAAGAATCCTCATTACTGCAGGGATAATCCAACTAAAAATTCAATTTTCCCTAAGACAACTTGAAAACAAAAAATAATCCATTTACAAGTCAGAATGTGATCGGATGTGTTGGGAACACATCAGCGTTCCCTTGCTTTCAGTGGTTTCTGCTGTCTCTGGCTATTTTTTACTTTCAAAGACAAGCTGGAGATTTCCAACAGTGAGAAAACAACCTGATCTGTATGTTTCTAGACTGCTCGACAAGTGAGAAAAGTTAATAGCCTCAAGGGCAGGGCTCCATAGAGTGGTTCTGAGAAATGTTGCAGATAAAGTAACTCCTATTTGAGTGCACGTCCTTTCTAAAAATTGGGAGGGCGTGCACTGAACCAGACATAACCCTGTGTTTGTCAGCAGCAGACAGCAGTGGGATCTCGACTTATTGCAGACTGAAGACACTGGAGCATCTCCAAGACACACTGAATAGGTAGGATTCCAGAACGAGGAACTGACGGCTCCCAACTCCCTCGCATTATTCTTGTCTGATTGTAACTTATTCATGCCCTTGAAATCTTAAAGTCAGGGAGATTTTTAAATAGTCTCTTTGGCCCTCTTACTATAAAACTTCTCAAGTACTCATTAAGGTGCATGTGAAGACACATTAAACATATCATTATTACAAATTATTGTTGACAATCTACTTGTCATATGTTGAGCACCACCCGTTCCAAAAAAATACAAACACCTGAGAAAAAGATCTGTCTGCAAATGACTGGTAAGCAAACGTTCCCAGGGGAAACCAGACCTCATAAAGGAGTGAGGGAAACAGGGTTAGAAAGAAGAAACCCAGGAAGATGTGGCCTCAGTGCTTACCCAGGCCCTTGGTCCCACAGGGAGATTGGGATATTGACCGTGTTCAAGGCTGAGGACTGGGTTTTTATGCCCGGGCAGGGTGGGATAAGGGGCTGTACAGCTAGTCACTTCAGCTGTCTTTATAAAAGGGGCTCTCATTGCCAAAGGGCCCCCCCTGAATCTTCGCCACACCACCATGGAAAAGATGCAGGTGCTGCTTTAGAAGCAAAAGCATCCCAAGTTTGGGAAAAGGGTCTCCCAAGAAGAGTCCAGAGAAGCTAATGGGGTCTTTGTGGAAGGCTGACGTGTCCTTTATTCCATATGTCATCATAATTTGGGAAGAGAATCCAAGGAAATGTGTGAATGTTTCAGAATTGATAACAAATGTGTTGGTTGTATCCGCTTACGTGACGGCTATACCTATAACCACAAGCTGAGTGGTTCTTAAGATGACAGAAATGGATTGTCTCTTCGTTCAGGAGGCTGAAAGCCCCAAATCCAGGTGTTGTCAGAGCTGTGCCCCTCCAAAGGCTCTAGGGGAGGATCTATTCCTTGTCCCCTCCAGTTCTTGGTGGCTGTCATCATTCCTGGCTTGTGGTCGCATCAGTGCAGTCTTCAAGACTAATATCTCCAAAGCTCTCTGCCCTGTCTCCATATGGCCGTCTCTGTGAGTCTGGGCCAGGTCTCCTCTCTCCTCTCTCAGGACACATGTGACAGATTTAGGGCCACCCAGATCATGCAGTCTAATTTTCCCGTCTCAGAATCCTAACTTAATTACATCCACAAAACGCCCCGTTTTTGCCATATAAAACAACATTCACAGATTCCAGGGTTTAGAAAAATGAGTATGTTTGGGGGGCCGTTTTTCAGCCTATCGAGCTGGTCTCCCCACACTGTCAAGTAGAAATGGAGCAAGGCTGCCTGCCTCAAGAGGAAGGTAAGAAATATGTGTCCCTAACCCAGTATGTGGCCCCTGGTCAGGACCAGGAAGTTAGTCTCAACCACAAAGTTCAGCAGCTGGTTTTTCCTGTGAGCTGGTTCCTGCGGGGATGCCATCTGCCCAGCCTTTTCTTCCTCAATGTGACCTTCCCTTGGCTCAGGTAGACAGGAGCCTCCCAGACACAGGCAGGAATGTCACAGAGGCAATGTGTGGCTGGGAGACATCCTCCGAGGCAGGAGCAGTGGGGCAGGGTCCCAGCATCAGAAAGAGCTGGAGTGGAGGGGAACCATCCTTTGTTAGGTAGAAGCTGAAGGAGGACAACACCTTCAGTATTTCGGGCCAGTTGAAATCCTGTTGGAAGTTAAAATTAAGGCTGATGGTTAAGAATAATAATCAGATATCCAAAAAAGAAATTTTTCCAGAATCAAGATCAAAGCGGTGTGGGTGCCTGTCCCAGGCAGAACACACATCGGAAGGTGTGAGCAGGTCACCATTTGCAGGAGGATAAATAAAGGAAAGATCCAGCGTGTGTCCCAATCTAAAAGATGAAGATAAGACTCGTTCTTTTATTGCACTATTTGACATGATCTCCCTGAACTACTTAGCACAATAATTGGCACACAATGTGAGCTCAACAAACATTGTATATCATCCTCCAAGACTCAATGGACAAGCCTCTGGAATGCATGTTCTAGGAGAATGACAAAACTGTGTATGAAATTATTTTACATTTTCTGAAAAAGCCAGATAGAAGAGAGAACAGGAGAGCGGAAGGGGAGGAATATCAGGGTACTAGGAGAGATGAAACAAAGAAGAACTGCTGAAAACAAAAATAAAAAATCAATAATGATAGTGGATAAAGAATAGAGTGAATATTTAGCAGAGAATAAAGTCACAGATGTTGAAGGCAAAATCAAACCAGTAGAGGGAAATAACAGAATTGGAAATTATGACAGAGAAGACGATGGTTACAGAGATTAGAGGATCAAGATCCAAACTGCTCATTGTAAGCACTGCTAGGAAGAAACAACCATAGAAAAACATGCTTAGAAGCCTACAAGAATTAGAACTCATAAAATAATTGGAAAAAAAACATTTTTAGAGAGCTCAGATCAAATTATGGGCCACACAAAAATTAATTTAAAGTTATATCCTGAGGCCAGGCACTGTGGTTCATGCCTATAATTCCAGAACTTTGGCAGGCTGAGGCGGGCAGATCTCCTGAGGTCAGGAGTTTGAGACCAGCCTGACCAGAATGGTGAAACCCCGTCTCTATTAAAAATACAAAAAATTAGCCGGGCATGGTGGCAGGCACCTGTAATCCCAGTTACTTGGGAGGCTGAGGCAGGAGAATCGCTTGAATCTGGGAGGCAGAGGTTTCAGTGAGCCAAGATCATGCCATTGCACTTCAGCCTGGATGACAGAGCTAGACTCTATCTCAAATAAGTAAGTAAGTAAGTAAGTAAATAAATAAATAAATAAAGTTATATCCTGAATCTTTTCTTTAATTTCAGTAAGTATTTAGGAATAAGTTACAAAAATTGTTGGAAGGAATAAAAATTTTACCATGAATGAAGGTGACCTAGAAAATAATTCAATTAAGAATGTAAGAATCTAGAAGATAATGTGTGAAAGTATGATATGCATTCATTTCATTAAACAAACTCTCAAATGTGACGAGGTGTCATAAATGTAGTTTAAAATGTTATCACACATTTTTTGAGGCAGTTTACATATTCAGCAAACATGATATTATGATATTTGTGTTCCATTATCCTAGATAATACTTAAAAAGAGAAGAGAGTGAACAGCAATGGATTAGAAAATAATTTTTGAAATGGCAAATTTACATAGAAGTCCAAATATTACTTCACTTTTAACTTACTATGTAATTTGTTAATTAATGAGATGAATCAAAATAATTTTAAAAGAAAACTAAGTGACCACTAGTAAAATGTATCTTTTAAATTACTAGAGATCTTTGCGATAAAACTTAGTTTATCCAGCAAAGGGTAGAAAATTAAGGAAAACAGTTGAAAAACATGAAAAAGAGAAAATGCTTGATAAAATGAAATGATACAGTATCTGTGGGTATACATATATTTATTTTCACTTTCTCTGAAAAAAAAAAAAAACTTATTACAGGTTAAAAAAACCCTCTGAACAAAATTCTAGAAAGAGACCCACTGTTGAGCCAACTACCCCACATCTCAGTAGCTTAAAACAAGAACCGTGTCTTAGCACTCACAGGTTGGTACCTGGCCAGTGGTCAGTTATTCCAGGCTGGTCTTGGCTGGAGCAGCTCTGGTCTTCACTGCAGGTCAGAGGGTCACGAGGACAGGCCTGAGCGGACAGGTGGAGACACCTGAAGCCTTTTTGGGCCTGAGTTTGCAATTAGCACACTCTCAAGTCCAATTATTTTTCTGTTGGCCAAAATAAATGATATGTCCAAGCCCCCAGCTAAAATGCAGCAAATGATACTTCTTCCATGAAGAGGCCATTTCAAGAGAGCTGATGCTTGGGGAGATGATGAACTGGGGCTAAACATGAAATGTATCACACTCACCTAAAAATTTCAGGCAGTTACTGAAAACGGGAGACATGTAAAGATATATCAGGCAATAAAAAAACAGAGGTAACAATTTTAACTTAAGATGAAATCTGATTTAACATGCAAAATTATTAGATTAGACATGGCTCTTTTATTGATAAAAGGTGTAATTCCTTGTGAAGAACAGCCCTGATCTTTTGTTTGACAGATCATATAGGATCAAGACATAGAAAGCAGAAAGAACATGGACATAAAAACAGCTACTGCACGGACTCCCGGTGGACCACATCATCTCAGCGTGATGGAGGACACCCAGGTAGCCCTCACTCATCAGTGGGTGCTGGGTTAACTGGATGTCTGTAGAGATGAGGCACTTTCATGCTCTCAGCAGTCCTAGGAGGAGGCTCCTGGTATGGGATGAAATCCAAAATTCATGTGTTGAAGTCCTAACCCCCAGTACCTGAAGATGTGACCTTACCTGGAGATAAGGGCCTTGAAGATGTCATTAGTGACGATGGGACTACAGTGGAGTAGAGGAGGTCTGGATCCAACAAGAATGTGTCCTCATAAAAGGGGATTTATTTGAGCAAAGACATGCTCCCAGGGAAAAGGCCATGTGAGCCCAAGGGAAGGGATGGGGACAATGAGCCACTGCTGTAGACCAGTGACCCTGAATGGTGGCGTTCAGGAGGACAGTGGTTGGTTGTGTGCTCCTCCAAGCAGGGTACATCAAGCCTATCAGACTGGCTGGGCTCCCCTGCCCCAGCACTGAGAGAGGCTCACCAGGTCAATGCCAAGGGTCATCATGATGTTGTGGTAAGAGCTTGTGCTCTGCAGCTGAGCACCACCTTTATTAGCTGAGACACACTGGACAAATCAAACAATAAAACCAAGCCTCATTTTATTGGTGAAAATGGGGTAATGATGAGAGCTGTACTAGTTTGTCAGGACTGCTGTAATATAGTATCATAAACTGGGTATCTTAAGCCACAGAAATGCATCATCTCACAGTTCTGGAAGCCAGAAGTCTGTGGTCAAGGTGTCAGCAGGGTTGATGCTTCTGAGCACTGTGGCTGGCTTTGGGTGCCTTGTTGATACCAGGATCCCGGAGTTCCTGGGCTTGTCAGCTCATTCTCCTTATCTCTTTTCTCCTGCTCACATGACCTTTTCCCTGTGAGCATGTCTTTGCTCAAATTGACACCCTTTTAATGGGGATATATTCATGTTGGATTCAGGCCACTTCTATTCCAATGTGGTCCCATCTTCACTAATGACATCTGCAAGGCCCTTATTTCCAGGTAAGGTCACATCCTGAGGTACTGGGGCTTAGGACTTCAACCCATAAATTTTGGATTTCAACCCGTACCAGGAACCTCCTCATAGGACTGCTGAGAGGATGGAAGTGGCTTATCTCTGCAGAGCCCTTAGCTCAGCACCCAGTGATGAGGGCTACCTGAAGTCGGCCATTAGGCTGAGATGCTGTGGTCCACAGGGAGTCCGTGCTGACCTTGTCCTGCACATTCTAACTCATTTCCCTCAGACTCTCACAGAGATTAATCAATAACTGAGGATTCCAAGTTATTTATTAATTATAGAATTACTTGAATAAAGAAGTTGAATTATAGATGTAATTAGCAATTTAGTTTCTGAAAAATATAAAATATGTCTTTTCTTTAACACACCCATGAAACATCTACAGAAAGCCCTCATGGGTGAGGATGTGAACAGCACATGATCAATTTCAAAGAGCAGAAACTTTCCAGACTTTTGCTTTTGCTTCAATGCAATGAAACTGGGATTCATTGTAAACAAATTTGTAACTCATTGGGGGATTTAAAACCATGCTTCCAAATGCCTATTAGGTCAATTGAAAATGTTCAAAGGCCTCAAAGAGCCTGCCTGGTAAATAAACAGGGAAAAAAGTTTTAAAGATAAAGGAATTATGTCTACAAAAGGAAGGCTGGGCAGTTGGACTGGCGTCTTGGTGTCTTGGTCTTGTAGTATAAAGCAAAGTCACTGAGGTTTGACCCTGTAATGTGAACCTTGGTCCCAGGTTATAAGACTAAGTCACAACACGTGAACTGGAGAAATTGTCAAACCTTCCTGGCAAGTCAATGTTATTGCAAAATAAAGAGATGCAACTGGATTTCTTTGTTTTTATCCAGTGTTCCCAGTCTCTCAAGCCTTGATTCAGAACCTGCCTCAGTCAAAGCAGGTTAAATATATTGAAATTCAGCCCTACTGGTAGAATTGTCTCTGCAAGTAAGTGGGGACTATTTATTAACTACCTATTGTTCTAAGAGCTATACATATTCAAGGAAAGATTTGGTCCCATGAAAAGAACATAAGGATCACACATAGCTTAATGTCTGGCTATCATAAAAATAAATCAATGTTGAGGGGTTTAGGGCACAGGAAGAGAGAGAAGTTCCGGAAGGAGTTTGCTTTTAAAGTTGAATCAAGGAGCTATTCCTTAAAAAGGGTGAGTCAGTATATTGAAAGCACATATGAGTTTGAAATGTAGGCTGCATTACGGAATGAAAATAATGAATATGATACCTGTGTCGGATAAATTAAGCATTTCTATCAAAATATCTACTAAAGTTTAAAACACCATGAAATATGTTCCCTGTTGACATATTCAAAGAAAAAATAATATTCCTTTCCTTTAGTTTTTATTAAATTTTTAAGTGATTAAATTGCAGCTACATATCACCTTACAGCTTATCAAAGTTCCCCTGAAATAGCAAGAGAACTACATGCATTGCACTGCCTGCAACTTTGAAGTTGAAAAGGTGACATCAAGTTGAAAAATACACTCTTGTGATAAGATTGAATGTCCAATCCAAAACAAGCCAATGGGATGATTGCGCCTTTGGAAGCATGTCATGTTAACTGGCAGGATCCTGGAAAAATCTGAGAAGGAAGTATCCTTTCCAAATAGAAAGGGAAAATCTGGCCCAGGATTCCTTTCTGGCTCTGCAGAATTAGATGTGGGAGGGGAGAGAAGAATGCTATAAAGGAAGGCGGAGGGAATGATAAAAAGATAAACTGGTACTCACAAGTTGAAATATAGCATTGATCTAGCTTGTATTTACAATGTGTTAAGTATTAACACGTGAGAAAAATATTAAAGCAAGGTATTTATTAGAAGAAGTATAAATAAAAAAGCAACAGGTTGAGCACTCAAAATTAACTACAAGCAATTTAGCACCACTGCACTGTACAAAAAAAAAATGAAAGAAATATAATCATTGTGTTAAACAAATGTTCATAGTATAAAGGAAGGCTAAAAGTTCACGAAGGAGGAAAACTATCCCTCTGATGTTGCTGAAAAAACGTGTAGATGGTTTCTGCCCAGGGCTGCGATACGATCGGCACAATGTGTTCACCATGTCTGCCCCACATGCTGCAGAGAATACTGCATATTTTCGGACTTAGGTTTATAAGACATAAAACAGAAACAAGAAACTGGGAGTTGGTTGTTAGTGTAATTCTTAGGGTGGCAAAACCAAAGATGACCTTAGTTCAAATCACTTGTCAGCAATTGTGTGGACCCTGTTGACTGCTTTTTAAATTACATTTCTCAGTGTAATTAAGAGGTAAAAAAAAATAGTTGATATTTAGGGAAGAAAATGTATTGGGATAAGACATTTTAGGTATCTTAATTTTTAAAGAGTTTTTTAAAAATGAATATTTTAGGCTTAAATATGGAATTGTGTTTTAATCAATTTATTTTATTTTATTTATTTATTTTTAGATGGAATCTTACTCTATCACCCAGGCTGGAGTGCAGTGGCGAGACGTTGGCTCACTGCAACCTCTGCCTCTCAAGTTCAAGCAATTCGCCTGCCTCAGCCTCCCAAGTAGCTGAGACTCCAAGCACAAGCCACCCCCTGCCTAGCTAACTTTTTGTATTTTTCGTAGAGACGGGGTTTTGCCGTGCTGACCAAGCTGGTCTCGAACTCCTGACCTCAAGTGATCCATACGCCTCGGCCTCCCAAAGTGCTGGGATTACAGGCATGAGCCACTGCACCCAGCCTAAATAAAGAATTTTAATACTAAGCATATATATTGCCTTTTTAGAGCCATACTATTTATATTAGTCAGCTTGGGCTGCCATAAGAAAGTCACATGGGCTGGGTGGTTTAAACAACACGGATTTCTTTTCCATAGTTCTCGAGGCCAAGATCAGGGTGCCAGCAGGGTTGGGCTCTGGTGAGGGTCCCCTTCCTGGCTTGCAGATGGCCCGACTGCCTTCTTGCTGTGTCCCCCATGACTTAATGACCTCCCAGAGGCCCCATCTCCAAACACCACCACATTTAGTATTATAGCTGCCACAAGTGAATTTGGTGGGACACAGTTTAGCCCAAAAGGCCGTTGTTACTGAAGTTGGAAAAATGTAAATGAAATATTTTTATTTTATATTACTAAGTTATTGTTCCATAGATTGCACTGGCCTCCACAAAGTGTCACGGAACGGCCTGACTACATCCTGTTATCCAAATCCAGCCTGTCACCTGATTTTGTAAATAAATCTTTTTTTTTTTTTTGAGACGGAGTCTTGCTCTGTTGCCCAGGCTGGAGTGCAGTGCATGATCTCGGCTCACTGCAACCTCTGCGTCCCGGGTTCACGCCATTCTCCTGCCTCAGCCTCCTGAGTAGCTGGGACTACAGGCACTCGCCACCATGACTGGCTAATTTTTTGTATTTTTTTTAGTAGAGACGGGGTTTCACCGTGTTAGCCAGGATAGTCTCTGTCTCCTCACCTTGTGATCCGCCTGCCTCAGCCTCCGGTAAATAAATCTTTGTTGGAACACAGCCATGTCTATTCATTTACACATTGCATTTGGCTGCTGTCACTATACAAAGGAGTTCAGTAGTTATATTATAGATTAGAGATCATATAGCCAACAGAGCCTGAAGAACTTACTATCTGGGTTTTACAGAAAAACTTTGCTGACCCTTGGAGATCTGTGCCGAGCAATGCAGTAGCCATTAGCCACACACTGCTCTTGAGCCCTTGAAAGGTGGCCGGTCCAACTGAGGTGTGCTATACATGTGAAGTACACAACAGACTTCAAGGCTTAATAGAAAGAAGGGCTCTATCTTGATTATATGTAAATGGTGATATGTTAGATTGGGTTATAATGCATTAGTAAATAATGTATTATTAAACTTACTTTCACCCCTTTACTTTTTTATCTTTTCATGTGGCTGCAAGAAAAATTTAAATGGCATAAATAGCTCCCATTTGCAGCTCTTACAGTATTTCCAGGGTGCAAGCCTGGTCTAGAGGAGCTCTGAATTTTTTTTTTTTAATCTCTCCTCTAAGCACTGGTTTTAGAATGAGCTCCAAAGTTACAAAAAATAAGAAATGTGTTTATATACTATTCTTTAACAAAACTGTTTAATCTTTTTTCTTTTTTCTTTTTTTTTTTTAAGACGGAGTCTCGCTCTGTTGCCCAGGCTAGAGTGCAGTGGCGCAATCTCGGCTCACTGCCAGCTCTGCCTACTGGGTTCACGCCATTCTCCTGCCTCAGCCTCCCGAGTAGCTGGGATTGCAGGCACCCGTCACCACGCCCGTCTAAGTTTTTGTATTTTTAGTAGAGACGGGGTTTCACCATGTTAGCCAGGATGGTCTCGATCTCCTGACCTCGTGATCCGCCCGCCTCGGCCTCCCAAAGTGCTGGGATTACAGGCGTGAGCCACCGTTCCCGGCCAAAACTTTTAATCTTAATAAACCTGAATGCAGATACTTCAGAGTACTTGAAATATCAATTTAGTAATGTTAAGTTGGAGATTTATTTCCCTTGGCTCTTGAAGAATTAAATTATTTTGACAATAATTGAGAAGTTGAGAAAGAGATGGAGGGAGCTGATATTGCTCCTGCTACGAGGAGGAAACAGCAATGCCGGGTCAAGGCAGAGGGAACCAGAGACGCGAACGTCAGGAGCACGACTCTCAGGGGCAGGTGATTGTCAGGGTCCTGGTACCTGAGATCAAAGAGGTGCCTGTCCCAAAGAGGATGCAAGGGCAGGGATCCAAAGTTGACTCGGTGCCTGGGGCTCTGAGATAAAAAATGGAGCAATAAAGAACAGGAAGCTGACAGATGGGACCAACGGGTAGCTTAACAAGCCACAGACAACTGTTTTTAAGACCTAAAGTAGCGCCTTATAGGCACCTGTAATCCCAGATGCTAGGGAGGCTGAGGCCGGAGAATCACTTGAGCCCCGGAGATGGAGGTTGCAGTGAGCCGAAATCACGCCACTACACTGCAGCCTGGGCGACAACAGTGAAACTCTGTCTCAAAAAAAAAAACACGCATTATTAAACATTTTCATTTTGCTTTGGATTTGCTTTTGTTTTTGCTTTTGTATTTTCTCTATTATAAATGCAAATCAGGTTAAGCATGCAATGAGGAATGTTTTGGCTACTTGTATTCATTTGAGGACCTCTATTATTGATACATAGAGCTCGGCCTAAGATCACCCATACTCCTTAAGATGAAAATACGCTGAGTCAGCATGATGAGCCCCCAGCTTAAAAACCTGCGATAATTAAAATCTGCGTGTGGCCTCAGCTGGTGTCTCAATCTTGAGCAGTGAGCCACTCGTTCCCTGTGAGGGGAGTGCTACAGGATAACTCCACCGCGTGACTCTGTGATCACATTTTCCTTCCTGGTTTAATATGAATTTTTCAATACATGTGCAGTTCAACTTTTCTGGAATTCAAGATTCTTTAATTTCTGCTTTATTTATTTTCCAAAGTGCTTTTTTATATTCTATCCATTTTTTTAAATTATTGATACTCAGGTTTCCGTTATAAGACATGGTGTATTTTAGCAGAGAGAGAGATCATTTTGTCATTTGTAACAATTAGTCCTGTAGCTTAATTATGGCTGGCAACAAATAATTGCTCCCCTAAAACAAATTATAGTTATGAGGTCAAATCCAAGAGCATTTTCACGAGACCATAACCTGCAGGCCCAAACCGCAAGTTTAGTAAGGCTGTAGTTTACAGCTCTCGCAGACATGATGTCACCAGCCTTGTGTGAGTGGATGGTGGCACAGACGGAGGTCACACACACACTGTCACACACTGATACACATGTACAGGATGACAAAATCACAGTGTCTCACTTACATATGCAGGCACACACATGCACAGGCTTGCACACCATACACACCGTCACACACTGATACACATGTACGGGATGACAAACTCACAAAGTGTCTCACTTACACATGCAGACACACACATGCATAGGCTTACACACCATATACACTGCCACACTCACACACCATGAAACACTCAAGCATACTCTAGTGAACCAGCCACCTGGGGAGATGCGGCACCCTCTGCTTCAGGTAGATTTAAATGCTGTTAGTGAAAGTGAGTGGAAAACTTGAAGTTTAATGAACTGAGCAAGTGTGGCTCTTGGAGGCTGCATCCTTAGATACAGCTGCTCCTGGACTTATGATGTGTGTGCCAGTGTGTGACCTCTGATGGGGATGCCTCCCAACAAGCCCATCTAAGTTGAAAATACCAAAGTTGAAAATGCGCTTAATACACCTAACCTACAGAAGAACATCCTAGCTTAGCCCGGCCTTCCTTAAACGTGCTCAGAACACTTACATTAGCCTATGCTTGGCCAAAATCATCTAGCACAAGTCTATTTTATAATAAAATTATTATAAAGAATTTTGGGCTGGGCACAGTGGCTTATGTTTGTAATCTCAGCACTTTGGGAGGTCAATGCAGGAGAATCACTTGAAGCCAGGAGTTCAAGACCAGCCTGGGCAGCAAAGTGAGAGCTCCTCTCTCCAGAAGAAATTTTTTTCAAAAGAATTTTGAATTAAAATTAGGAGTTTCGAATACAGTTTCCACTAAATCATATCACTTTTGCAGGATTGTAAAGTCAAAAAGCGAAAGTCAAACCATCTTAAGTCCGGGACCATCTCTATCAGCTTCAATTCCAGCTCTCCGTGGCAGTTTCAGCAGAATGAGCCTGAGGCTTCCAGTGCTCAGAGGCACAAAAGCCACTCCCCAGACCCTGCAAACGTGGACCATGTGGAGACCGCACATTTTCAACTTGTCACCAAGGCTGTGGCTTTAGCCACACAATTACTAACATCCCTGAATTTCTACAATAAATCCAGAACACTAAAAGTATATCTGGGTTTCACATTTCCTAGAATCCTGATGCTAAATTTTATTTTGATTTTCTTTGGAGTAAAGTTAGCTTTGATGATAAAAATAAGATAATGTATGAGAAAAGTCCATTAAACTTTAAAATGGCAGGCACATTGAAATGATTGCAACTTAGATTATTGTCCTCAAAGACAAGCCCATTCATCTCTCGTCCCTCACAACAACAAGCAAGGTCCCTCCACAGAGCAAATGTGGAACGAATTTTGCTGTCATGACAGCAGTTGCACCACCGACCTAATACACTGCACATGAGTGTCAGTAACATGAGTGAACAGTGTCCTGTTACTTGTTCACTGGAAACCAAGAAGGGAAATTAGCTATTATCCCTGGTGATCCTTTTCTGAATCTAATGTTGTTAAAATTGAGCTTGGAAAACATTTCATGTAACTACTAAAATTTAGGTCTCTTATCAAGTAAAACATATAATATCCCTAACCTGTGTGCATTACCCCAAACTTGTGCCCTTGAAATTCACTTCCAAATTTCCTAATGTGTAGACAATGTAGTGAAAGTGAGGAATTCCTGAAGGTTACTATTGTACTTTCTTAGACTGGGTGGCAGTGCTTGGGTCTCCTGAGGGTTCCTTGAACCTGGGTCTACAGACCCATTCCTGACACCAGAGAAACTTAAGGTGCTGCGTTCAGAGCAGGTGAGCGTTTAGGGGCACACGGCAGTGCAGGGGCTTCTGATGGGAAGCCTCGCTCTCCTATCTGCTTCGAAGCTTTTACTTCTTGTCAGCTCTTCAGGGGTGCAGATCTTGACATACGAAGCATTTTCCTAGCTACCCTGCTATTACCATGAAAAGCAACACGTGGAAATTAAGGAAGCCATACTCTAAGATAAAAGATACACCATACACGGTGAGAACAAATCCACAACAAATGTGACTAAGATCCCCAAATAAAGGACTAGTAAATCAGAGAAAAAAATAGAAAAACATAGCAAATAGAAAAAAATAGAAAAAATAGAAAAAAAATAGAAAAACAAGCAAGAAATAAAATGGGTAAAGTGCAGAAAATTTCAATAATTTCAGATAATTTCAATAATTATCACACATACATTGGTGATAATTATTGAAAAAAATATACAACCTCACTAGTGATGAGCTAAGATAGTCACCTTGAACACGGTAGCGAGATAATTGCCCATGCCCTCATCTGAACAGGAGCTCACACAGCCATAGCCATAGGTGATGAGGATATGGGCGTGTGAGGACTGCTGCGTACTGCTGAGGAAACCTCATGGAAATGCACTAGTGCAGAACTGGGCAGTAACTATCAAAGGGTAATGTGAGCATGGCCTGTGACTCAGATGTCCCAGCCCCCAGAATCTCTCTTATATGAGCTCTGACACGCATACAAAGCTATCATTACAAGGACGCTCATTGTTGCATTATTCATAACAGCCAAGAAAAAAAAGAAGAGGAAAACAGTAACTGTAGATCAAAACAGAATTAAATAAGTTAGAATGCATTTTCACTCTAGATGACCACTACATGCCCATTAGAGGAAAGAAACATGTATGCTGGCAAGGAGAGGTGTCTCGTAATTCAATTAAATCTCGAAAAAAGGCAAGAGGAAGGAAAATAGAATGGAATAAAATTGTGTGTTTTATGTATTTGACCTATTCCGTGCATGGGTGCTAGCACAGGGCAAGGGACTCATTTTTGGTGATAGGAATTATGCCTTATTACCTGTAAAAGGAAAACAACAACAGTACAACAAAGCTGTCCTTTTGAGGACTCTGCCCTTTAGCAATTCTGAAAATGTCTTCCTGACATTTTCCCTGTAACTATCAAATGCTTAAAAATAAGTATGTGTAAAAACCTTTTGGGACAAGAACACACATTCCCACTTATTATAACATCGCTGTTATTTTTACCTACAGACCCCGCTGCTACATTCCAAGAGTAATTTTATTAACCCTTTCGGTCTCCAAATTATCCACGTTACATTTAATGTTGTGTAACGGTGATTATCAACAGTAATAAACACTGCAATTATGCATGAAATTCAATTTTTGGAACATTCTGACACATGTTAATTACAAATCCTCTAATGGAACTCCTTTGAGGCCTGGCCCCATGTTTCACTGAAATCGCCTCGCAGACACATCTTTGTGATGACTCTCCAATGCTCCTCGGGGGGAATGATGCTGCTCACCAAAGGCTTTCTACATGAGGACAGACAACCACAACATCCTCCATTCAAGCAGACCCTTTCAAAAGAAACAAGGGCACTTACTCAGCATCTCTGCGTGTCCTGCCACTTTGCAAGTGCCATCTTCAAGATGCTGTTTTTCTGTGGCAGTCACAAATGTAAAGCAAGACAAAATCCAAAAGACCTTGCATGTTAATCAAGGAGAATTTCTGAGTTAGAACACATTTAATCATCGGTTCAGTCTACTGTGACCAAGCTACGTATTTTTTTCTCTTTTATTTGTCTGACTTCTCAAGTGAGTTGGGTTTCTTCTATTGAAGTCTGGTTTTGCCAAATGTGGGTGCATTCGCACTTCTTCCTCCTATCCTTGGGTTATGGAAGACACTCCCGTTTAGTTTCTTTGTGGAACTGCGTTCTTCTCTTTGGCCAGTGTGATGGGAGTTCGTTGTGCTGGTGAGATCAGTAGGGCCATCCTCAAAAGAGACTGTCACTCTACCACAAGAAAAATAGATTTCTGGTCAGGGTAAGCATTTTAACTTTAGGAATTATCCTTTGTTTCTGATTTCTATCTTCCCAATTACAATGCATTTTTAATAATTGTCCTTCCTAAACTGGTGAAAAATAAAACATTGTTGGGTAATTGGTCTCATCTGCAGGAAGGAAACAGGGGAGAGAGGATAGAACTCCCTCTCAAGAGCCAGGCTGACCTTGGATTTGAAGACCAGAGTGACCACTTTGCAGCTGTGTAAAATCCAACAGATATTTAACCTCTCTCTGCCTTGGTTTTTCATCTTTAAATGTGTCACAATGTCCCCCCCACAGGGACTTCTGTGGAGAGTGAAGTATACTAAAAAATACCTGAAAAAGCTGGGCACATAGTAGGTACTCAAACAGTAATATCATTGTAGTATTCCATTTCAGATAGAAAAAACAATATATTATTTCTACCTTGAGACCAAGCACAAACAGGCAATTATCCTCCCTCTGCCTGCTGCCACTGTGAATTGATTTTTGTACAATGGAGAGCTCAGTGGGGGTATGTGAGTTTTGGAGAGAGACAGATAAAACTAGTTTGAAGTGTGTCTTGCTCTATATTTGCTGGGACAAGACATGGAAATTCTCCAAGCTTCTTTTCTCACCTAAGGGGGAGTCTATCGACACTGCACTGCCTGGGATTTCTGGCAAGTCAAAGCCACAATGCCCTGAGTGCCCATGATGTGCCAGCTCCTTGCCAGCTGGTTCATGTACACTGTCTCTAGTTGGCCCTATGGCTTGTACATTTGTATCCTTTATCATTCTCTTGCGAATGAGAGACGGAAAACACAGTCTTGGATGTGTGATGACCTTTGCCTCCAGACCTAAGGAGCAAACAGTAGGAGGCGCTGTGGAAGAAGTCCTGCCAGAGCACATGGGAGCCAAGCATGAAGATAGGAGAAGGGGAGCAGGGATAGCCACTGGACTTGCACGTCAGTTCTCACAAGCTCCAGGTGGAGCACCACTGTCCCTTGTTCCAAGCATCCGTCTTACGGTGTCATCCACAAATGGGAGTTGGAACAGGGCTTCACCCTCAAATTCAAATGTCTAGGAGGACAGCATCACCAGCTCAGTCCAAAGCCCCCCACGCAACAATACCCCCACCCCCAGGAGCAGAGACAACACTGGTGTTGCACCTGAATAGGGTCCGGTCTTGCAAAGGGGCTGTTTTCCCTTTCCAACCTTGCTGAGCAACAACATGGTGTCTGAAACTGTGAGATGAAGTTAACTTAGCCAGTTTTTTTTCTCTTTCTTTCTTTTTCTTTTTCTTTCTTTCTTTCTCTTTCTTTCTTTTTTCTTTCTGTCTTTCTTTCTTTTTTCTCCTTTCTTTCTTTCTTTCTTTCTTTTTCCTTCCTTCCTTCCTGCCTTTCTTTTCTTTCTTTTTTCCTTCCTCCCTCCCTTTCTTCCTTTCTTCCTTTTCTTTTTCTATTCTTGTTTTTTCTTTTTTCATTTTTTGTTTTTTGAGACAGGATCTTGTTCTGTTGCCCAGGCTGGGGTGCAGTGGCACCATCACAGATCACTGCAGCTTCAAACACTTGGTCTCAAGATATAGTCCCATCCCAACTTCCTGAAAAGCGGTGACTACAGGTGTAAGCCATCACACATGGCTATCTTTTTTAAATTTTGTAGATATGGGGCCCCACTGTGTTGCCAAGGCTGGTCTTAAACTCCTGGGCTCAAGCCATCATCCCGCCTTGGCCTCCCAAAGTGCTGGGATTACAGGCATGAGCCACTTCACTTGGCCTAGAAATTTCTTCTTAAAAATTAGTGACAAATTTCCAAAAAAAAAAAAAACTTAAAATGAGTAAAGGACATGATCAGACACTTTTCAAAAGAAGATATACATGTGGCCAATTAATGTATGAAAAAAGCTCCACATTGCTGGTCATTAAAGAAATGAAAATCAAAACCACAATGAGATATCATCTCACACCAATCAGAATGACTATTATGAAAAAGTCAAAACATAATAGGTGCTGGTGAGGTTGCAGAGAAAAAGGAATGCTTATAAACTGTTGGTGGGAGTGGAAATTAATTCAACCATTGTGGAAAACAGTGTGGTGTTTCCTCCAACACCTGAAAACAGAACTACTATTTGAACCAGCAATATCATTACTAGGTATATACTCAAAGAAATATAAATTGTTCTATCATAAAGATGAATGCCTGCCCATGATCACTGTAGCACTATTCACAATAGCAAAGACATGGAATCAACCTAAATGGACGTCGGTTGTAGACTGGATACAGAAGATGTGGTACATGTATACCATGGAATACTATGCAGCCATAAACAAGAAGGAGCTCATGTTCTTTGCAGGAACATGGATGGAGCTGGAGGCCATTATCCTCAGCAAACTAACAAAGGAGCAGAAAAGCAAATACCACATGTTCTCACTTATAAGTGGGAGCTAAATGATGAGAACTCATGGACACCTAGAGGGGAAAAACAGACACTGAGGTCTACCAGAGGGTGGATGGTGGGGAGGGAGAGGATCAGGAAAAATAACGATTGAGTACTAGGCTTAACATCTGGGTGATGAAATAATCTGTACAACAAACCCCCATGACACAAATTTACCTATGTAACAAAACTTCACATGTACCCCTGAACTTAAAAGTTGAAAAAAATCAGTAACAAGCAACAGAATCTGTGTTGTAAATTATGAAGATGATGAGCAAGTGTGCAAAGTATAGCTGTGCTTCATTTAACATGTACTGAGAATCTTCCTTTCTGAAGACTACTGGAAAGAAAGCAGACTGGGAAAAGTGAGGTGCCACTGGTTCTGCGGCCTTGGTGGTTATGGAGAAACAACTTAGGGTAAAGCAATCGCCAAGCAAATGTCTTTCATTGCAATTGCCTGGCTTTTAATTTAGGTTTATTTGGTCACCTAAATCTAACCTCTGTGACTAACAACTATTGGGGAGTCTATAAGAGGTCCGGGACACCCTGTGGCTAACTTAACAGGAAGGGATTGTGTGCACTTCTCCCCCACAGCACATTGAGAACATCATCTCGAGTCACTGCCCTGAGTCCTATGAAGATGGCATTATCTACCCAGTTGACAGAAGGGGACTTTGGCTGAGAGTGACAAAGTCACACAGCCAGTGACCAGTGGAGACAGAGCCCCTGGAAGAGAGGAAAGGAGGTGTGCAAATGTCCTCCCTGTGAGGTTGGAGGTGGCCTCTCACCTTCTACCTTACAAGCACCAACTTCCCTCTGTTATTGCTGGATGAAAGAACATGTCTCCTAACAATTCTTTAAAACAAACAAACAAACAAAAAACAAAAACAAAAAAAGCAATGGAGTTTCACTCTTGTTGCCCAGGTTGGAGTGCAATAGCACGATCTCAGCTCACCGCAACCTCCGGCTCAGAGGTGCAAGAGATTCTCCTGCCTCAGCCTTCTGAGTAGCTGGGATTATAGGAATGCGTAACCACGCCAGGCTAATTTTGTATTTTCAGTAGAGACAGGGATTCTCCATGTTGGTCAGGCTGGTCTCAAACTCCCAACCTCACGTGATCCACCCGCCTCGGCCTCCTGAAGTGCTGGGATTACAAGTGTGAGCCACTGCCCCTGGCCAACAATTTTTTAAAAATGGAAATTCAGAAAATCATGTCTGCTATTCCTTGATTTTATTAAAAATGCAGGAAAAAATATCTTCAGCCATGATTCTATACAGAGACAGGCACCCCAAAATCAAATTTTTTATAGTCACCAGGAGCAGTTCCACTTCAATATTTGTCATTGTTTTGCTTAGTAGTTTTATGAAACCTTATTTTCCAAAGTATATTTTACACAGTATTGAAAACCAACAAAACTCAAATATCACAAGCGAAAAATGTAAAGCTATCAGCTTCAGTATGATTATGGTTAATTAGTCATAGTCTCTTTTTGTTTACTTCATGGTAAGCTAGTTAAAGCCACTTTTTATTTCCTTGGTCTAACTACACATTTGTGGCAAGACTTTTTAAGACAAGTTCATTTTGATGGCGGTGGTGTTGCTGGCGCAGACATTCTATAAAAATCACACCCTTGGATTCCAATTGTGTTAGATCCCATGTGTCTAATTTGTACAGCTGAACATCCAATAAATAAAACATTCAAAAATATTGTGTAGAAAATGTGCCCTTCACCATATTGATTTCTATCAAAACGATCTAAAACTTTCCAGGTTTGACCTTTTCTTCTATAAAGACAAAATATTCTCCTAAAGTGACAACATTAAAATGTTATAATGCAGAAAACCCTTTTCGTAAGGTGTGTGTCATCAGGAAATAACGGATGAGGGTATCTGCCTTGGAGAGCAGAATGTGGTCTGCTGTCCTTGGCAATGAATGAGGGCCTGGGGGATGTGCCCAGACAGAGTCTTGCCACCCACTTCTCACCTTGATCACTATCTCCACTTTCCATTCCTGGGGATCCCTGAGTCCGTTGATGTGGTATACACCTCCACATTTCCCTAATTTTTACTAAAGTATTTCATAACTTTGCTTTGACATCAGGATCATTGGTTTTCAGCCTTCATCACCAGAATGACAACCTTAAAAATGTTAAGCAGGAATACCTGGGTAAAGGCGGGGAATATTGGAAAGATGAAGATTTGTAGCTGTCGGTTACTTAGAGAGAGGATAAACGCCACGTTCTAATTTCCATATGTATTGTGGACTATTTGAACATTAAACATATCCAGAATATTTACTGGGCCAGGACTAAGAAGATGCAGAAGAAATGCAAAATTTAAGGGGCATTAAAAAAATCGATAATCAAGATAAACACTATTTTAATGCAATTTTTAGAAATTAAAATAGTTGTAAGGTGTCCATGACTAATAAAATATAAAAGTGTAAAAAAAACAAAAGACAGGATCACTATTGCTGATGTCTGCCTTTGCATCAGTCTCTAGCATAGCTTGAGGCAACGTGGCACCAGAGTGCTATCCTTGGAGTAGGTTCTCTAGACTGAAGTCTCAACAATTGCCATTGTCTGGCTTAGAGTTACTGTCAACCTCCAGAGCAGGAGGAAGCCAAGATGGGGAAGATGCTCAAATGCCTTCAAGTGTTTTGAAGACACAGTCTTATTATATTTCCAAATATATACACACACACACACACGATATACACACACATATGTATATATATATATATACATATATATTACCTTTTAAGTTGTGTATGTTCTTTTAGTTTTCAAAACACTTACATTAGGCAGGGGTTTATTTGTTTAAACTTATATACAATTTCTTTCAAATATCTAATTTTTTTCATAGCTCATACAAAGTTTCTGCAAACATGGCCTCATGACAGCCAAGCCATGACCCTATACAAGGCAGTCCTCAGTCTCAGGACTGAGCAGGAGGCACAGAGACACCCGCGCTCTACACAGAGCTGCAAGCAACTCAGCCCCTGTGATCCTCAAGCCCAGGTGACTTTCTAGACAGAAGTGCCTAGGAATCTGATGTTCAGAAGTTCAGAGAACTGACATGGATGTTTGAATCCTATGACAGATATGGGAAGCTTCTCCTAGAGACTTGAACTTTCTGAATGAGAAGCAATATCACACCTTCCATAGGACACACAAGGAAGGGGCTGGAACTCCGGTGGAAGCCCATCAGGCTGAGGGACCAGCACCTGTGGGTCCCATGGCAGAATACAGAATTTGAGCCACCAGCAAAGGGGCTAAAGGCTTTCACACATGGAGGTAACTCTGATTTATTAACTATCACGAGACTCAGAAGAATTATTTGTGGGAATGCTCTAATGCAGTTGTTAAGTAAAAAGAACAGATCTCCTAGAAATGGGGCAGCATAAGCTCTGTATGTCAAAGAGGGTATATAATTGCCTGGAAATTCCCTAAAACCTGTGGGGAAGCTGCATCCTGGAGGACTTGTCTGAAGATAAAAGGGGTGAGAGAAAAACCACATTGTGATGGAGGAATATAACAGACCATGCTTGCAAGACTGAAGAAATGAGCTATGCATATTTGTGGCACAGATCACGAGCATGACAGAGAGAAAAGACACAGTTCTGACGGGAGATTCTCATTTCAAGGCATCTGCTGGAAGCCTCATTCAGCTACGATACTGTATCTGATATATTTCAAACTTGCTCTGCTGACAATTTTATCTCCCAGAATATGGAGAGAGAATCAAAGGCAACTGTTACTCTGGAATTAATGCTGAGTAACAGGAACTGGCTGTGGGCTGGAGTAGTAGAGACAGAAATCCTGGGGAAAGCTGCTGTGTCACCATGGATTTTACAGTGACTCCAGAGGGGGTCACCAGCAGGATGAGATGAGCCACTCACATCACACCGCATGCAATTCTGAAAGTCTCAGAAGAGGATGAACAGGTATCAAGGCTTTCAGAAGCATAATTCTGATATATGATGTGGCAATTTCTAAAAAGGGGAGGAGAGAGAAAAAAATACAATGAGTATGCATGGTGGACTCTCTGATAAATGCATATTTCATAATGTGCAAAAGATGAAAAAGAGGGTTTGTGTGTAAAGAACGATAAGAAAATTTAGATCAAAAACTTTAAGAATTTTGTCAGGGAACTCACACATAAAATGACTTGCAGTTTTGAAACCAATAAAACAACAATCACACAAAATATGTAGCCCAAGTTTTAAGTAATAAAAAGATGAACAGAGAAAGACACGCTGCTAGGGAAAGATGTTCTGAAAACAAAATTCTCCAAAACCTCTTTCTGAGTAGTAACCTGCTGAGACCATTACGCTTCAAATATGTATTTGAGAAAACTAACCTCCTGCAACTCATAATAAATAGACAATCTAATAAAACTGGGCAAAAGATGATAAAGGACACTTTGCATAAGAAGATATAAAAATGGTCATTAAGCACATGGAAAAGTGCTCAGCCACCTTAGCCATCAGTGACATGCAAACTAACACCAGAGCACCACCCCACGCTCGCTAAATGGCTCAAATTAAAAACATGAAAACATCAAATGTTGCTGAGGATGTGGAGCAATTGTACATCTTAGATATTGTTGGGGGAGCGGAATTTACAAGGTCACAACCACTGTGTAAACTGTTGGCAGTTTCTTATTAAATTACATATACACTGATCTCACAGTGCAGCAATTCTAATTGTAGGCATTTACTCAAGAGAGATGAAAACATGTCTACAAATATTCATAGATAAATGTTCTCGGCAGCTTTATTTATAAAAGCAAAACACGAGAAACAGGCAGTGCCCATCAACAAGAAAACGAATCAATGGTGGGTTAGTCAAGCAATGGAATATTACTCAGCTATGAAAAGCAATGAGCTCCTAATACAGGCAACAGATCATCGGTACCTCAGGCTTAGGGAAACATCAGGCTGAGTGAAATAACTACACAAAAAAGTACTAAATGTAAGATTCCACGTATATAAAGTTCAAAATCAAGCAAATCTAATCGATGGTTTAAAAAAATAACCTCCCCCAAAACCCAAAGCAGAATAGAGATTATCCTGGGGAATGTGGGATGGGATTACCTGGTGAACTTTCTGTGGTTCTAAGGTTGTATAATGTTCTGTATCTTTAGTTTAGATTATACTGATATGCATTTGCCAAAACTCAGTAAGCTAACACTTAGGATTTTTGTTTTTCATTGAATATCAATTTTATATCTGAATAAAAACAAGTATCAACCTCCAAACACGGAATTTTACAATCTAGTGTGAAATGTGTGAGAGTAAAAGAATGAAGGATGAATGGATGGATGGGTAGCTATGTGTAACACAAACACAGGAAAACGTTATTGGTAGAATATAGGTGATGGGCATATTGGTGTTAAATTTTCTTGAACTTTGTGGTTTGTTGGAAATCATTTGTGATAAAATGTTGGGAACATATTTATATGAAGTAATTGAAGCCTTGATATATAATATAAATTGATAAAAGTAGCCTGGGATGTCTTATACTAGTACATAGTTTTCTAGGTTGCATGTATAATATTACAATGACCTGAGAACCTGCGGATGAAATCACTGGTCAAAATCAAAGGACAGTGAAGATGCAAACATACTTAAGATTGTCAAATGGAATAAGAAAGTTTTAGCAAAGCTGGATACTGTTTAACGTGACATTTATCCCAATTAAAGATTGTGTATGACTCTGTATTGTCTTCATTAGTAATCATTTGCTGATTTGGGGAATCCTGTCATTTTTAATTTAGACTGTTTTTTGCCTGACATAGCCCTTTTTTTTCTGTGATAGGATTTAGTTTTCACTCTTTCATTCACTTATTGATTCAGTAATTATTTATTAAGGACCCACTCTGTGTCAGGCAGAGTGGAAAGCACTGAGCAGGGAGTGGAGAGCAAGACAGACACAGTTCCCGGCTTCCAGGAAGTTCTAGTCAAAGGGAATGAGGCAGGAAAAAGGAGTAGCCACTGCCGTCCTGGTGCCTCTGGATTGCAGCAGGCCTTGGACACAGCCTGTCATGGTGCACTGTGGTGGACAGGGAATGCATGCTGTGGCATGCATGGATAGCTTGATCCCACAGTGAGACAACCCCACCCCTCACATGACTCTTACTGTCCAGGCTGAGTTAAAAGGGCAGCCCAGGTCAGCACAGACTTTCACAAGAACACAGACTCCAGCCCCGTCGAGTTTAGAATGAGACGAAAAGCAGGAGTGAGATCCAAGGTGCTGGCAACTCAAGGAAGAGCTCAGAGGGCATCTGCAGGGTGGAGGTGGAGCCGATGCCACCAAGGAGGAAGCGCTTTGCAGATGTCCATGTTCCTAGTTCACAGGCCTGGACCCTGGACAGGTGCTGAGTGTGGACCTGTCTCCCAGCCATATCCAGGCTGTGATTTCACTCCGATTTTATGTAACTGAGAGTAGGATCCTAAAAGCTGAAAAACAGTAAGAGAAATGTTATATTTGGCCAGTATGGCATCTAAGGTCAGAAACAGGTGTCAGGTTTTGTTTTATTTTTCTTAGACTCACTCTCTCTCTGTCTCCCAGGCTGGAATGTACTGGTGTGATCTCGGCTCACTGCAACCTCTGCCTCCTGGGTTCAAGTGATTCTCCTGCCTCAGCCTCCCAAGTATCTGGAACTACAGGTGCATGCCACCACGCCTGGCCAATTTCTTGTATTTTTAGTAGAGACGGGTTTTTACCATGTTAGCCAGGATGGTTTCGATCTCCTGACCTTGTGATCCGCCCGCCTCGGCCTCCCAAAGTGCTGGGATTACAGGCGTGAGCCACCGCGCCCAGGTGGTCAGTTTTTAGAAATTATATGGTGAGATCCTTTCTGTTATTATAGTTTTCACAACTGATGGCTCTACCACCACAATGAAGGACCCCCTTTGTTAGGAGTTAGTAAGCATTTAAAGAATTCAAAATGTAAAGTGTGCTAAATCTACAGGTCATAATGATTTATATATAAAAATGTATTTCTATAACTTTTACAATTAAATCATCATAAACAGTAAAGAACAGCTTGATTCAAAAATTTAAAAATTACCTTTTTATATATTTTGGGGGTCCGTATCCATCATCAACTACAAAGGACAGAGCAATGTAAGGTAGGAGGGGGAAGCCTGATCTTGTCCTGGATGTGAATTCTGTTAACTTCTCTAAGTCTCTGTTTATTTATTTTGAAAAACATAGACAAAGGCAACGCCAGACTCTTGGGCTGTAAGATGATGTATGTGAATGCTTAAAGAAGTGCACATAATGTAGCAGCTAACACTGTTGTTCATTGTGATTATTGCTCTGCATTTGAGTTTCTTTAAAACTAAAAGGAAAGCGTGTCTTCAAGAGTAACGAGTGGTCACCCCATCCAGTGGCAATAACTCAGATTGTAGACATTTGCCCAATTCCCACCCAACCCTTCCTGGTAGGGCTCTAGTCTTCTCTTAGTAATAGGAACCCAGCCAGAACGGGGAGCCAGTCAGGTGTGTCTGCTAAGTTCCACTTTAAAATACCTTGGAAATATTAATAAAACAATGAAGATGTTAGCTTGGTAGCCTGGTGTTAAAATACACAGAAATAAACATGCCTGTTAAAAAGCAACTAAATGATAGATTAATGAAAATGATGAGAAGAGAACTGGTGATTAAGATGAAATAAAGAGGTTTATCTCAATGACTCTAATCCATCTTATATGAAGGCAGATTTCAGCAAGAAAATTAACCCTTGAGGCTGAGAGTGGCTGCTTGGTTTACAGCTCTGACCCCTCACACATCCCCAACGCTGAAAAGAATTACCAACAATACAGGAACAACCACATGGTGGGTGCGGACCGTGTTCCCCATGGAGAAATCTTTTGGTTTAACTCGACATTAGCAGGGCCCACAATACAGACCGTGATGCATCAACCACAAGAGGACAAACACAGAGCATGGCACTTCTCTTTCACTGCTTTGAAATATCTTATTTTAAAAGGAATACTTGAATTTGTTCTCTGCACAACAGAAATAATTTTCAAGTTGTTAACCCAAGAAATATGTATTTTTTTATTATTTCAGAGGATCAAATTGAATTTATTTAAATTCATTGAATCTAATTGTGGCTATATCCACTTGGAAGGAAAAATTGCCTGGCATATGTTGCAATTTTTCCAATTGTTTTGTTAAACAAGGTCTTTATAACTTCCAGTTTATAGACTTGGCCTCATGCTTAAAAGTGGCCCTGTTTGACTCTGGGAATATCCTTAGGTGACTGCGATGAGGCATCCGGGCCATGAGCCGGTACCCCTGCTCCCAGCCAGAGGAGTGCGAAGCAGCTGTTCTCAGCGTGGTGACCCCCACCCTAGCACTAGGGGACATTTGGCGGCATCTGGGGATGTTTTGGTTGCCACGTTGGGGAAGGATACAGGGGAGACCCCTGAGCCCCTGCTGCCCATGGAACAGCTCTCCACTGATCAGCATTTCCTGGCCTCCAATATCAAGAGCGCCAGGGCTGAGCAATGCTGCCTTGAAGGAAGGCCAACCCAGGACCAGGTCAGAAGGTGGAAAGAGATTTCAGACTGGGGCTCCAGCATTTGTGGACTGCCTTCCTGGTTTCCAGAGAGGGTCCCACACGTGGGACGCAAGTGCACTATAACCTGTGCCTTCCTTTCCTTCTAGCTCTTGGCAAGTTATTTTTTTCTCGGCAATGCACTTTCACCAATTTAGTAGATTTCCATTTCGTTGGCTTTGTAGTAGATGTGTCGTTATTTTCAGTGATTAAAATAACTATGTAGCTTTAACAACAGGGAAAATGCTATGTCCCCATGGTCTGTATCTGATTTTGAAAGAGATGTTTGCTTCTGTGCATCCACAGCTGTCCACAGATGTTCCGCTACCCTTTGCTATTGGCTCTGATTTTGGCTTTCTTTATTTTTTTCTTTTTTTGAGAATGGGACTCACTCTGTCCACCAGACTGGAGTGCAGTGGCATGATCTCAACTCACTGCAACTTCTACCTCCCAGGCTCAAGTGATCCTCCCCGCTTCGCCTCCCCAGTAGCTGGGACTACAGGTGCACACCACCATGTCCAGCCAATTTTTGTATTTAAAAAATACATTGTAGAGATGGGGTTCCTCCATGTTCCCCAGGTAGGTCTCGAACTCTTGGGCTCAAGCGATTGACCCACCTCAGCCTCCTACAGTGCTGGGATCACAGGCATGAGACCCCATGCCCGGCTTTCAGCTCTTTGTTTTCACTCCCTCTGAGTTGTCTTTCTTTTGTACCAACTCAAATAAAAATAACTATTATTTTTAACTCTGGGGTTTTGGCAAAAGATATTTGCTTCATTGAATTCTGTGTATTTTGTCCCATATGTGTTATTATTTTAATGATCCTTTGTGTATATTTCTCAGGACCTACTCCTGTTAATGCTGCCTTTTGGTCAACATGAAAAAGCAGGCCCTTTTAAACTGCAGCCTTCACAGGTGTATCAAATTGCAGGGATACACTTTATACATTCACACACACGTAAACATACACACAAACGTGCACACCCATATCCTGAAGACCCTAACTTAAGCATTTAAAAATACGTTTTTCTTCCTATTTTAAAGATGCATCCCTAAAAGAGAAAACTTAATGGTCTAACTGGGGTTCAAAGTATTTCAGAAAATGCTTTTAGGGATCTCAAATCAGTGGCAAGAATTTCTGGTGAGACACTCTAGAGCCCCTGGGGTGAGCTACCAGGAGAAAGATGAACAAATAATCTCTATCAGGGTAAAAACCAGAATTTATATTTTATCAAGAAAGCAAAGAAGAAGCTGATGGAGCCCATACTACATGAGTGCATCTGTCTCCTCTGGTTCCCATTGCTGCTTTGGGGAAATTTTTTGGGAGGCTACCATCCCCTAGGGGCAAATGTCCCCTTGCCTGTGATGGGAGCCAGGAAGGCTGGCTGAGTTCCCCCAACCTGGCCTGCTCTTTAAAAGATTCCTTAGAAACATCACATTGAAGAGCTGGGGAGTCCCAGACACCAGACCCCGGGTTTCATGATGAGAAACCAGACGTGCAGAGAGATAAAATGACCTGCCCAAGGACCCACAGGCTGGTGAGTGACAGAACTAAGTCTTAAACCCAGAATTGCCGGACTTCAGTCTCTTGTTCTTTCACAGGCTTCCTCTCACCCCCTCCAGGGAAAAGAAAGACATTCCTCTCCAGTGACTTAAGGTTTGAGGTGTTATTGCCTCTCCTCCCACTTTCCCATCTTTGAAAACCAGCATAAGGGGCATCACTTACATGAAGAGTTGTCTGACTCTCTGGAAGATGCGAATGTCTCTCTTCTCTGAATTCCTATAACATCGTTTAATTGGTGAGTTGATCAGACACATCTATTTTATGTATTGCCTCCCCCAAATTACCCTTTTGAAAATACATAATTTCTTCTTAAACTTTTTTCATTATGACTTCTAGATAAATCAACAAGAAAAATTCATAAATATAGCAATCACAGTAGTGCATAAATACCTGCACACATAAATGACTTTCACCTAAAATCTCAGTTAACGGAGTTTGACATTTTTGGTTATTCACTGATTTAAAGATAAAATTGACTATCTAAATTTGTGACCATAATTTAATTGATTTTTAGTGAAAAATTCTGGTGATGATTAATAAACTTATATAGATATCTCTAGTTCACTGTACCAGTGTTTTAACTTCTAAAAAAGCCTTCCTCAAAACAATCCTTTCTCTCTTTAGAAGACCCCATTTTCATGATAAATTTTATTTTTCGATAGCTTTGTGTGTCATTTTCTACATGTAATTAATTTTCCTTTGTAAAATGGAGGTATTATTATAGAAATTTAACAAAACATTAGACTTTTGCTACATTCAGAATGTATTAAAAAACAAGATTTCTATGAGATTGAGTGTGTATTTTGAGAAAATACTCCCTAGGTAAAAGTCTATTCATACTAAATCTACCATTAAAATGACTCCATGTACCCCATAAGTGACTATTGGAACATTGGTCCAAATTGCATAACATTACAATGCTTTTACTCAATTGTAAAGCCTTATAGAGAATTAAGGTCTAACTGACAAAAATTGGAAAAAAAATAGTCAAATAAGGTTTTTAGAATTAAGCACAAAGACTATTATATGTCATGGTTGCATATACTAATAAACAAGCAAATTGTTTTAGAGGAAACTAGCAAATCAGTCAGCAATGTGATAAACTACCATAAGCATAATGCATTCCAGTCAACACTCTTGGCAAAGATACTAAAAGAGGAGATGGACTGATGCTGTCCTAGCTCCTCAGAAAAATCTTTACAAGACTGGAGACACATTATAACAAAATCATTCAAATAAAAGTAGTATTTGATGATTTAGTTCATACTACTATACTCTGTGGAATCTAAAACATCATTAATTCAACCTGTTCGATTAATTCCGGTGTTTTAGAATAAATATAAAAATCCATAACTCAGAAACATTACAACGTATACAGCAAACCAACGTGCCACAGATTGGCAATTCTACCTACTCAGGGTGGCAGGAAGTCATAAACAAGAATATCTCACTGAATGCTCCTTGCAGACCTGTGGGGTGTCATTCAAAGTCCACAGACCACCCAGGGCATATGCCTGAGCAGGCAGAACAGGCACTGGGGAGGGGACACTTGAACAGAGATAAAACTGCCACTCACAACATGACAGCAACAGCAAAGCCTGCTGGCTAAAAGGGATCTCACTTAATATCCCCAAGCCCTTTGAGGACACGAGACACGGAGAAGTGTCCTAGATGGTCTGGTTACTAAGGGTAAAGTGAGATTGAACGCAGGCTGTTGGACTCCAGAGAGCCAGGCTGTGATTCCATACCTGGAAGGAGCTATGCCCTGAGAACTTAGGAAGTTATTTTAGTTCCCTTTTTTCCTTGACCAATAATGACCAAAGACACAATCTGCTTGACACACACAGATTGCGACTCTACTTGTCATGGTGCCTGTGAAGGTGTTGGCTTTGACATTTCTTGTCCCATGACTGCTGTTATTCAATATGCAAGCCTCTTTAGTTCCATCCCGGTGATGCCACAGGGGTTAGTGTAGTTGTTGGGACTGGAGTTTCTGAGCTAGAAATCGTGTTCACGTAGACCCCATGGTTTCCAAGGAGTTAATCTCTGTGACAGCGGGCAGGAGACACCCCAGAGTGGAGTGGGCATATTGGGGGTTCACGGCTTGACTGCTGCTGTGCAGTGGAGGCTCTGCCCTGGGGCCCTGACATGTGTCCTTGGCCTTTGCCCAGTTGAGAAGGAGAGCTGTCCACAGGTCTCGTGCAATGTTTGGAAACAACTTTAAGCAAAAGGGGAAACTTGCTATTATCTTCTGCCTTGGAGATAGATATGTGTTAAAATGTTTGCAGATATTATTTCATTAGTTGAAAAATTGAGGGCAGAACACATACAAAATCTTGAAGTTTGGCTCAATCCCTTTAGCGTATTTATACTGATTAAACAAACGAGATAACTTGAAAATTCCTTCGCCTGTCATATTTGTATATACAATCTAATTTCTTGAGAGGCATAAAAGGCTATGTATTGTGACAATGATTTTGTGGGTGAAAAGGTGTATCTGATGGTAAGAAATATTTGCAATAGCTTAGTTAATCATCTGTTGAAAGCTATAAGATTTATGGTATTTTCTTTTGTAAAGAATTGGCTTGAATTTAAAAATGCAACTTTGTCAAATGACCAATTAATATAATCATTTAAAAAAGCTAGAGGGAAGTCTTTAGCATTTTGTGTGGTCCTGTCCTCCACGCAAGAGGAAAAGAAGAGCTTTGGCATAAAAGCCAATTAAAGGGGGAAAAAAAATTAGAGGGGAAAAAAATCATTCAGGACCAAAAATGTTTAGTCTGGATACTAACGTGCAGACTCTCTAGTGCCCAAGAACATGTGGCTTCTCCAAGACAATACATCTTAATAACAGCTATCGCTCCATCTATGGGACACATCATGTGAGAATATATATTTTTCTATTTATGGGAAGGGATAATCATCGTTTCAGATTTTAACATGATGGCATGACAAGGGTGACAGGAGATAAATGATGAAGAGGAAAATCCACAAAGGTATAGGCATGTGTGGATCCAGCAGAAATAAAGGTCCTCCGTGGGCCTCCACCCACAGGGATACTGCAGGATATCCTGCCAAGCGACTCAGTGCAACAGTCACGTCCTCCCTCAGTGTCCTTCTGCCCATGTGTGCAGTGGGTTCAAGGAAAGAGAAAACCGTTCTCAGAGAGCAGCGAATGGTGGAGGCTATCAGCTCCTTTCCAGATGGTCACTGGTGTGTTGGGTAAGGCACATGCTTTAACAGCCTTCACAAATAACTTGGGTAATATACTGACACCGGGCTTGTGCTTTTCTCAAACCTCTTTTTTATACATGGATGTCTCATACTGCAACTTGGGTTTTCAAGTAAGAATTTGCTCTAATCTTTAATTCCTCTTGTCTTTTCCTCTACAGTGAGAAAAAGCATTTAAATGGTGGAATGCCATTGCTTTTGGCATCTTTGTCATGAAATCTTTGCCCGTCCTTATGTCTTGAAATTGACAAATGAGATCTAATTAAACTAAAGAGCTTCTGCACAGTAGAAGAAACTATCAACAGAAATAAGCAGACAACCCAAAAAATAAGAGAAAATTTTTGCAATCTATGCATCTGACAAAGGTCTAATAACCAGCATCTTTAAGAAACTTAAGCATATTTACAAGAAAAAAACAAACATCTCCATTAATATGTGGATAAAAGACATGAATAGACACTTCTCAAAAGAAAACATACATGTGGGCAATGAACATACGAATAAAAAATTCAACATCACTGATCATTAAAGAATTGCAAAACAAAACCACAAGGAGATACAATTTCACACCAGTCAGAATGGCTATTAAAAAGTCAAGACATAATAAGTGCTGGTGAGGTTGCAGAGAAAAAGGAACACTTATACACTGTGGTTGGAGTGTAAATTAGTTCAACCATTGTGGAAAACAGTGTGGTGATTCTTCAAACACCTAAAAACAGAGTTATCTGACACAGCAATCCCATTATTGTGTATATACCTAAAGGAATACAAATCATTCCATTACAAAGACACATGCACACATATATTAACTGCAGCACTATTCACAATAGTAGAGACATAGAATCAACCTAAATGCCCATCAGTGATAGACTAGATAAAGAAAATTTGATACATATGCACCATGGAATACTATGCAGCCATAAAAAGAACAAGATCATATCCTTTGCAGAAACATGGATGGAGCTGGAGGCCATTATCCTTAGCAAACTAATGCAGGAACAGAAGCCCCAACACCACATGTTCTTACTTATAAGTGGGAGCGGAATATTGAGAACACATGGACACATGGCAGGGAACATCACACACTGGGACCTGTCAGAGGGTGGGAAATGGAAGGAGGGAGAGAATCAGGGGGAATAGCTAGTGGATGCTGGGATTAATACCTGGGTTATGAGATGAACCATGCAGGAAACCACCACGTCACGCATTTACCTATGTAACAAACCTGCACATCCTCCACATGTATCCCTAAACATAAAAGTTGGAGAAGAAAACATAAAAATAAATAAATGCTAGAATGCACACCAAAATGCAGATGTACCTGAGAGGTGAAGGAAATGGTGACCCATGACCCATGACCGAGTGAATGATGTCACAGATGCTGAACAAATGCCAATTGTGAGCCAGGTATGGAGCTGCTGCCCCATAAACCAGCTCATCTCTCCAGATGACCCCTGCAGGAGATTGGAACACAACACCACAGTAAGGAAAGCCCGATGTTGCCCACATGCTCCACGGAGAAACCCGCCAGGGGCACGTTGGGACGTTGGGAGTGTGAGCCCTGGAGACAGTGATGTGGCAGGGATCCAGGTTCTCCCAGCTGCCGGCCACAGGGCTCTCCCCAGGTAGCTTAATGCCTCTTCCCCTCAATGTCCTCATCTGTGTAGTGGGACTGGCAATAGAGCATTTGTAGGGTCTCCGTGGGAGGAAAGTACATGTGCACAGGGCTAACCCAGCATAGCTCTGGCTCATGAAAATCAGTCAGGTATCAACACCCTGATCTGGGAGGGAGAAAGGGAAGGGATGCTTCCAGAAACACTTGAAGCCTGAGCTGGCTGGTCCTAAGAGATGAGCAGGCCTGAATCTGTGCAGCGTGGGGGTTGGCCGGAGGGTCCTTGGAAAGCCATGCTCTGGTCACCTGTGGCTCAGAGGATGTGCAGCCCTCCTCCTCTGCTGGGTCCAGGTTGAGGGTGGGCATGGTGGGTGAGGCTGAGATGCAGGCAGGAACCCCAAAGCCACCTTCCCTACCCCATATCCAACAACAGCCAGTATGGCCAGATGTTTACACATGAGACAAAACCCCCTTTGCACCAGCAATAACTTCATGAAGTCTAAGGTGGTAGTTTTATTTCTAGTGCCTATTACTTGAGGATAAGAAGTAATAGTAAGTGACCCCCATCAATCCAGTAAGACTTTAAGATAAATTGGTGATGAGCTAACTACCAAGGTACCTATATATGCCTTGGCGCAGTGTGTGTGTGTGCACGCGCATGTATGTGTGTGTGTGTTGGGGTGGGGTGATGAGAGCCGGAATGTACGTGTGTGTGTGTGTGTGTGCATGTGTGTGTGTATGTGCATGCCTTATGTGAATGCAGCTTATTTTATTTTTTATTTTTATTCTATGTATTTATTTTTTGAGAAAGGATCTCACTCTTTTGCCAAGGCTGGAGAGCAGTGGCACTATCTCAGCTCATTGCAACCTCAACCTCCCAGGTTCAAGTGACCCTTCCACTTCAGCCTCCTGAGTAGCTGCGATTACAGATGTGCACCACCATGCACAGCTATTCTTTCGTATTTTTAGTACAGACAGGGTTTCGCCATGATGCCCTGGGCTCAAGTGATCCTCCGGCCTTGGCCTCCCAAAGTGCTGAGATCACAGATATGTGCCACTGCTCCTGGCCTGCTTATTTTATGAAGGGCACAATTACCATGCCTTTTCACCTGGGACCTGGGTGTCTCTTGAAATATCATGAATCTCCCCTAAGGAGCTTTGCTTTGGACGTAGGCCAGTGAAGAAGGATTTTAATCAGATGTGTGTGACACGCTGGGATCCATATTTTAGATGGATTACTTTGGCTGCTGCGTGGACAAGCCTGAAGATGGAGAGCTTCAGTGAACAGGTCACCTGGGTGGCTGCAGCAGGAATCCAGCCAGAGTCAGGAATGTCTGCAGGATGCCATGGAGCCTGCCCCAGACAGATCCTGCAGGAGCTCTGGACAGCGAGCTGCCGGGGTACCTGGGCTTTGTTCCTCCCGCTACAGCCAGTCCTTGGATGCAGGCTCCTGGATGGGCGGGGCCTGGAAATGCCCAAACTGCTGCCACTTCTGGTTTTGGGGGCAAGGAGCAGCTCAAGGGCCCAAGGAGGGCCCTTGAAGAAGCTGACCAGTACTATCCTTGAGCAGCAAAGCACAGGCCATGACGTGATCCTCATGAAGCTGGTAAAGGGAATCCAGGGGGATCTGGACCGGGCACCGAGCCATACACTGCAGCCTGAGATCCTGCCCTAGTCTTCTTCTGAGCCCTAGAGAGCCCCGCTGTTTGCTTCTAGGGCCAGTACTGCATGCCTTGGCTTTAAATGTCTTATTAAGACAGGTGCATCTGTCTCCTTCGCTAGAGAGTAAATCTTCCAGGTAGGGTCCACACCTGATCTACCTGATGTTCCTGGCACGGTACTATCCCTGTGGTATGGCAGACGGGTGGCATATATTGAACTGAACTAAGGACATGGATTGATGATTGATAGAGGCATTCATCTTGCCTGTCTAATGCAATCCCAGGGTTACTCACAGTCCCATGCATGACCCTATTTCACCCAAATTCTCTGGAGCTACGCAGTTAGAGAGTTCCATACAAATACCTCATGACGTTTCCAGAAACATCGACAAGACTTCACTTATATTAATAATGGGAGCTGCAGAGAATAAAAAAGCTGACAAAAAATAGTTCAGTGTATTTCATGCAAATAGAATTATTTAGAATGTGCTTCTAGAATGTAATTTTAATTATTATAACTTACCAGAGGGATGTCAACTTTTCAGCTTAACAAAGATGAAATATGTAAATACACGGAACAGTGTGAAATTCATCCAAGTGGTGCAGAGCCTGACTCCTGTGAAAAGGCAGAGGGCTTCTTCGGATTGTTTTTCGTCTGTTGTTTTTAGTCATGTTGACTCCATGAAGTAGACATGGAAAACATACCAGGGGATTCTAAATCTATGCTCTGTCTCCTAGTAAGGGCCCTTATAAAGAAACAATGTTTGAGATTATAGCCAATGATCATACTTACCATGAAAGTGACAAAGATTCCTTTACATGCAAATTGATGTTTCTGAATTAGTAAAAATCACACAAACCAAAACATTCCAGTCAAGACATTGTAAGAAGCTAAGAGCACAACACATTTTAATGAGGAGTTGTGCACTTCTAGAAGAGCTGACGAGTCTGTAAAATGTGCACGCACACACATACATCCACATATATGAAAATACACATTCACTGATGCTTTCTTACTTTTTACTAATAAATTCTAATGTATCCTATTTCTAGATTGGTCAAATTTGTATCTATTTTTTCTGCAACCTGTACTGCCTTATTTTGCTTCCCCAGAGCCAAAAATATCTGTCTTACAAAATCACCTTCAATGTGATACATGACCAATATATAAAACACCTCAAAGGTTTCTTCATAAATTAAATGTTATCCTGTATGTCATCCTGTATGTCAAGAGAAGAGAATAGCATAGTGTCCCAAGCATATTAGGCACCGGGTAATTTTTCTGTTAAAAGTACTAAAAGATGTAAATAATTCACATAAGGTAAAGGGTAAAAAGTAAAAAAAAAAAATTCATTGCTAAACTCAACAAAATTAACCAAATTTTAACAGCACCAAATAAATCAAACATAGGAACCATTTAAACGGCATGAGTTACTAATTAAAATAGTAATTCTACTCATATTTGCACACATACAATACTAGTGAATGTGTAGATGCTGATGCAACTGTTTCGATGGTAATGGTGTAAATTGTGACACTTTCTTGGTGGACACTAACTACTTGAATGAACCCCCTTCTTAGTAGCACCCAAACTTCCTTTGGTGGGGTCACCTCCCTCCAGTTTCAGTTAGTGTTGGGAGAAGGATCGTCGTAAGTGAGAATTCTCTCACTGTCCTCAGTGCGGGGACAAGACTCTCCCTCACTTGTCCCCCGCAGAGGCTGTGGTAAGGTATGGTTTCCTCCTGTGCTCTGAGTCTCCGTCAAACACTGCACAGGCAGAGCAGATGGAAACGGGCGATCCACGTGGAAGCAGAGACTCACCGTGTATCTACTTCTCAGCAATCTGGAACATTCTCCCCCTCTCTTCACCCCACAAGCCCATTCTCCAGCCTCTCAGAAATTCTCTAAGCCTGTAATATCTGTCCCACAAATTTCCTTCTGCTTAAGTTACCCTGGATCAGCTTCTGTTGCTTCCATTGTCAGACAGAGATGGAGCACTGTAAAAAAGTTTGTCACTTTAAAATAACACACTCCAGGGAATTTACTACAGGTAAGTTGTCTCTTTGACTTGAAACCTGTTTTTTCTCTCTCTTCCTTTTCCTCCTCTCCTCCCTCCCCCTCCTCTCTTCCTCTCTTACCCCCTTCTCTCTCTGTCTCACCCCTTCTCTCCCCTCCTCTCTCTCAATCTCTCTCTTTTCTCCTCCCTCTCTCCTTTCTCTCTTTCTCCTCTCTCTCTTCTTTCTCTCTCCCTCTCCTGTATCTCTCTCTATCTCTATCTCTCTTTCTTCCTCCCTCTTCCCTACCCGCTTCTCTTTCTCTCTCTTTTTCTGTCTCTCTCTCCTCCTCTCTCCCCCTTCCTCCTCCCACTCTCCTTCCCCCTCTCCTCTCTCTCTCTCTCTGTCTCTCTCCTTCTCTGTCTCTCTCTCCTCCTCCCCTCCCACCACCTTTCCAGGACCTCCCTTTTTCATGTCACCAAGTTCTAGAAACTTGATGGCCACGCAGGTCCCTGGAGCTTCATGATGGGCGTTTATAGCTCATTAGAATGAATAAGCACCTTCGGAGGCTTTATTGTCCCAAACGAGGGGCTGGGTCTGTGCAGGCAGCTGTCCTTTGAAGAATTCTGGTCCACGCATCATTCTCTTCCTCCCAGGTTATTCTGTGTGATCATCATTGCAGCGCAGTCATTTCTGCTCTCAGGCCAGGGCTTTTTCAGCTGGGTCAACTAACCCATGTTCTCTGTCCTCCAGCCCCATTCCATGTTACCAGTCACAGAAATGTGGCGTAAGTTATCGTAGGGGAAAAACGGTGGTGGGAGGGGCATGGGGGCTGCCTTTGAAGTCTCAATCAACTTGGGTTACAGCATCATGTTGGGGTCTCTGCAATATCACCTGGACTTGCGCCTTTTCCTGACCCACCCTCAGCTCCACCCTAATGCTCAGGCAGCAGCCAGCACACGGCTTCACCATGAGATCCTGGAGATTCAGGTTTTGGTGGACGGCGTTGGTGTCCATCGCAGATGGGGACTGTGACGAGAAACAGGGTAAAATAGAATAATGAAGACTGTAAACTTAAGTCCTGTAATAATAAATTTAGCAAAAACTGGGACACAGGATCTTCCCAAGGCTATGAGTACAGATGTGAGAAATAACACACAAGTGGGCAGTTAATGCTTTGTGCAATGCTGTAGAAGGAATTTATGCTTTTTCTTTGTAAATTTTATTTAAATGTTATGCTATCATTTTCATCCTTTAAGAAATATTTATACTAGACTATTCACACCAGTGAATCATGACCACAATTCTTTGTTATTTATTGGTGACTTTGGTCCAATTTTATGAAAATATTCTAGACCATTCGACCAGAATAATACTAGAAGTAGGGAACTGGGTGTGGGTTGCATTTGTGTTTATCTTTTGTTTGTTTGTTTCGTGTGTGTGCAAATAAAGAATCCTGGATCATACTATGGCCAAGCATTTTGTTTTAATTCTTAGAATTTTAAGAGACTCATGAAAAAGTTACCTTTTAATTAAATAACACTTCCCCTGCAGAAAGAAAAACAAAAACAAAAACAAAGTGGCATCCTGTTTTTGTCTGTGTAGTTACTCCTTCTGTCCCCACAGGGACACAGAAATTTCTCAGCAGGGAATCGCCGTCCTGTGATACCTCAAGGCCCTGCAACCCCTCTGTCCCTCTACATGATGCCGCAGCCCCTCTGTCCCTCTAAATGATGCTGCACGTCCAGATGGACCAGCCTGCACTGGCTCCGGGCATAAGGTGGCTGAAGAATCCCAATCAGGTGCGATGGTGTGGCGGAAATCTCTCCAATGCTGCCTCGCCAGGGGCCGGGATTCGGAACACAGCTCAGGAGTCAGGTGCCAGGCAAATTCACAACACGATGCTGCAAAGTATGACTTGCTTGGCCTTCGATTTTGCCCACTGGAGTAGCCCACTTTTGCAGAGAGAATGGAGGTCAAGTTTTCAATTACCATCCACCCCTTTGACAGAAACTGCAGTTTTGTTGTGCCTGTTATGGAACTGGAAAAATAAAAAAAAGAAAGGAAGAGAAACTAAGATATCACTTTTTAAGGTATTACTTAATTGGAAGTAGTGTATTTTACACATTTCTGATGGTTTAGGCTAAACCATTTGTGTAAAGCACCAAGACAGGCTTCATAGTTGGGCGCCGTGGGTCTGCAGCCACTCTCAGGGATAAGGTTCAAGGCGACAGGCCTATTGATCAGTCTGTATATGTTCTGTAAGGCAAACCTATGCCTGATGCAACAGGTTTAACATGATAAACACTATCACAGCTCTATGAGTTCTTAGTAAGCTGAGAGAATACAATCTACAAAATTATTTTAGAACAGCACGGACCATTTTCCTACCTAAATTAATAACTCCAGCCACAACAAAGCCAATGCACCACCATAAGCAAAATAATTTCTCTCCTACTGCTGATTGGACCATCTCCTGCATCTGGGATGTCCTTGTCCACTGGGAAAAAGTTACGGAAGATGCTGAAGGTGTGAGGATTCCACAGGTAGAGACCCAAGTTCCTGGGATCTTTGCCACAGGGTACCATGTCACCGCCCCCTACGTGCTGCATTTTTAAAACTCTCTTAGAGAGTGTTTACTTCTCACATCACAGATTCCTTCTCTAACTCCAGAGACTTTTACACTGTAATTCAATTTCTCAACCCTATCCAATTTCCAGGGTAAAGAGGAACAGAAAAAATGTCAGGGGAATTATTTACTCATTATATCCAACATTTGCTGTCTAGTTGATGTTCAGTGTTCTTTGGGAATTCCTTCCAGGTCACTACAGGCAAAAGAAAATGTTCACCCTTTTGTCTCCTGTGGCAACAATTTGAAAGTATCTTTATCGTAATACACAATACTCTGCAGTGTCACCCGTGCTGATTTCTGCCTCCCTAAGAAGATTCTCAGCTGCCAGACAGCAGAGAATCTGTTTTATCTGCTGCGTGTTCTATTTAGCTTTACAAAAGTCCTAAAATATGATGAGGTCAGTCTATGTTTGTAGAATGTTGGCCACTAATTTTCTGATTCCATCAAATTAAGCAACTGCCTAGTAATCACATAATGTTTAAATATTTCTCTGAACAGTTACACACTGATTTCTTTTTCGTATTACTCATGTCCGAATGTGTTGGGCAGGAATGTCTTCTCAAGCCCACTTAGAGTAAAAAAACAAAGTCTCAGACACTTCTCCCCTTGGCACCGGTCAAGTTTGCTGCCTGAGCACTCCATGGCTGCTTTTGATAGGCAACAAAAGGTTTTGAATTTCAGCCGTTTAAATGTTTTCAACTGTTTTCTTGGTATTAATAAGTGAAAGTTTCCTCCTGTGGTTAATATAAAGAGTGTGACTTTCTGAATTCCCTGAGCCAAAGCTTGCACTGCACATCAGCCCTGCCTCGGGAAGGCTGTCCTGCTGACCCTCAGACACTAGACGCGAAACCAGGGGAGCATCTTTACTCCTGACTCTCCTGTCGTGCCCAGAGTCAGAATACCTGGGCCATGGGACATGCATATCTTCATTTCATTTTTTTTTTCTTTTTGAGACAGAGTCTTGCTCTGTCACCCAGGCTGCAGTTCAATGGTGTGATCACAGCTCACTGCAACCTCTGCCTCCCAGGTTCAAGCAATTCTCCTGCCTCAGCTTCCTAAGTAGCTGGAATTACAGGTGCCTGCCACCACGCCCGGCTAATTTTTTGTATTTTTAGTAGAGATTGGTTTTTGCCATGTTAGCCAGGCTGGTCTCGAACTCCTGACCTCAGGTGATCCACCCGCCTCAGCCTCTCAAAGTGCTGGGATTACAGTCATGAGCCACCGCATCCGGCCACCTTCATTTCTTCTTAATTCAGTTATGTACATTGACGTTGGCTGTTTTTCTAAGCCTCCCTCCCCTTCTCCTTCCCCTCCTCCTTTCTCCCCTTACTTTTTGTTCCCTTCTTTATCTTGTTAGGGTCATATTATTTTATTTTCTTTGTCAGCTTTATTAAGGTTTAATTGACATAAAAATTGTATGTATTTATGATGTATAACATGATGTTTTGAAATATATATACCTTAGGAAATGATCAAATTAAGCTAATTAACATATTCATGACTTTATACTTAATCATTTTGTGTGTGTGTGATGAGAACACTTAAGGTACTGTCTTTTCGCAATGTTCAAGTATATGTTATTATTCACATGGTCACCCAGTTCTGTGATCGATCTCCAGAATGGATTCCACCCATCTCTCTGAAGCTCGCTGCCCTTTAACCTGCATCTTCTCAATGCCACCTCGCCCTCCTGCCCTGATGACCACCTCCTACTTCCTACTTCTTTGAGTCTGACTTTTTTTTTTTTTTTCTTTTATTGTAATTATTATTATTATTATTATTATTATACTTTAGGTTTTATGGTACTTGAGAGAGAATATGCAGTATTTGTCTTTCGTGCCTGGCTTATTTCACATAACCTGATGTCCCCAGGTTCATTCATGTTGTCACAAAGGGCAGGATTTCCTTCTTCTTAAGGCTGAATAATGTTTCATTGTACAGGTCATCTTTTATATACTGTCTTGTAAACAGAGTTTCAAAATGGATGGATGCTTTGTTTCAGATTTCTAACAACTACCACCAAAACACAACTACATTGATTTAATGGTTACTTCAAATTACTGCACCTGATGACTACAGTTTACTCTTTTATTCAATACTTAGGATTATCCTATAAAGTCAATGCTATTATTATACCCAATTATCAGAAGACTGAGCATGGAGAGGTTAAATAACATGAGCAAGGACACACAGGAAGAAAGTGGCAAAGCTCTGCACAGTACATTCCTCCTGGGTGATCTCAGAAGTGATTATAAAAAACTGATAAGAACAGGTCCTACACCTGATCTTAGCCAAAAGACCAACAAGGATGCCCTGTCTAACCATTCCTAGTCAACAGAGTTTTGAAAGTTCTGGCCGGGGCAATCAGACAAGAGAAAGAAATAAAGGTATTCAAACAGGAAGAGAGGAAGTCAAATTGTCTGTTTTCAGGTGACATAATCTTGTATCTAGAAACCCCATCATGTCAGCCCTAAAGCTTCTTAAGCTGGTAAGCAACTTCAGCAAAGTCTCAGAATACAAAATCAATATGCAAAAATTACAAGCATTCCTGTACATCAACAATAGACAAGCAGAAAACCAAATCATGAATGAACTCCCATTCGTAATTGCTACAAAGAGAATCAAATACCTAGGGATACAGCTAACAAGGGAAGTGAAGGACATCTTCAAGGAGAACTACAAACTACTGCTCAAGGAAATCAGAGAGGATGCAAACAAATGGAACAACATTCCATGCTCATGGATAAGAAGAATCAATGTTAAAATGGCCATACTGCTCAAAGTAATTTATAAAGTCAATTCTATTCCCGTTAAACTAACATTTGCCTCCTTCACAGAATTAGAAAAATCTGTTTTAAAATTCATATGGAACAACAACAATAAAAAACCTGGATAGCCAAGACAGTCCTAAGCCAAAAGAACAAAGCGGAAGGTATCATACTACCAGACTTCAAACTATATACTACAAGGCTACAGTAAACAAAACAGGATGGTGCTGGTACAAGAACAGACACATAGACAAATGGAACAGAATAGAGAACTCAGAAAGAAGAATGCACATCTACAACCATCTAATTTTTGACAAACCTGGCAAAAATAAGCAATGGGAAAAGGATTTACTATTTAATAAATGGTGCTGGGAGAACTGGCTAGCCATATGCAGAAAATTGAAACTGGACCCATTTTGCTAATTAAGACACACCTGAGACTGGGTAATTTATAATGGAAAAAGGTTTAATTGACTCATGGTTCCACATGGCTGGGGGGCCTCAGGAAACTTACAATCATGGTAGAAGGCCTCTTCTACCATGTCACTCTTCATAGGGTGACAAAAGAGAGATTGAGTGCCCAGCAAGTGGGCAGGCCTCTTGTAAAACCATCAGATCTTTTGAGAACTAACTCACCATCACTAGAACAGCATGGGGAAAACCACACCCATGATTCGATTATCTCCACCTGTTCCTCCCACAACATGTGGGGATTATGGAAACTGCAATTCAAGATGAAATTTGGGTGGGGACACAGCCAAACTGTATCAAATAATAACTTACACCTTATGCAAGATTAAAGATAGATTAAAGAGTTGCATGTAAAACCCAAAACTATAAAAACAGTAGAAGAAAATGTAGGTAATACCATTCAGGACATAGGCACAGGCAAAGATTTCATGATGAAGACATCAAAAGCAATTGCAACAAAAGCAAAAATTGACAAATGAGATCTGATTAAACTAAAGAGCTTCTGCACAGCAAAAGAAAGTATCATCAGAGTGAACAGACAACCTACTGTATGGGAGAAGATTTTTGCAATATATTCATCTGACAAAGGTCTAATATCCAGAGTCTATAAGGAATTAAAACAAATTTACAAGAAAAAAACAAGCCACCCCATTAAAAAGTGGGCAAAGGACACGAACAGACACTTCTCAAAAGAAGACATTTTTGCAGCCAACAGCCATATAAAAAAAGGTTAACAACACTGATCATTAGAGAAATGCAAATCAAAACCACAAAACCACATCTCATGCCCATCAGAATGGCAATTATTAAAAAGTCATGAAACAACAGATGCTGGCGAGGCTTCAGAGTAATAGGAACGCTTTTACACTGTTGATGGGAAAGTAAATTATTTCAACCATTGTGGAAGACAGTGTGGTGATTCCTCAAAAACCTAGAACCAAAAATACTATTTAACCCAGCAATCCCAATACTGGATATATACCCAAAGGAATATAAACAATTATATTATAAAGATACATGCACACGTGTATTCATTGCAGCACTATTCACAATAGCAAACACATGGAATCAACTCAAATGCCCACCAATGGCAGACTGGATAAAGAAAATTTGGTATATATACACCATGGAATACTATGCAGCCATAAAAAAGAAGGAGATTATGACCTTTACAGGCACATGGATGGAGCTAGAAGCCATTATCCTCAGCAAACAAATGCAGGAACAGAAACCCAAACACCGCCATGTTCTCACTTATAAGTAGAAGCTGAACAGTGAGAACATATGGGCACAGGGAGAAGAACTACACACACTGAGGCCTGTTGGGGGTGGAGCAGGGAGAGAGAGCATCAGGAAAAGTAGCTTAATACCTAGGTGAAGGGTTGATAGGTGAAGCAGACCACCACGGCACACGTTTACCTTTGTAACAAACCCGTACATCCTGCACATGCACCCCAGAACTTAAAATAAAATTTTATCCAAAAAAATGATTCTGATAGAAGGTATTCTTCTTCCTGTGTTATCCCTTAATATGATGCAGACTTGTGCCTCAGGTTGTGTGGTGAGCCTCAGGTGACTATGTGTGTGGGTGACTGGAGGTAAGAAGGTGCCGAATTCAGTAAAAAATTAAGAATTTTTTTTTCTAAATTTTTGGACACTTAATACTAGAACAGAGAGGTAATTGCTATCTAATATCCCACTAATCTCTGCCATATTAATCATGCCCATAGCCACTCTTTTCATCATAGAATTCTGCACATTGTCAAGGTCATTTCCCAAGCAGATGATTTTTGGAACTGAGAAAAGTTTCTCAGAAATAATGAAGGTAGGTGCCAATCTAAGTAGGTGTGTGTAGCAAGCCAACCAGCAGCAACATGAGAAAAGAGAGATTGCATTACAATGAGATGCAGAAATTCCTTATTTCAAGCCTCTTAACCTAAGGATTTATGTTTCCTAAACTTTGGATTTGAGACCTGGTGAATTATTTTTTTTCAGGGGTGGTTATGGGAGATTAGTGCTTAGATTCTTTTAACAGACTGGGATTTGGAGAAACCCTCCTTTTCCACTTCTTTCTGTGCCAAATGGTTCTACCCTTGCAGGTTGCTTGCAGTTTTTAAATCACCTTCAGATGCATTATTTAACTTTAGTTTCTTTTTTTTACTCGGAGAATATATTTAAGGTACAGAAAAGTTCAAAGAATGCTATAAACACCACCACTCAGAATTAATGACATTGTATCAAACATTTTCCCAAGTGTCTTAAGAAAAAAAGATGCATTGAAAGTTGAAAAACAACAAGCAACAAAAACCAGGAAAGAGAGAGCTAAGTAAAAGAAGAAAGAAACCTGATCTGTTGATAGCCTAATACGCATTTCTAAATTTCCTGTTCTCTGCTTGTCCTGATGTGGGCACTGTCATTCTTATGTAGCCATCAGGCCAGGAGCCAGGGTCACTAGGGGCCCTGAAACGTGGTACTGGCCTTGGAGACAGAGCTCGGCCTCGGCCTCCTGGCCTAGTACTCCCCTGCTCCTCCCCACTGCCAAACACTTATAAAGATCACAAGCTGAATAATTCTCAAAAGAATTGCCCCAAACATTAAATTCATTTTTTTTCTTCTTGCCTTGTCTTTATTCTCCAGGGGTCCTGAGTTTCCTCAATGGCATTCTAATCCATGAGTGTTCAGAGAGGGCAGGAGGGCTCCGCTACCCGGCGCCTTCCGACCAGCATCTGGAAAAGGATAGTCAGAAACACAGTGAAAATTACGCCTGCAACCCTGGCAGGCAGGGAAGCACTTAATAACTTACGTGGGTGTCAGGGCAAGGGAGCCGTCCGCAGACCAGTGTTGTGATGGACCGTTCTCCACCATGTGATGTTCATTTTCTCCACTGAGATTAAAAAAGAAGAGGAAAGGAAAGGAAAGTGCGTAACCTTGAAAAGACAGCTCCTCCTGCCGAAAATGTGTTGCAGACTCGGTCAGTCAGGTGGACTTAATTGGAAGGCACTTTCTTTTTGATGGAAAAAGAAGGAGAAAGATTTGTAAAATTGAACCAATGTTAACACACTCCCATCCCACAAGGAGCTGAGTTTTGATCTGCTTCATGCTGAGAGAGCGGGAAGGAGACCAGAGTGTGTCTCAGACTTTCTAAGCTCAGCTCTAAGTTATAAACATCCATCTACAACTTCTTGCAGTTCTCACAATTACACTACATAAAATGAAAAAGAAGGCCGGGTGCGGTGGCTCAGGCCTGTAATCCCAGCACTTTGGGAGGCTGAAGCGGGCGGATCATGAGGTCAGGAGATCGAGACCGTCCTGGCTAACATGGTGAAACCCCGTCTCTACTAAAAAAATACAAAAAATTAGCAGGGCATGGTTGCAGGCGCCTGTAGTCCCAGCTACTCCGGAGGCTGAGGCAGGAGAATGGCGTCAACCCGGGAGGCGGAGCTTGCAGTGAGCCGAGATCGCGCCACTGCACTCCAGCCTGGGCGACATACCAAGACTCCGTCTGGAAAAAAAAAAAAAGAAAAGGTGACTGTAGTGAAGAAGTACATTTCCAAGTCCTCTCAAAGCCATGATATTCTATGAAAGCAACATTCGTAGAAGCACAGCTTACTACATGTGTTCTGTGTGCCGTGCTCTTGCGTGCACCTGGAATGCCAACTGTACAGTTTACTGTGTCCTGTGTGCCGTGCTCTTGTGTGCATGCAGAATGCTGACCGCACAGTTACTAAGTGTGTTCTGTGTTCCGTGCTCTCGTGTGCACATGGAATGTGGACCACACAGCTTACTAAGTGTGTTCTGTGTGGCATGCTCTCGTGTGCACATGGAATGCTGACTGCACAGCTTACTACGTGTGTTCTGTGTTCCGTGCTCTCGTGTGCGTGCGGAATACTGACGGCACAGCTCACTAAGTGTGTTCGGTATGCCACACACTTCTGTGCATGCAGAATGCTGACTGCATAGCTTACTATATGTGTTCTGTGTGCCCCACTCTCCTGTGCATGTGGAATGCTGACTGCATAGCTTGCTATGTGTGCTCTGTGTGCTGTGCTCTCATGTGCACGTGGAATGCTGGCCGCACAGCTTACTAAGGGCGGTGCTCTCATGCACATGCACAGTGCCGATGGCACGCACAGCTTACTAAGAGTGTACTGTGTGCTGTGCTCTCCTGTGCACGTGGAATGCTGACTGCACAGCTTACTACATGTGTTCTTTGTGCCACGCTCTCATGTGCATGCACAATGATGACTGCACAGCTTACTACGTGTGTTCTGTGTGCCGTGCTCTCGTGTGCATGCAGAGTGCTGACCGCACAGCTTACTACGTATGTTCTGTGTGCCACACTCTTGCCTGCACGTGGAATGCTGACTGCACAGCTTACTACCTGTGTTCTGTGTATGACACTCTTGTGTGCATGTGGAATGCTGATGGCACAACTTACTCTGTGTGTTATGTGTGCCACACTCTCGCGTGCACAGGGAATGCTGACTGCACAGAGTACTAAGTGTATTCTGTGTGCCACGCTGTTGTGTGTGTGCACAATGATGACTGCACAGTTTACTGTGTTCTGTGTGCCACGTGCTTGTGTGCATGCACAATGATGACTGCACATTTTACTGTGTTCTATGTGCCGTGCTCTTGCGTGTACATGGAATGCTGACCGCACAGCTTACTAAGTGTGTACTGTGTGCCATGCTCTTATGCGCAAGCACAATGCTGACTGCACAGCTTATTACGTGTGTTCTGTGTGCCATGCTGTTGTGTGCATGTGGAATTCTGATGGCACAGCTTACTATGTGTGTTCTGTGTGCCACAGGTTTGTGTGCACGTGGAATGCTGACTGCACAGCTTACTAAGTGTGCATCATGTGCCATGCTCTCATATACATGGACAATGATGACTGCACAGCTTACTAACTGTGTTCCGTGTGCTACACTCTTGTGTGCATGTGGAATGCTGAATTTATCTCAGCTGATGACTTACTTTCCTTGTTCATTTCACACTGGAAATGTTAGGACTGATTCCTCCATTTTCTCAAAATCCAAGTGCATAATTGAAATCGGCCCTACTGTTTTTAACTTTCTGTGGGGAGGGAGGCCCAGCAGTCCATCTGTTATGGAAATTTTTGAAAGACACAGAAGGTACATTATTCTTAGCCAAAAGGATTTCTCTTGGTATTTGAAATTGTTCTCAGTCTTTCATCCTTTCTTTGCTTGGCCTCCCCAGTCCGCATGTTGTGACCATATGCCTGAGATACACACATTGTGAATTTCCCCTTTGCTTTATGTTAGGGCCAGTGAAACTCTTCAGTGACTCAGTGAGGTTTTTCCTAATAAGATTCCATCCTACTTTACCTTGAAACTGGAGGATGGCTGTTTTAATTATAAGGTTATCAATATATAGAAGGAAATGGGTAAAGAGATCATGTTACCCATAGGTATTGCAAGCATGAACAGCTCTATTGTTTGAAGTGGGAACTTGGCCAATCCCAGAAAATGGCCCACCAGCCATATTTGCAAGCTGATGATTATGTCTACAGTCCTCTGTGAGGGTTATGCGACCGCCTGTGAGGTAGCTGTTCCACACTCTGCCTGAGCATCTGAGAGTGCCTTGTCTTTTATTTGTCACCTCCATTGCTTCAATTTACTATCATTTAAACTGGATGCTAAATTTTAATATGGCTGTGCATGTGTTATAAGTCATTGGATGACATATCCAATATCGTTGAAAATTTCTTAAATAATTATTTTGTACTCAAAATATTTTAGGAAGTGTATAGCACATATAAAATCATGCTAGTTATGATTATTTATAATTTAAATATTATAGTGAACAAGATAATTTGAAGATATTAGTAAACATAAAGATAGTGTGCCTGCTATTTCCAAGAAACTTCAGTGGTGTTAATTATATTATTCCGTGTATATATACAATATTCCCTGTATAAAAATTACACTCAGTTTGTAACCAGGTTGTCTTTTGAACCATATAAAAGTTTTCTTCTGGTACAGAGGAGAAGTTCAAATGCTGAAATTCTGTTTATATGTAATGCCCGCTTGGCTCAAGCAGTGCAAACCATAAACTCAAACAGTCCCAGTGACAACTGTCCACGTGGCTCCAGACCTGCAGAAAGAAGGTGGAAGCTCTGAAAGAGTCACAACCGGAGTTTACGTCCAGCCTCACTCTTCATGACCTGGCATTTACTTGTAACGGTGGACTTTACACACCACCCGCAGAGCCTGTAAAGCTGGGAGAAGCCACTGACATTTTGTCCTTCCTCACATTTCAGTGTGATGAGCACACACGCAGATTACTTGCCCACTGTGAGGTACGACAGGAAATGCCGGTGATTCAAAGACCAGGGGCTTGGTCTCTTCTGGGCACCTCTTCCCATTCATGTTTCTCCTCTTCACTCCTGATTCCTTTGCATTCTCCCTTGCAATTGCTTTCCAGTTATTTCTTGATGCAACTTTTTTTCTCAAGCTAATTTTCATGGGACACTATGGACCTCTTTCGGCCTCACTGGAATTACTCAAGGTAAAGAGCATTTCATAGACCAGCAACTTTGCTGGACAGGAAGGGCTAAACGTAGAAACAACGACAGTCAACAATTAAAACCAACTTTCAATTGAGTTGCAGACATTCCTTATTAGTTTTCTTTAGCATGAGTATTCCACATATGAAACCCTCCACTTGGTTCTGCATATGGGGGCAATTGTTACAATCAAAATATTTCAGAAAAGTTGAGGGATTACTTCATGAGGACCATGTCATCTCGATGCATAGATGCAATTACTTCTGTATCCGAGCCATTATTACTCACTTTCCCATTGGTTAGAAATTAATGTCATCCTTTCACTAAACCAACACTTCCTTGGATTTTTGTTTTTGTATTTTAACAACAGTTCTCCCTGCACAATTATAAACTGTGTCTGTCAGGTCTCTGTCTCCAACAGTTCCCACCCTCCCCTCTGTGGTTGAAGATCCTGAACATCTCATAATCATGCTTTGGGGAGGGTCTAGGTGAAAATCCTGGGAGTTCCACATACTCCTGAAGACCTGCCCCCATTCCACACTTGCCTCATATTGCACATATGCAAATTAATACAGAATCTGGGTGATTCCCTATTCCAAAAGGAATCCTCATAGCCACAATCATAATCCACTTTTTAAAAATCCTGAATGGCATGTTTTGACTGCCAAGCCACTGGCACTGACCAGATTATCATCACCATTTTTGTTTTTTTCAGCATGTTGTCTGATTCTCTTTGCCATTTGCCATTTTGCCATTTTAGGTTTTGTTTGTTTGTTTGTTTGTTTGTTTGCTCTGATTACACCAATACTGACAACAGTAATGACAACAGAAAACTTGTGGGGAGCTATGTGTCCCGTAGCCTCTCGCCTGAGCTCACATCGCTCTGGGGGGATGTGTGTCCTTGTCATCCCCAGCACACAGGCCAGTAATAACTACTTGGTGCCCCCATAGAAGCCTGGGAACTGAACTCAAAAAGCAAAGTCATTCTAATTTTTTTACCACTTTGTTTCATACATTTTAAGTGGCTAATTCTCCATGGTCCTCTTCAGTTTGCTGGCAACCGTGTCACCTTCAGCAGGGACAGCTCATCCATCACGCTTTGAACTTTTCACTTCATTCCATACTCCCTTCAGCTTTGCAAGGAAACCTTTGTCCACAGCCCTGTTTACTACACACGAGGGAGCCTCAATCTGTGTAGCTGTGTAACACAGGAGAGGCCCAGGTATGGCAGCAAGGATCACCCATTCAGCACCTTCAAACTTGAGTGCAAATGGTCATCCCTGAAACTCATTTTGTCCATCATCACATTAAGTAACGAAAATTAGGCCTTTACTATATTTTTGATAGAATCCAGTTACTATATTTGTAATAGTGAGTTTTTGACAGGAATCTGAGAAATTTCCTTAGCATCACATACATTATAGGTTTTTTCACAGAAAGAGAGGTGGGTAAAAAATTAACTGAAAAGTTTATTTGGTATAATATAAAACATGGTTTATAAACACTGAATCTGGCTTTCTTCTTCTCAGACAGACGTAGAGCAGGGGAGATAATCCAGGATTGTGCTACTGGAATCTTTGAGTAAATTCTGCCAGATTCATCATGTCTCCTAGGAGCAAAAGGTAAGACCACCTAGTAATAGACGAATAAGCAAACAAACAAAAATATTTTCCAAATGCAAGACCAAAATGAATTTGCCACTTATTCTTCAGAAAGGAAAAAAATGATTTGCTGACTTGAAAATGCAGCTTTCTAGCGGCCTGGCTGTAAATGACAGGTCCTCAAATACTTGACCCAGAGCTTGGCTATGGGGACAAGAGTTTCCCCAAAAAAAGAAAGTGATGCTTGGTTGATAACTCTGTCACATCTATTGTAATTTGTAAGGGGAATAAAATTGTTCTAGACTTCATTTCTGATTGTTCAATTATGTGCAAAGAATGAGGATATAAAACATTCCTAGAAAGATATACACAACATTTTTAAGATGGTTTTCATGGGGTGATGAGATTATGTGTGATGTTTAATTCTTTTTTTATAGTTTTTCTACATAAATAAAATTGCATGCAACAGATAACATGGCAGATATGGTTGATATACTACTTACATTGTATGATAATTAACCAATTTTTAGTACCAATTATTTTTGGATTACATTTGTTCTTCCCTGAAAGTTCACTATTGTATGATCACACACACAAAAAATATCTTTGGATGAGTGATTTTCAATTGACTCATGAATATCCTAGTTTCATGCATCAAGTAAGAAGCAAGAAGCAGATTTTCACACAGGCATGAGAGATAACAAATGACAGACTAAGGAAAATCAAGTATAATACATTTGAGAAAGTTCTAAGGCTAATATCTTCTCGAATTTCAGATAAACAAATGGTAGCCATATATAGTAATGGTTGATTTTAGGTGTCAAATTGAAAGGGTTAAGAAATACCCAGACATCTGGATATCTTGGAATGCATTGTCTCTGGCTGTGTCCCAGAGGTGGACGTTTCCAGAAGAGATTAGCATTTGAATCAGTGCACTGAGTAAGGAAGATCTGCCCTCATCGAAGGTGGGTAGGCACCATGAATCAACTGAGGGCCGGAATAGAACAAGAAGGCAGAGGAGAGGAGAGGAAACTTTGCTCTCTCTTGTGGAGCTGGGAAACCATCTTCTCTTGCCCTTGCACATCAAAACTCCAGTTCTCCAGCCTCCAGGTTCTAGGACTAGAACCAGCAGCCTCTCAGGCCCTTAGGCCTCAGACTGAGAGTTATGCCATCAGCATTCCTGGTCCTGGGGCCCTAAGACTTGGACTCAGCCACACCACTGGCATCCTTGGTTCTCCAGTTTGCAGATGGCCTGTCGTGGGACTTCTCAGACTCCAGAATCATGAGTGCTAACTCTCTCTTGATCTGTCTGTCTATCTATCAATCTATGTATCTATCTATCTATCTATCTACATCTCTAAATATCTATGTATCCATATCTTCTATTAGTTACATTTTTCCAGAGAATTCTAAAACATACATATAGTATACACACGCTATATATATACATACATATGCACATACACACACACACACACATATATATATGTATACACACATGCACAGTTAGCCCCCTATATCTATGGGTTTCAGTATTATAAGTACTCTAGGGATGATTTGAAGCACCTGTATGTAGGAGGATATGAACAGGTTACGTGCAAATACTATACCATTTTATATAAAGGACTTAAGCATTCATGAATTTTGGTACAGGTGGGAGATCCTAGACCTAATGTCCCTTGGATATTGAGGGACACTTGTGTGTGTGTGTATCTCATATATTACATATATTCACATTATATATAAATATATATTCACATAAATTTGCTTCTATTTAGCAAATTTAGACTGGGTTCTAGGTGGTGGTTGAGAGCACCATCATTTTTGCATCATGGGGTGAAGGGAGAGCAGGAGCCCTTCCTAATTCAGGGATCTTCCTGGTAGTGCTTTCAATCAGACTCTACTTCCAGGGGCAAAATCTGTTCCTGAGATTAAAGTAAAATCAGGAGGATTAGAAGGGATTTAGAATCTCAGTTATAAAAATAATCCCCCTGAAGGAGAAGAGTCCTCTAAAGCAAGTAGACTTGCAGTATGAGTTTATCAGAAGTATCAGAACATCTGAAGTACAGAATCCTGATATGTTGAGATTATTTATAAATATCTTATTTAAACCTCCAAACAACCGGTAATGTTATCATCATTACATCCCATTTCAATAAGGAAGTAGAAATGGTAGTTGAATGACATCAAGATCATTAATGAATTTCAGATTCGTTAGACGTGTCAGGCTCAGAATCCATAGTATTTAAAGCTACAATGTCCTATCCTCTCTTGCTGAAAGGGGCCATGTGGTTCCAAGATTTAATGGTGTCATTGGGCTTCTATCAATCTGAGTTTAACTCTATTCTGGCTTATGAAGCACTTAGGTAGTTACTTGTCAAATGGGCAATATAAAAATAAAAGCATAACCAGCTAGAAAACTGTGATAGGTCCCTTTGTGGAATCAGTACTAAAGTGATTTATTTATTAAAATATTATGTTAAATATTTGAAGAGATCAACATTTAATTTTAAAAAATCTGTTGAGTTTGAAATGAGCTCATGGATTATGGATATCCAATTAAACAACTACATTATAACATCTACTGCATCTTTGGATGAGATAACTCTTTACCTACTCATTGTAAAACTTCATTTCTAGACATTCAGCATAGTAAATGAAGTGTCACCCAAGTATTTGGCTTCTCCCATGAAGAAGGAGAGCCTCTCTATCTTACCAATCCTTGAATCTAGTCTGGACCTCTAGAATCTTGGAAATTATGTTATGTAAATGTCATACATAGGAAGTTAGAGTCCTGAAATCTTTTGCTCCGATAATTAAGCCACCCCAGAAAGAACTCAGGCTATTCTGCTGGAGACATATGGTGAATTAAAAAGCAACAGCAACCCTGGACAGGTGAGTAAGGCCATCATAGACAATCTTGTCTCAGGTGAGACACCAGATATGTGACTTCAGGTGAAATCAAAAGAAAATTCTCCAGCAAAGCCCACACCAAATTGCTAGGCCCAAATTCCTAAGCAAATGAGTGAGTTGTTTGAAATGAAGATTTTTTTTTTTTTTTGCATGAGATGTTACACAGCAATGCATAGCTGGTAATGTACAGAACAATAATATTGTATGAGTTATGCATGTGTAAATTATTGCACTGACAGGTGCAATAGTAGAAAAATATCAAAACTTGCTGCAATAGTAGAAAAATAAAAAACTTGCAGGGGCTTTAAGTTTTAACAGCAGATGATATTGCAAATGCCTTCCTTCTTTTTTTTTTTTTTGTGGGGAAATGGAGTCAGGTTCTTTTACCCATGCTGGGGTGCAGTGATGCGGTATTGCAACCTCTGCCTCCCGGGTTCAAGTGATTCTTCTGCCTCAGACTCCCGAGTAGCAGGGACTACAGGCACATGCCACCATGCTCAGCTAATTTTTGTATTTGTAGTAGAGATGGGGTTTCACCATATTGGCCAGGCTTGTCTCGAACTCCTAACCTCGTGATCCTCAGCCTCCCAAAGTGCTGGGATTACAGGTGTGAGCCACTGTGCCCAGCCACCTCCTCTCTTTATGATAGTATTTATTCATTAGTAAGTGGGAATCTTTTGTAATGAGATGAGCTGCTGTGGTTACATTTTTATTATTTCTGCTCTCTAGTGAGGGATGCCAGAAATCTTCACTTAGTCTTTGAATCTGGCAATATCAGAGGAGAGGTATGGACCTCTTGATATCACTTGAGGGCTTTTCAGATAAGGGGGTTGATGATGGTGAGGCAAGAAGAATGAGTGGAGGGCACCCTAAAGTTACGGAGAATAACAGACAGAGTCACATGATTTAAGGAAGAGAATATCATCAGAATTTGTGGGTTTTTAAATTTTAGAAGAATCTCTGCCCAAGGCTTAAGTTGTACTTGCCAAAGAGAAGGAAGGGAGATGCTAACTGTGTGTCACTAAGATGGCAAATGTAAGAATTACTCCTAACTCAACGTCCCTGGGGTGGGCTGTGACTCCTGAAACCTTGGGAGCCTATAGTGTGAGGCTTAAAATTAAAGGCCAATATTATGAGCCACCTTGAAACCTGATAAAACTGATATCACTATTTCTAACCACAAGTTATCTTCCCCATTTGCTTCAGTAGACAAAGTCTTCTGGCCCAACAACCCTCCTTATCAAGGGAAACACGTATATTCCTCTTTATCCTTGAGTGGTGGGTCTCACATTCTTGCCCACCCACAGAATGATTCCAACACGCCAATGACATCTTCCTCCAGTGTGATGGTCTGAATGTGTGTGTCTCCCCAACTTCATGTGTTGAAATCCTCACCCCCAAGTTGATGGTGTTAGGAGGATTGGCCTTGGTAGGTGACGAAATGGAGAGGGACCTCATGCAATTCAACTTTCTAACAATAGAAAACAGTAAAAATTAGGTCATGGTCTAGTTCGTTATAAAAGAAAGCATCCATTTTATATCCCCTTAGAGTTTTATTTTATTATGGGTGGTGGGAATGATTTCAAAGTGCTTTGTCTCAAGAAATGTACAAATTTATTGGGAATTTCCCTTCAATAAATGTCATGTTCTCAATTTTTTTTAATGACATTAGGGCTCTTATAAAAGAGGCCCCGGAGAGCTAAGAGAGCCCCTTCTACCACAGGAGAACACAGTGAGAAGGTGCCATCTGTCCACCAGGAAGAGTGCCCTTGCCAGACATTGAATCTGCCAGTGCCTGGATCTTGAGCTTTGCAGCCCCCAGAACTGTGAGAAACAAATGTTTGTTGTTTACAAGCCACCCAGTTTATGGCATTTTGTTACCACTGGCCAAATGGACTAAGACACATGGGAACCAGGGGCCACTCCACCTTCTTAAAGCTTCCCACAGATGCTGTTTGTTCACTCTGTTCCTACGTGCAGTCTCCATGTGGTATGTGATGTCCTCCTCCCTCAGACTGTGAGCATATGTAACTACTGAAGTGTGGTCTACCTCACCTGTCCAGTCATGTATCCTACCATCTCCATAACTAGAGGGTGGAAATTCCTTCCTCACCAATGGCGTAAAGAGGTGGCGAAAACAGAACCCCACACGGAGGACAGATAAAAGGGAGCATCCCCACATCAAAGAAACTGGATGGCTTGAGCAGCAACCTGGACCAGTGAGCCAGGCTTAGGAGCAGACTCCCTGCCTTTCAGACGGCACAGCCTAACATTGTTACAACAGTGGGGCCTGGTCACTTGAAGCAAAGGTGATGCATACAGATCAGATTCCAGTGCTACCTCTGCTTGACTGTAGACATAAAAGCGGCCTGCTTCTGGACTTGACTTTGTAAATTCTCTAGGATCTTGGACAATTTCAACTGAAGGGTATGATTTAAGTGATGGATTGGATGTGAAAGCTAAGGTTGTATTTGCCTCCCGAATCCAAGTTGTAACAATAGTAATTGTTCTACCAAAATGTTCCCAAACACTTCTTTAGAGACATGGAGTTGAGCTGCCCTGTACCTTCAGCCAGCCATCCTGGACATTGATGCCCAGTCATCCTGCTGTGCTCAGCTGATACTCTCCATGAAGACAGCATCTCAGTACCTGTGCCAGACACTAGGGCTAGAGCTCAGATATGCTGTTTGCTCCTCCACAAATTGGACCAACGCTGCAGTCCCAGTAGCAGCTTGAAGGCCAGTGAATCTTGCTCAGCCTCCCATCCTAGGCACTCTTGCAGGCGGCCCACATGCAGATCTCCCTTGTCCCTGTCTCCGCTCATGCCGTCATAGCTATGCTAGGCCTTTGCCTTGTCTCCTGGCTTCCTGCTTGCTGCTCCATTCTCTTATTCTATTTTAATTTTTACTATTGGCTTACTAGCTCATTAGTTATAACTTTCTTTTTATTTTACTGGTTGCCCTATAATTTTTTACTTTCTTATTTTTATGTTTTGAGATGGAGTCTCACCCTGGCTCCCAGGCTGGAGTGCAGTGGCACAATCTCAGCTCACTGCAACCTCTGCCTCCCAGGTTCAAGCAATTCTCCTACCTCAGCCTCCCGACTAGCTGAAATTACAGGCATGTGCCACCATGCCCCGCTAATTTTTATATTTTTAGTAGAGACATGGTTTCACTGTGTTGGCTAGGCTTGTCTCGAACTCCTGACCTCAGGTGATCTGCCGGCCTTTGCCTCCCAAAGTGCTGGGATTACAGGCATGAGCCACCACACCCAGCCTGCCATATAATTTGTAAAACACATATTTGACTTATAACAATCTGCTCTAAATCATATTTTAACCATATATATATATATACATACAAATACACAAACACACACACACACACACATATATATGGTTTATATATATAGAAAGAGAGAGTGTAAGAATCTTACAGTGGTATACTTCCAATTCTTAACTCCTATACTTTGTACAATTTTGTCATAGTTTTATTTATGCTTTATAATATGTAATTAATATTTTTACTGTATAAAGTAAATTATCTCTGAAAAAATATGTATTGTACATTGACATTCATATTTAGCATTTTTGGTGATTTTTTTCTAGAGATTTGAATTCATATCTGGTGTCGATATTTTTCTGCCTGATGAACTATCTTTATCATTTTTTATGATACATATCTGCCAGCCTTGAATTCTCTTGGTTTCCATTTTATTTTATTTTTTAATCTTAATTTGTAAAATATATTTTCCTCTGGGTAAATAAATCGATTTTTTTCAAAAGTCTTTTAGTACTTTAAAGATGCCATTCTATTGCCTCTTTCTTATCTTGCATTTTCTGATGAAAACTGTGTTGCTTTGTATGTCTTTGTTACTCCATGTAATATGTTTTCTTTCTGTCTTCATCATTTTTTATATTTCTTTGTTTTTGGATTTCAGTAGATCCGGTGGTGTCGACGTGCTTTCTAAAATAATCGTATTTAATCCTCCTTGGAATTCTCTGAGTTTCTTGGGTTTGTAGTTTGACGTCTTTCATTAATTTTGGAAAATTCTTGGTCACTGTCACTTCTGTTGCATTCCCTTTTCTCATTCTGCATTTTTAATTGTCATCTTTTAGACTGCTAAAATTGTCTGACTGTTTATTGTATTAGGCTTCTTTTTAACCTTTTCTTTTTCTCTTTTCTCTATTGGTTTGTATAATTTCTTTTAACCTACATTTATTTTCCTAAGTTGTTCCTAATTTGCTAATAAAGCCATCAAATAATCTCTTTATGTCTGATTTTTTTTATTTCCAGCATGTCAATTTACTTATCTGTATTGTTTCTATCTCTGTAAAATTTTCCATCTCCTTATACATGTTGCCACCTTCTTCCTGGATTTTTAAAAATATTTATAGTTATTTTAACATCTCTGCATGATAGTTTTTACTCCCATGATGTTTGACTCTGGTTTCTCAATTGCTTTATCTCTGGACCATGGGTTGCCTTCTTCCCTTTATATAAGCCCTAGATAGATAGATAGATAGATAGATAGATAGATAGATAGATAGATATGCCAGATATAATATATATAATATTGTATATAATTAATATATATATAATTATATATATATTTTATTCAATGGCAGATGTTGTGTTTAGACAAAGAAAGAATGGAGACTGTGGTCACTCATATGTTGCTGGGAACAGGCATATCTCTTCTGGAAGGCTCAGTGTAAGGTGCTGAGTCAATCCATCAGGAGTTGAGGTGAGTGAGGTTTTGTTGTGGTTATCATTGTCTTTGATGCATCATAGGTTTTGAATTCTACTGGCAGTAGGTTGTAGTTACTTTGGGCTTACAGTGGAAGATTAGGTGCCAAATAGTTTTACTCAGTGATTCCTCTCTTAGCTCCCAGACAGTCCTGGACTTCATTGCTGTGGGGTGGAGAATGGCGGTCTATCCATGTTCTCACCCCTCTCAAAGTGGCAAACAGCTCTTGATTGATACTTGGTGCTAGGCTTATGATGGGGACAGGAGTGTCTCTTGGCTGAGTCCAGCTTCTGCTTTAGGTGGGCCTCATGCACTTGCACCTTGGTTGGGGTGGAGGGTGGCTTTTTCAGCACAGCTGTACCTGTTTCCCATGGAAGTTAACATCTTACTTGTGCCTCCATTTGGTCTTGGGAAAGAGTTTTCTACTTCTCCTGCCAATAGTAGTAGTTCTGTGCTTGGTATTGGTGTAGGATGCAGGACCCAAGACTGATTATTGCTCCTTCTTTGCTCTGGTATATTTGCTTATACCTTCCACAAGGAAAAGTGGACCTTTGTTCATGTCCTGGAAGCAGGAGGATTTGGTGGAACCTTAGTGACTTAAGTCTTGCTTTGTAGGAGAAAATATCTGGGGAAGCTGGTTAAGTTCTGTGCTCATCCTCTAGGAGCCTCCAGTAATTCCTGCAAGTCTGTGCTGCTTGCTCAATTCTTTCCTGCCCCTAACTTTTCTTATGATCCCATGATGAAAGCCCAGGGAAATATGGTTACATGTGAGTATGAACTCTGCCTGTTTCTGAAGCCCACAGCTATTCTAAACTAACATACTGTCCATCACTGGATCTGTTGGAATTTTTCTTAAGCTATCTAATTTCTCGACATCTACTTAAAATAGGGCCACTTGTGTCTCCTGCAACCTGTCCTGGTGCAAGTGTTCATTTGCTTGCCTCTACTTGGAGGGATTTCTTTCTCTGTGGTATTCTGTTTCCTTGGTTGCCTGATTGCATCAGCTCTCTTGTGGCCTGGATAAAAATATGACCGCATAGATCACCTGGCTTCTTCCTCTTATTAAGTTAGAAGTAGAACTCTTTACTCCTTTCTACATTGCAAGTGGAAGCAGAAGCCTAACACATTGATTAAAATTTACTGCTATATCCATAGCACCTAAGACAGTGCCTGGAACACAGCAAACCGCAATTTTTTTTTTTTTTTTTGAGACAGAGTCTCGCTCTGTCGCCCAGGCTGGAGTGCAGTGGCGCTATCTCAGCTCACTGCAAGCTCCGCCTCCCGGGTTCACACCATTCTCCTGCCTCAGCCTCTGGAGTAGCTGGGACTACAGGTGCCCACCACCACGCCTGGCTAATTTTTTTTTTTTTTTTGTATTTTTAGTAGAGACGGTATTTCACCGTGTTAGTCAGGATGGTCTCAATCTCCTGACCTCGTGATTCACCTTCATCAACCTCCCAGAGTGCTGGGATTACAGGCGTGAGCCACCATGCCCGGCCAATAAATATTTTTTAAATATAAAAGACACAATGAAAAAAGAGGACACATCATGAAAACATATTGTCACTAAGCTATTCTACTTGGTTGTCTAGAATTTTAATATAAAGTGTGTTCTGATACTTAAATGCCAGTGTGATATACACATTGACCTTGCATCGTGTATTTAACAAGGAAGTCTCTTCTTAATCCTAATTCTGCACAAAATGTAAAGAAGATGTGAAACAAAATAGAAAGTCTCTGCTTACTGAGTTGAAAGCATTGTGAAGGAGTTCTGGTAAAGCACCCTCAAACCCAGTTGGAGATTTGTATGCAATGACTCTTGTTCTTATCAAATCAGAGAATTCTACAAGGTTTCAGTCAAGGGTAGAATTCTACAACCATTTCAGTCAAGGGTTCTCATGGGCTGTGAGAACAGAGTGGCAGGGACATTTCAGTTGCATTGTAGAAGAAGAAAATTTACTCACAGCCTGGATGAAATTAACTAATTTTTCATAAGCAGACAGGGACATGCACAATTATCATCAAATACCACAGAATTGGCATTCACTGAAATTCATTGTTCTGTTCCCACTTTAAAATAGTATCCCAAGCGTTACTAATTTGTTTGGTACATATTGAACCAACGTGAATCAAAACAGAAGTGACTTGGTATTCATGTAGATGTCATGTGTGATATAGGCATTCTATGAAATTTGCACTATGTTTCAGTCTTAATCATGTTGTTCCCTTGTGGTTTTAATGTGTGTCTCTTTTTTTTTTTTTTTTTTGCCTTTATTTTCTTTGACACACCAACTTCCAGAGAGAATATATTTAATTTACAAAACGAGCTCCAAAATACTTCAGTCATTGAAAAATCTTAAAATGTAATGGGTGTAATGTAATACTTTTAATTGTTGTTCTTACTGTTAAACTTTAAAGAGAGAAGAACATAAGAATATTCAAGTGTCAATGGATTATACCAAAAAAGAAAAAGAAAAAAAAAACCACCTTTATTTTTTGGCAAACATACTGTCCTTGATTTCCAAGGCTTGGCTGTTGAAATTGCTGAAGAGCTTCCATGGTAGATATCTTTTTTGTTTTCACTTGGAAAGGACTCACAAGCCATGTTTTGCATCAGGAATGCAGGGCACCTAGGTAAAATGTATAAATGTGACATAACATAATAATTCTGTTTGTCCTCTTCCTTTTAGAGTGTCTGTGAATCCCTGAGGAAGCAGGACTGAATTGCACAATCTTTAGTCAAAGGAGCACTGGTCTCAGAAACAGAATATCTGTGGTCACGTCTGGTCAAATCTGGATACTGCCATTTTCTTGCTTTATTTATTTTATTTTATTTTTTGACAGTTGACTTTTATTTTTTATTTTTTATTTATTTTATTTTATTTTATTATTATTACACTTTAAGTTTTAGGGTACATGTGCACAACGTGCAGGTTAGTTACATATGTATACATGTGCCATGCTGGTGTGCTGCACCCATTAACTCGTCATTTAGCATTAGGTATATCTCCTAAAGCTATCCCTCCCCCCCTGCCTACCCCACAACAATCGCCAGAGTGTGATGTTCCCCTTCCTGTGTCCATGTGTTCTCATTGTTCAATTCCCACCTATGAGTGAGAACATGCGGTGTTTGGTTTTTTTGTCCTTGCGATAGTTTACTGAGAATGATGATTTCCAATTTCATCCATGTCCCTACAAAGGACATGAACTCATCCTTTTTTATGGCTGCATAGTATTCCATGGTATATATGTGCCACATTTTCTTAATCCAGTCTATCATTGTTGGACATTTGGGTTGGTTCCAAGTCTTTGCTACTGTGAATAGTGCTGCAATAAACATACGTGTGCATGTGTCTTTATAGCAGCATGATTTATAGTCCTTTGGGTATATACCCAGTAATGGGATGGCTGGGTCAAATGGTATTTCTAGTTCTAGATCCCTGAGGAATCGCCACACTGACTTCCACAAGGGTTGAACTAGTTTACAGTCCCACCAACAGTGTGAAAGTGTTCCTATTTCTCCACATCCAAAAAAACAAACAACCCCATCAAAAAGTGGGCAAAGGACATGAACAGATACTTCTCAAAAGAAGACATTTATGCAGCCAAAAAACACATGAAAAAATGCTCACCATCACTGGCCATCAGAGAAATGCAAATCAAAACCACAATGAGATACCATCTCACACCAGTTAGAATGGCAATCATTCAAAAGTCAGGAAACAACAGGTGCTGGAGAGGATGTGGAGAAATAGGAACATTTTCTTGCTTTATAAAGAGGCATTTCACATTTCATCCATGGTCCCATCTATGTTGTAGGGCTGCTATGGGAGTCATGAGAGATGACCGGTGTGGTCACAATTTGTCAATTGTTAATGCAATTTTGAGCAAGTATTCAAGTCAAAACAAGTAATGTATGGTGGGGAATGGATGTTTATTTTCAAATACCTCTCCGCTATGTGGGAATTATGGAGTAAATCTTGTTTCTTACCCATCCTTTTGTTCGCTCTCAAGTTCATTCCAGTAGAAGTTTCCAGTTTGCTTCAGCAACAAATGAGAGAGAGTATGGAAAATGGTGACCATTTCCCTTACCATGAGACCTAGGGGCATAGATTTCTGGATGTTTTGCTGGTCTATGTACTCCATTGTACCCACTCTATCATTCCTTAACTTCTTTATGTATAAGAAACAAATGCTTTCTTCTATTTTTTTTTCTGTTACCCTCACCCCAGCCTGTAACCCTACATCAATGTCATATCTGCCTTGTGATGGTGCAGTTGGGCTGCCTCATCTGAGAACACTTAACAGCCTTGCCTACCCCAGCTAATGCTGTGCTTACCGGGAACCATCTTGCTGGGGCCTTGTGGAATTTCTGACCTAGGATAGGAAATCAGACATTTTTCTCTTTTTCAGGTACAGTGCTTTTTCTCTACTACCTCAAACTAACTGATATTCTAGATCCCGGGATGACAAGGTTTTCTCTTCTGCTCCTGTGGAGACCATATTTTTTTTCTTTCTGAGCATCAAATCTCTGAGAAAAGAGGTTTCCTACTTTTTCCATCATTGGATCATTGACCCATCGTTCTTGTTTATACCATGAGGTTAATTGGTTACACAAGCCACAAAAACTATCCAGAAACTCAAAACCAGTTCTTACTATCTTAAATTATTTAGTTTTATGTTCATAATACATCTCCTCTCTCTTAATAGTTGTCTTATACAAGCTCAACAGGAATACTGGAAACTCATAGATTACTGTATCTCAACATGCTCAGCTTCAGAATTCTTCTTCCCCAATACACAACACCCTCACAACACAACCATCCCTGAATATTATTTTCCTGAGATGTTGCCCTGCTTGCAGTATCTAAAGATCTTTCCACTTATATCAAAGTCAAATAGAAATGGTTTACTGAATGTCTATTTATCTCAATTTATGTAGGTAAAGAAAAGTTATTCAAGTCACAGCATCTGGTTAATTTAAGCAGAAAAGTCACATCATTGGGAAGACTTCAGCTGCATATGGGGACAATATACAAACAAATAATGGCCAGACTCTATTCAAAGACAAAATTCTGCACAACCTCTGCAGCCCTCAGCCTAGAGTGGCCAGGACTCAGTCAAGGGTGGCCAACTTCTCTATTTTTTGCCCCTACTTCCAGCTCAGCACCAACAAAAGGAACCCAAAATATGCTCCCATAGCCAATCTCATAGGATGCCCCACTTGTTGTGAGCAGCAGGTGCAGCTTCCCCAGGCCAGCAGCCTCCAGTCAGGGCATGCCAAGAGCCTTTCCTTTTTTCACTGTGAGGTCTTCCCACTCCTCTGCCTGCCTTTGAGTGTCTGGCAAACACAAGGGATGGAGGCTGACCCCCTTGCTGTAGCAAGCTCTGAATAAATAGTCTTTGTTTATTCCTTTTTGGCAGGTCCTTATTACTTCTACAGCCCTCCTAGGGAAGGGCCTCAGTCCCCCAACTGCTTCTTGTGTCCCATGAGATGGCGACAGAGCACCTCTCCTTACTTGGCCCCTTTGGCAGTGGAAGGAGGAACAAGCTCTGTCCTCTGCAATGGGACTGGGGAGAGGATGTGTTGTCTGATGTGTGTCCACGTTAGCTCCTCCCCAAACCAGGGATACTAGTCACTTATGGCTTCACTTGTTCCTAAAAGGCAAGTGCATCTCCCAACTAGTCCTAGGGAGAAAGAACTGGTCTCCCCTGAGGGAATGCCCTTTTGTTAATGTGACATTGGCATAAACACTAACCCTTGAGCTTTTGACCCTTCCTGAACTTGTCCTGCCGAGCAGCACAGCCTCTATGGCATAATCCAGGAAGCCTGGCAGCTGTCCCCAAACATCTTCCAATTGATCTTCCCTTAGACAGAGCATGTCTCAACCCAATATCCCCATGCATAAAGAGAATAGGGAATCCAGTACAACTTGAGAATTATGTAGAGCTTATCATCTGCATGTATTCTTTTGTCTGATTAGTTAGTGCTCACCTTGGAAAAGAGAAGAAGTAAAGAAGGTCATGGAAAACAAACTGTGCATGCAGAAATGCTGTGAAGGCACATTCCCTCCTTCTCAGGAGCTGGAAGCAAGTGCTGAACACCTTTCAGCTACAGCCGTCTTCGCCAGAGAAAGCACATACTTTTTTTTTTTTTTTTTTTATATACTTTAGGTTTTATGGTACATGTGCCCAATGTGCAGTAAGTTACATATGTATACATGTGCCATGCTGGTGCACTGCACCCACCAACTCGTCATCTAGCATTAGGTATATCTCCCAATGAGTGAGAATATGCGGTGTTTGGTTTTTTGTTCTTGCGATAGTTTACTGAGAATGATGATTTCCAATTTCATCCATGTCCCTACAAAGGACATGAACTCATCATTTCTTATGGCTGCATAGTATTCCATGGTGTAGATGTGCCACATTTTCTTAATCCAGTCTATCATTGTTGGACATTTGGGTTGGTTCCAAGTCTTTGCTATTGTGAATAATGCCGCAGCACATACTTTTAAAAGTTTGAATTACGTTGTGTTACAAGTGACCTGCCTTCTGAAAAAAAAAAAAAGCAAAAAACAAAAACCTGCCAGCCGTGGCTGCCATCACATCACAGGAAGTGGCAGGAGCAGTGTCACACAGTCACAGAAGAAAATGGAATCTTCTTCTTTCTTGTCCTCAGGGATCCAAGATTCCAAGATTTGTCTTTTTTCTGCACTACGTTAAAGGGTTATGAACTCAGTGCTGCTGGAAATGAAGCCTTCATCCCCTCAAAGTTCTCTGTCTGAGGCAAAGTAATATAGAAAATTCAAACTGGAAGCCTACCTTAATGTACAATAAGGTAACATAAATCTCATTCATTATAAGATGTACTTTGAACTCATGTAACACAACAATCTAACACTGTAGATAAGAGCCATGTCTCACTCCTCTACATGGTTAGGTGGGTGGGTGAGAAGTTACATAATTAAAAGATAAAGATTCTACTAGGTGCAGATATCAACAAATATCTTCCAGGCCATGTTTTGTGACGAAAGGACTGGGAACCAGAGAGGGAAAAATCTATTTCAGTATTCATTTAAAAGGATTATAAGTATTTATTGGTATGTTGAGTTTATACTGTACTTTTCCTCAAGACTGGGATTTATATTTTTAAAATCTATGGAATGTATTCAGAGTGGAAGAACTTTGCCAGAATAACCAGAGGTGTGACATATGCATGCCTACAGAGACAGAAATTAAAGGTGAAGATCTGGACTGTTTGTTGCCACAATTGTCTGGTCACTGTCCACTTGGACAGTCTGTTTCTCTGCTTTTCTTCCTGGCTAGATCTGAGTCTGCTGAAGGTGACAGTGAGCCATGGCCTGACTTAATGTTGGCCTTCATGTGGTCACGACAATATGGGAAAGAAAATGGATAAGGCTGTTTTGGGGGTAAATATTGACTTTTAATCTTTTTTAAAGAGGAAGAGCATGTAAGGAGACAATAAATTAAATTAATTAATTAAAAAATAATTTTTATTAAGCAAAAGCATTCGCATAAGATAACTCTATGCTCCAAACAAAGTCTATTCTAAAATTCTCCTCTTTGGAAAGCTCAATGACAATATAATTAATGCTCTGGGTCTATCACTTCTTCACACTCTTAATTCTCCCTTTGTGCTTTCTGCATCATTTTTAATTAATTGATTAATCAGAGCCACAGCCATCTTTTATATCATTGTTTGGGTCTATTCTTAGGCAGCATTGGATAAATGTTCTGTTATAAACCATCCTAATGAGGAGAAGGCTTTCCATCCATGCACCAACCAAACTCAAAGTCGGGGAAGAGGAAAGTCAAAGGCCTTCATGCGGAATACCTGTCTGTTGCCAGCTCTGCCTTGCAGCTCATTTGCACCGTTGGTCACCATTGGAGCTTGAGTGTCATCGATTTTTCAGCATTAATTGTGGAAAGAAAAATACATTATTCTAAAGCATAAGTCTAGGAGTGTCACAATCTATGTAACATGTTCTTGTTCATTAAGGCACATTTAGTAGTATTTGCCCATTTTAAGCACTACAAAATTGTCATGTGTAATTATCATGAACTGCTTCATAAAATGTCATAAGGGTTACATTGTTTCTCATTAATTGCTGGGGCTCCCTCTATATTTTTACAGTGGGTCCAGTACCTCTCTCTTCTGACTTTCTGTCATCCCAAATTTCTAAGAGTTCTGGGGGTTTAGGCAAAAATCAAAGAGAATCGGGTACTCACACCCAGGGAGAGAGCACTGAGGTGCCATTAACTCATTTGTGATTTTTACTCTTTATTCCTTCTTGTATTTCTCTTTAAGTGGGTTCTGAGCAACCTAGCACACAGCCATTCTGAGAGCTTTGGGATGCAAGGCTCATGTACATTGTCATGGTTACTGATGGAACAGGATCAATACTTCTCCCTCTTGGTTAAAGTAGACACACAATTGGCCCATGCTTGGGCTCTGGTGGCTGCATCTTAGCCCTCAGTTCATTAATTTCTGCCCACCTACCCACCCACAGGCATCCCAAAAGCCTTGAGTAAAGATGGAATCCCAAAACCGTCCACTCCTGGACCTCGGACCACCATTTTCTTTGCCACCATGGAAATTCGTGCCTTAGGGTCCTCAAGCAACTCTAATTTCAGACCCTCAAAGCACAAAATAGAGGATTACACTCTTTCTTCTAAACAATGTGTTACTGGCCCATGCCTGTGTAGGAAGTTGCCCTGGGAACCACCGTTAGACCCTAAACTGTCCCTTCTGAAGGATACTGATGCAGTGATTCCAAATAACTTTGCTTTCTGAAGTGTGATTTCTCAAGTCAGCCATGTACGCTCCAATGACTACAGGAAGACTTCATAGTGTCATGCTTAGAAGAAAATTTTTAAAAAAGATGCACATACATCTTGAAGCACAGTGAGAGGATAGAGCTGCACTGATTTAATTTAGAGAGCTTAAATGTATTTGGCAACCACCTTAGGTATTGGTGAACAAGTATTGGGTAGAAATAACTTGTTGCAGAATTTTGTGTAATGAAACATGCTACAAGATGTATAAAAATGTCCAGAGCTTGTCTTCTCACTCAAGAGCATTGAGACAAGGAAGCAATTATAGTTTCCTTTTCCTTTTCTTGAGAAAAAAAAAAAAAAATCTCCTGGATCTGGATCCAATCATCTTCTAAAAAATTACTGTACACGTCTTTCCAACTCTTTGCTAGTGTTGGCACATTGGTAGCTTGGGCACGGTCATGGTAGGACTACGTATGCCAGATAAATTAGCAAACATTAAGAACTGGTTTTGTTTTCTTGTTTCCGGAGAGCAGCCTGTAAAACACCTCCCAGCACATCACTGGCTGTTCCCCACTTCACAAATCTTATTTAGAGTTATGCTATTGGGCAAAAACATGTGAGAGATGGGGGAAATCAGGGATTTAAGAAATAAGTTTCTTCATCACATGTAACAACTGTAACAACATTGACATTTTCATAATTAAGAGGAAAAATCCTGTATCACTGTAATTATATGTAAAGAAAATCTAGAGATATTGGACAACTCTGCAATTAGTCTACTATTAAGAGATAATGTAACAATACTATTCTGGAAAGAATATTTTTTTAGGACAATTTAAGGCATAGAAAACTTTTTTTTTTTTTTGAGACGGAGTCTCCCTCTGTCGCCCAGTCTGGAGTGCAGTGGCGCAATCTTGGCTCACTGCAACCTCCGCCTTCCAGGTTCAAGCTATTCTCAAGCCTCAGCCTCCCGAGTAGCTGGGATTACAGGCCTTCACCACTGCGTTCCACTAATTTTTGTATTTTTAGTAGAAATGGGGTTTCACCATGTTGGCCAGGCTGATCTTTAACCCTTGACCTCAGGTGATCCACCCGCCTTGGCCTCCCAAAATGCTGGGATTACAGGCACAAACCACCTTGCCTGGCCAACATTTTGCTATTTTTAAAGGAAAATTTCTCAGCTACTTGTGAACATATAGGTAGTATTTTAAGTTGAACTTCTAAATAATAAAGTATTTTTGATAAATTTCTTAAAATACTAAATATTTGATAATATTATGAAGTTGCTGCCATATTCCTTATACTAAATCTGAAGAAATTCAGGGTTAAATTATTATAAAACACAAAAACATCTAGGTTCCCTAGATTCAAAGATAAAAAAAAATTAGTGGCTAAAATAACTTCTGCAATAAAATAGCTAGTATTTTTTTATCTGTGTGTTGTAATAACATAACATGTATTATATATTAAACTTGCCTGGCTACACTATCTCACAATCATCACAAAATCCCAGTGCAGAAACAATCATAACTCTATGGGTAAAACAGAGATTAACAGAGTTTGAATTTACCTAGGGCATCATAAAGCATAATCTGGTGTAAGTTCTATCTTTTGGGGGCTCCATTATGAAAAGAACAGAATAAGAAGAAAATGTGAGTTAATTTAAAATAAATTGAAAAGTATACTATATACATGTAATAAAAATAATTAAATATTGTGGTTGACCAGCATTTCTTTACCTGCCCAGATTTTTTAAAGAAGAAAGAAAAAGAAAGAAAAGAAGGAAGGAAAGAAGGAAGGCAGGCAGGCAAGGAAGGAAGGAAGGAAGGAAAAAAGAAAGATTTATTCTAAGATGTAAGGATTGCTTAATATAATAATCAATAATTGCAATTTGTAAAATAAGTTATAACTGACAGAATACAAGAGGAAATTATATGAACATCTCGATAGTTACAGAAATAGCATAAGCAATACACATTTATGTTAAGATAACAACAACAACACTCAATAATTTAGGAAATAAAGCAAACTTATTTTATCTGAAATAATGTATCTAGTAAAATATAGAGAAAGCTAACAAAAATTGGGGAACTTTAACAGCATTTACTTTAAAATTAGAATAATTTATACTCAATATCACTGCTTACACTCAAATTTGTATGAAAGGTCCTCACCAGTAAAATATGATGAAAACAAAAGAAAATATAAGAATGAAATACTCACTAGAATGTAGAAAACTTGTACTTTTATTATTTTAAAATAATAACTTTATATATTGAAATTTTTTTAATATCCAGAAAAATTATGGGAAACAACTGTAGACATTACTAAGATTGCTAGATGTAAGCTTAATATACAAAAGTAATCTAATTTCTGTGTCCCAGTGGCAAATGATTAGAAATTTTAACTAAAAGAAACACACCATTACATAGTATCAAAGTCTTAAAATGCCCAAATAACCATACAGAAGAAAATACAAAACTTTGTTAAGAGATGTTCAACAATACAGAAATATATAGAGTTATACTACATTTATCAATAAGGAGAATTAATCTAGATGATTTTTAAAATGTTGTTGAAAGAGTACATGACCATGAGTATCTGAAGATGACTCTGGAGTGAGGTTAGCTTACTAAACATTAAGCCGTTATCATTACAAAACTATAATGCTTAAAAGTGTGTGGTGCTAGTGCAGAGGTAGACATTACATCAAGGTAAGAAATTATTCTGATGCAGTTGCAACATCCTAGTACACTACCAGGCAAGCATTCGATTTTCCATGGAGCTATAGAGACTCACAAAACAAATAAGAATCACACAGTTTTTGAAGAACTTACAAATATTGAGCAATACATAAGAGGGTATATATTGGAAACTTAAGCACCTAGAGTGGTTTGCAAGCAGAAGGCAGAATGGGAGGACCACATGTGAAAATCTAGATGCACTGTTACACAAGATCTCCTTCCGTTCCTGACATTAGTCTTTCCCAGTGACAGTGTAACAGTGTGGTTATAAGAACCAGGCTGAAGATGAGAAAGGATTCTCAGCATAGGCAAGCAGCCTCGAATCCTAAATACTTGCTTCATGGGAAAATGCAGAAGCAAGTGTATTGGACACAGCTGCAACTCACCTTTTCCTGCTGAGTAGCAATATTTGTATCTGGGCAGAAGATGCATAGAGTCCAAATAGGTGTCACCAAAGAATGTGCGATATAGCTGTAATTCTGTAGGTGACAGACCCATGTTTTATAGTTAGTAATATTAATTGGGTTCTTTTAATCCTCTATTTTTATTAGCATTACTTTTAATATCCCCATCTTTTTTCAAACTTATTTCCAACACACATTTATAGTCTATCTAAGTAAAGCTCTATCACACAGGTAACTACTTACAACCCATCTATACTTGTTAGTTGTTCCTATTAGTGTATGTATTTATTTCTCTTGTTTGTATGGCATAGTGAGACGTTCTCAAAAAACACAACAAGCACGTAGACACAAATTTCTCAATACAATAAAATAAAGATTTCAGAAACAGAACTGTACAGGCATAGAACTTTGATTTATGACACAGATGGCTTGGCAGATGAGTAGAAAAAAGAGACAAACATTCAATAAATAAAGCTGAAAAAATAATTTTCTATAAAGCAAGTATATGTATATTTTAATATCTACATCATACCATATATAAAAATTATCTCCAAACAGATTAATAAATAACAAAAATAGAAACTAAAACTCAGTAGAAAATAAATGTTAATATATTTTCAAACTTGATGCCACAAAACATTTCTTGAATATTACACGAATAATATTAACTATGAAAGAAAACATTAGTAAACTTGACCATATTTAAGTTTAAAAACTTTTGTATATCAAAAGATGCCTTAAGTACAGTGTAAAAAATTACAAACTTTAAGAAGTTATTCACAATATATACAACCAGTAGATTTTGGAATTAAGAATATATAATGAAATCCTGCAAATTCAGAAAAAAAATACAAGCAATCCAATTAAAAAGGCACAAAATATATAAACAGACATTTCACAGAAGCAGAAAGCAAATGGACACTAAGCACTTCAAAGAAAGTTTAATATTATTAATGACAGAAAAGTAGAAACCAAGATTTTGATGAAACACCATCTTAAACATAATACTGATAAAAATTAAAGAGCCTCCAAGAAGTCTTTTGGAAGTCTCCAAGAAGATGTAGATGCAGAGAAGCTCTTGAATGTAACCAATATTTGTGCAATGAGGGCTACTTTTTGGAAAAGAGTTTGGCATAGTTTCTTCAGATTGAATGGTCACATGCCGCCTCTCTAGGAGCATATCCAAGGAACACTTGCTAAGGGAGGAGTGTGCAGTAATGTTTGTGCCAACACTTTTGAAGTGGCAGAAACCTAGATCCCACCTTGAATGTCCATCAACTTGAGAGTGAACAAGTAAACTGGGGTATATTCACATAATGAAATATGTGACAGCAGACAAACCAATGAATACAGTGGCACAACAACGTGGGTAAATTTCAAGCCCAACACATTCTTTGACAGTTCATTTTATGTGTCTAATTAACAAGGTTATGGTGCCTAGTCATTTGGTCAAATGTGAGTCTAGATGTTGCTATGAGGATACTTTTTAGAAGTGTGTAACATTTAAATCAGTACACTTTGGGTAAAGCAGATTACTCCTCATCACATGCATGGGTCTTGTCTAATCAGTTGACATCCTTAAGAGCAAAGATTGAGGTTGTGAAGCAGAAAGAATTCTCCTCCAGACTGTAATATAGAATTCCCACGTGACTTCCCAGGCTGCACGCTGTGAAATTGACTCAAGACTGCAACATCAACTTTTCTCTGACTTTTTAGCCTGCTCACCTACCCCACAGATTTTAAACCTGTCAACCCCCACAACCTCATGAGTCAATTCATTGAAATCCCTCTCTCTCTCTCTCTCATCCCTGACTAACACAGCAATAAAGACTCATTCAACAACTTATTTTTGATAATCTAAGTGGCTAAAATTATATATGTATATAATTTTAGATATACTTGTGGATGCCATAAAATCATGAGTAAAGAAAAGCAAGAGAATAAAGAACACAGAGTAAAAGATGATTTTTATTAGGGGTGAGAGGAGACAAAAGGAACGATGGAGTGGAACATGTTGTTACACGCATGTTATTATTAAGGTCACACTTGTTCTTTGAGGGTGGGTTCATGAGAACTAGTTACAGCCCTCCCTCAGTATCTGTAGGAGATTGGCTATAGGAGCACACCCCACGGATAACAAAATCCCCAGATGCTCAAGTTTTTAAAATATAAAGTGGCATAGTATTTGCATATAACCCACACACATCCTACTGTGTATTTTAAATTATCTCTAGATTACTTGTAATGCTTAGTGCAATGTAATGCTATACAAAGAGTTGCTATACTGTACTGTATTTTTATTTGCAACTTTTTGTTGCCAAATTATTTATTTTTTTAAATACATTTTGATCTGTGGTTGGTTCAATCTGCTGATGTGGAACCTGCAGATAGGGAGGGCTGACTGTATATCATTTTGTTTTATTATTTTATTTTATTTTATTTCACTTTATTTTATTTTATTTTATTTTATTTTATTTTTGAGATAGAGTCTCACTCTTTCACCCAGGCTGGAGTGCAGTGGTACAGTCTCAGCTCACTGCAACCTCTGCCTCCCAGGTTCAAGTGATTCTTGTGCCTCAGCCACCTCCCTAGTAGCTGGGATTACAGGTGTGCGTCAGCATGTTCTGCTAATTTTTTTTTTTTTTTTTTTTTGAGATGGAGTCTCACCCTGTCACTCAGGCTAGAGTACAGTGGACTGATCTAGGCTCACTGCAACCTCTGCCTCCTGGATTCAAACAATTCTCCTGCCTCGGCCTCCCAAGTAGCTGGGATTGCAGGTGCCCGCCACCACGCCCAGCTAACGTTTGTATTTTTAGTAGAGACGGGGATTCACCATGTTGGCCAGGCTGGTCTTGAACTCCTGACCTCGTGATCTGGCCACCTCATCCTCTGAAAGTGCTGGGATTACAGGTGTGAGCCACAGTGCCCAGCAGACTGTATATCATTAAAAATAATTAATTACTTAATAGGAGCAAGACAATATAGACCAATGATAGCTTGCCATAAACATGAGTTGCATATGATCCAATCTTATGCATCTGAGATCCTTTAAAATTTAAGTGAATAAGTGAATAAATCAATGAGTCAGTAAGATCAATGATTTTCTGCTGCCCGTGAATTGAGGCAGGAGAGGAGCCAGGGAAGACACACAAGCCAAGGGAGGTGCACTTCCCCACAGCGAAGCTCATCTCGCCACCGTGTCTGCCAGGTGGAGGAAGCAGGATCATTGCAAGATCTTGCTGCCTTCTGGAATCACCAGGGTAGGAGAAAATTCCATTGCCTGGATCTCACCCCTAGTTATTCATGTTTAATTGATTTCAGATGTAGCCTAGGCATCAAAATAGTCTCAGACCTTCCAAGTGATTCTAAGGAGCAGCTGTTGTGATTCCCCAGGAGAGAAGGTGCATTTTATTCTGAAGGTGGGTGGACACTTGCTTAAAGTTAGTTTTCAGCAAGTGGAGAATTTGAGTTGATTTTGTTTGTAGAAAGAGTGCTCTAGGGACACAACAGGATGGATGGTAAAGAGGAGAATTCAGAGGTCAAGGAGCAGGTTGGAGGTAGCTCTTCTCTGTGGCAGTGGAGAAAAGGTGACACATCTGAGACATGAAGTGATGGAACTAAACCTGCTGACCAGTGAGTTCAGAGGCTGAGAGGAAGACAGAGGCCGGTCTAGGAGGAGCTGGAATTCAGGCCTCTGACCTGGTGCTTAGGGAGGCTGCAGTCAATGAGAAGTGGGGATGGGAGAGGAATGCCTGGCCTTTTCATATGTAGCCTGTGCCAGCATGAAAATTGTTCTTAGAAGTGTGTTGGCTGCAGGAAAAGATGTGTGAGTTGCTAAAGTGGCTAGAGACTTGGGTCTTGGGACAGGAGTCAGGGAAAAAGTGTAGGTGCAATTTGCATTGCCTATCAAAAGGCTCCTGTGCCGTGTTCAGAAACCACTGCTGCCTATTCTTGGAGCTCTTTGCGCCATGTCTGTTGGCGGCTCGGTGCTTCTGGGGAGCAGGACCACTGCAGCTGTGCCGCGGGACCCAAGACTCTCCAGAATTAGGTGCCCTGGGGCCAGCTGGGGCCCCACTCCTGTCTTAAAGTATCCAAAATGTTTAGTGTAGTCCCACAAACATCTGTCCCGCTTTTGTTTTTTGCTTGTTTTTGAATGAAAAGTGATGATCCATTAAATCTACAGCTAAAATCCTTAGAAAATAATATTGAATTTTCTTGATCTACAGCAAGCCACTTAAAGGTCATTAATAATCAGATTGATATTAATATTAAAAATCATACTAATGATTAAGGATCAAATAAAAAGTTTAATCTTTTATGAATTTATGATTATTAGTCATATTTATAATTAATTTATTATAAATTAATAAATAATTTACTGAAAGCCTAGTTTCCAATTATTTCTACAATATAATTTTTTTCCCTAGTTTGTCACTTTTGAGCTTAAGAGAACCGAAGAGTGAAAGCATTGAAATCTACATGGTAAGTTCAAATCGTCAGAGCCCACCTCCTTTGAATGACTGTGTTTCATTCTCCTTTGGTTTCTTATTATGGATGATGTTCATTTAATTATAGTCAGATGATTTAACCTGAATTTTTAAGATGAAGAAGAGAAATGCAAAGTGAGAAATCTATCCTTGTATTGCTGATCCCTGAAATCCCTGGTGTTGAAGTTTGCCTGGACAACATGCGCTGAGAGGTGCCTGGAAGGAATGAGACGGGAGTCAGGAAGTGCGTCGTCTTTCAATGGCCTTGTATTCCTGAACCTAAAACAAGCAATTCCAGCAGAAATGTTTGTCAAATTAAGCTAGGAAATACGTCAGTATTTTTGAGGGAAATGAGGAGCAGAGGGAAAGTGTCTCTAGTTTGTGAAAATACAGAGAGGAAAGCATGCCTGGAAGCCTGTAGCCCGGGTCTTGCCTCTGTCAGTTTCTCTTCACTCTGGAAGGATGCAGTGACCTTTGTGGCATAAAGGTTAGGGCCGAGTCAGAGGGCTGGGCCTGCCGCCGGCTCCTGCCTAACTAGACTTCACAGTCTGCACCTTTTGACAGCCCCGAGTAGCAATATCTGCAAGTGCTCCGTCTGCAAGATGAGCTTCAGTGAAGACCAGGACAGCCGGGGAGGTAGGGAAGCGTCAGGAGTCGTGTCGGGGATTGAAGCAGCAGCCAGCCCTGTCTGCTTCAGCCACCGGAGCAGTGACTGGTGCGGGACCTGGCTCCTCGGGCCACTCGGAATCCTCAGAGTCCAACAGGAATCAGCTCCCGTGATCTCCTAAGCTGGGAAGAACACACAATTGCACTTGGAAACACAGTTCATATGATTTTCTAATATATGTGCATATAAAGAGCCACCTTCCAAAATAATCACAAAGAGGTCTCACTTTGTATTATGTGAGGTTGGCACTTCACTCCAGACATAAAAGACAACTTCTGACAGAATCTTACCGTTCACAACTGGAAAAAGGAGGAAATGCTTGTGGTCTTTCTCTCCTGCACAATAAGAGGTTTTAAGGTAGTTAAATGCCTCACCCCTGGGCTGGGAACACGTGGGTGACTTAAAACTCTGCTCTTTGATTCTGAATGTGAACATAAACCATTCGGCTGATGGAGGGACTGTAACAGTACATGTCTGGAATGTAGAGAGGCATTTATGATAATTAGAAATAATCAAATCCATACTAAGAAAGTACGGGCAAGAGAATGTTCACTAATTTGTAGCTAAATGACTTTAGGACCTTAAGGTAGAATTTCCAGGTGGTGCTTATAGGTCTCATAAACACTTGATTTAAAGGGGCAATATTAACATGGAGGTTTATGATCAGAGCATTGAAATTAAATTGATTGTGCCTGCTCTGGCTCAAAAAATAAAAACGGAATAATAATGTGGCTACCTACGTTAAAAGGCTGAAAGGAATGACTTACATAGCAGAGCAACATCTGACATCAGCGTGGCTCAGGGGCTGTGCAGGCAGAAGGGACCGGGAAGAACCCCCATGGGTAAATGGGTGCTCAGACGGCTCAGATTCTCACTTGACTCTGCCTGTCAATTGCAGATGTCACATGGGGTTTGGTTTTCTTTTTCTGTGCACTCCTGGGAAAGCTGGGGATTGGGTGTCTGCCTGGGATGCTGAGACAGAGCTGACACCCCGCTGTGTGAGAGGTTGATGAAGGCAGCATCTCTGATGGAAAAGTGCTCAACGAGCTTGAGGGTGGCTGTCCAAAAAGTGGACCTCCACTTTTGGGCACTGTGAAGAGTGTGCAAAGCAAGGGGAGAACTAAGGGGTCTTTGACGAGGTTAGCAAGATAGTGGGGTGGGCCATCTTGAGGAACTGGAGAGAGATACGAGGCATCCTTAGGGAAACAGAGGGTGGCTTAGAAAGGGATCTTTGGGCACTTCCAGTTTGTGGGAGGAAATCTCTAAGAGTATTAAGTATATTGAGATATTATCTGGAAAATAGAGATAGTAACACAAATTCCTGTCCCAGCTACCTATAGATTTGTTGGGAAAATCATATGAGAAAGTATACTGAAATCATCCTTACACTACAAAGTTTAATTTAAATGCAAGCCCATATGTAACCTATGTGAAGAGGCTGATAATTATTTGTTGAATGAACAAGATCAATGTGTGAGTGGTAGTGTAAGAAAAGAGGAAAACCACTAGTGAAGGATTTGAAAGCATGGGTCTTTGTCTCTCCTAGGACATTCACTGGCCATTTGGGGTTGACTTAGCACAGCAGTTAAGAAGACCAATCCTGCAATCGGGATTTTACCCCAAATTTAGCTTTCTTTTTCCCTGTGCCTCAGTTTTCTCATCTGCAAAATAAGGTGATAACATTACCTAGCTTAAGAGTTGCATCAGAATTAAAGGACTTGATCCACATAAAATGCTCCATGAATTAAAAGCCTCAGAAGAAAGACGGGGCTAGGGAGAGAAACTTGGAGTTGTTGGGGCAGAGATGACATTGGAAGTCATGAGACTGGATAATATAACAGGGAAAGATGTAGACAGAGAAAGGTTAAAAGATTGAGTTCTGAGGCTCACTGACTTTAAGAGGTTGGGCGTATAAGAAGGAAACAGAAAATAAGTTGTTCCTCCCCCTGAGAAGGAGGAGCCAGTAAGTTAGAAAGGAAAGCAGGGCAGGATGGGTTTCAGGACCTCATAAATTCAGAGCTTCTGAGGAACAGCAATTGACTAACCATGTTAAATGGTGCCAATGGGTCAGAGAAAATGAAATCTGAGACTTGACCATTGGATTTCACAATGTGGAGATCATTTTTGACTTTAACAAAAACGCTTCCAAGGGAAAGATGGGGGCAAAACTTCACAGAAGATAGCTCGAGATGAGAGCAATAACAGCATGTTATGATGGGCCTGAGGCCCTGGAAGACCTCAATCATCAACACGAGGTTCATGTAGGTCTTTCTCTCTGTGTCTGGGAATGCCCATCCCATCCCCATTCCTGCTCTAACAGTCTCCACAGAGTCCCCTGAGCATCAGCCTAAACAACTGGACTAGCAAGATTCCAGTGGCTCAAACACAAATACAGGCCTGGAAAAAGTACCATGCATGGCAGGGCACAGTGGTGCATGCCTGTTATTCCAGCAATTTGGAAGGCCAAGGCAGGTGGATCACTTGAGGTCAGGAGTGTGAGACCACCCTGGCCAACAATGGCAAAACCCAGTCTCTGCTAAAAATACAAAAATCAGCCACACGTGGTGGCACACTCCTGTAGTGCCAGCTACTCAGGAGGCTGAGGCAGGAGAATCACTTGAACCCTGGAAGTGGAGGTTGCAGTGAGTTGGGATCAGACCACTGTACTATGGCCTGGGTAAGAGAGTGAGACTCTGTCTCAAAAAAAAAAAAAAAAGTGCCGTGCATGTCTCTGGAGTAAGCCAGGGGCTCTGTAAATTCGGAAATAATCTAGTTTGTTGAGAAAATGGAGTAGAAAAAGATAAAAGATGAAGCCTTAACTTTGCAGGGCAAAATGGCCCAGTTGAGCATTGTATGGAAGCTTCTCATGGGCAGTACATAGTGTCTTCTATTCTGACCCTGTTTCATGTGTTTATATAGTCCAAATATATCAAGTAATTGGATTGTTTCTATGTCCTTTAATAGAAAAGATTTTATTTTAAAGATGTTTATTTAATACACATCATTTACAGACTTTATGCACGGGTGGGAATCAAATGACAAATCTACAACTCACAATACCTTAGAACACAAATAATTTTCACACACATCATTTTCTTTTTCATTTAGTGTTGAAATTCAGTTCACAGCATTCTGCTCATGGCCTTCCCCAAAACTCACGTCCTTCTCACATGCAAAATATGTTCCTTCCATGTCAATAGCCCCAAAAGTCTGAACTCATTTCAACATTAACACCAAAGTCTAAGCTCCAAAGTCTCATCTGAATGTCATCTAAACTTGACATGGGAAATTCTTCCTAATGCAAAATTTTTCTTCAGCTGTGAACCTGTGAAATCAGAGGCCTTTCATAATATAATGAAGGGCCAGGCATGGGATATACATTCCCATTTCAAAAGGGAGAAAAAGAAGGAGTGGCAGGTATCAAGCAAGTCCAAAACCTAGAAAGGCAAATTTCATAAGATATTAATATTCAAGAAAAATCCTCCTTGGCTCAATTTTCTGCTTTCTAAGCCCAGTGGGGTGGCAGCATCCCTCCCAAGGCTCAGCAGGGTACTCTCCACCCCAAGGCCTTCTGGCTCTCTGTCTGGACCTTGTCCATGCTGGAGCTCTGCCAGGCAGGGTTGCCCTTTTTGTCCTTCGCCCTGAACCCAGGACTTGGCTAACCCCAATCCCACATCTTCTGTTGGAGAAAAGGGCCTGACTCTACCCTGTTACAACATAGGCAGTGGCCCTGATGATCTCTGATTCAACACTGGGATCCTTCTTCCTTTTTCCTGAGGGATAGCACACATTTTCAGCCTTCTTTCATTTCATACAGTGTTTTCTGTTTTCTCACTCCCACCTGTCCAAGTTTCTGCTGGGATAATCCCATCTCTATTCCTGGCATCTGTTGAGATGACTATTATATCCATGGTTCACACCAATACTGAAGTCCTTGTCAAGGTTGTTACATCCCACCCTTAAAGACCTCCTCTGAGCTAGCTGTCTTCCTCATGTTTTATAGTATGACCAGGCTGCGAATTTTTCAAATCTTTAAGTTCTGGTTCCTTTTGGCTTAACAATTCTATCTTCAGTTCTTTTCTCTCTTCTCACATTCAGAAAGAATCAAGCCACTCCTATACTTTGCTTAGAAATCACCTCAGCTAAATATTGAATTTAATTGCACTCAAGTTCTACCTTCCACAAAACATTAGAAGATGAAGACAATTTAGTTGAGCTCTGTGTCACTGTATATTAAGGGTGGCCTTTCCTTCAGTTTCCTCATTTCTGTCTGAGGCCTCATCAGAATGGCCTTTGGCATCTACATTTCTCTCAACATTGTGTTGATGATTCCTTATGCATTCTCTAGAAACACAGAAGCTTTCTCTATAACTTTTTTTTCTCTCTCTCCCTCTCTGAGTCCTTAGCAGAGTCACATCTAAAAACCCCTTCACAGCAATCTGGGCCTTTTCTTGCATATACTTTCAAACTGTTCCAGCCTCTATCCATTATCCAGTTCTAAAGCAGCTTCCACATTTTTAAATATTTCTTTTACAATAGCATCCCAATTCCTGGTACCAATTTCTGTATTAGTCAACTTGGACAGCTATAACAAAAACATCATACACTGAGTGGCTTAAACAACAACATTTATGTCTCAACATTCTGGAGGCTGGGAATTGAAGAACCAGACCCCAGTAGACCCAGTGTCTTGAGAGAGTCTGCTTTCTGGTTGGCAGATGGCCATTTTCTTGCTGTATCTTAACATGGCAAAGAATAGAGAAAGAGAAACAAGGTCTATGGCATCTTTTTTACAAAGGCACAAATCCCATCATAGTGACTCTACCCTCATGATCTGGTCACCTCCCAAAGGCCCCACTTTTTAATACTATCATATTGGGGGTTAGAACTTCAGCAATGAAAGTGGGGAGGGGAGACACAAGAATGCAGTTCAGAGCAGATGTTCTCAGTATGTGTGATCTATGGTTGCATAACAAATTACCACACATGGATGGCTCACAACTGCACACATGTATTATCTCATTTGTGTGTTCAGGTGTCTGCACACAGCTTAGCTGGGTCCTCTGCCAGGATCTGAAAGGCTGCAACTCAGGTGCTGGCCAGGGCTGTTATCTCATCTGAGGTGTGGGGTCTTCTTTCAAGTGTGTTGGTGATTGCAGAATCATTTCCTTGCAGCTGTAGGACTGAGTCCCTCAGCTTGCAGAAGCCATGCACCCTTCCTGGCCACTCAACCTCTGCACAACATGGTAGTCTGTTCTAAGGCCAACAGGAGAGCATTTCTACTGCTTGGAGTCTCTCACCTCCTGACCTTCTTTCTAAGGGCTCACCTGATGAAGGTCGGCCTGCCAGGATAATTTACCTTTTGGAAAACTAAAATTCAACAGATCTGAGACTTTAATTATGTCTGTAGAATCTTTTTGCCTTTGCTGTAAAATGCAACCTAATCATGGATGTGATGCTTTGAGCTGTGTTTCCCAAAAATGATATGTTCAACCTCAATTTCCAGTACTTGTTATTGAGACCTTATTTGGTAAAAGGGCCTTTACAGGGGCTGCTAGGTTAAAATGGCGTCATTTGTGTGGGCTCTAAACAAATATGCTGGTGTTTTCATAAAAGGGGAAATGTGAACTCAGAGGCACACACACAGGGAGGATGCCATGGGAAGAGGAAGGCAGGGCTGAAGATCATGCTTCTATAAGCCAAAGAACACCAAAGTTTGCCAACAACCACCAGAAGCTGGGGGAGAGGCTTTGGGCAGATTCTTCCCCTCAGCCTGGAAGGAATCAATCCTGCTGACACCTTAACCTCAGACTTCTGGCCTCCAAAACTGTGAGAAAAGAATTCTGTTGTTTAGCTACCCCCCCTCCCCCACGCCACTCTAAGGTACTTTGTTACGGCATCCCCAAGAAGCTAGGACAATGGCAGTGGTATCCCGTCATAGTCACAGTCCTGCCTACACTGGAAGAGAAGGGAATATACAGAGTATGAAAACCAGGGGAAGGAAATCTTGGGGCTGGAATTCTGCTCAGCACATTCTGCAAAATCTCATAGCCATGTTCTTTTCTTATCTCAGCACCAAGCTCCCATACCTGCAGGGATGCATAGAGATGCCCTTAGAAGCTTTTGAGATGCCCAATGGAGCTGTTTCACGAATCCAAACCATTTGATGTGGTTTGGCTGTGTCCCCACCTAAATTTCATCTTGAAGTGTAGTTCCCATAATCCCCACAGGTAGTGGGAGGGACCTGGTGGGAGGTAATTGAATCAAGGGAGTGGTTACCACCATGCTGTTCTCTTGATAATGAGTGACTGAACAGGAGACCTGATGATTTCTAAGGGGTTTTCCTCCTTTTCTCTGCACTTCTCCTTGCTGCTGCCATGTGAAGAAGGACATGGTTGCTTCCCCTTCACCATGATTGTAAGTTTCCTGATGTCTCCCTAGCCCTGCAAAACTGTGAGCAAACTAAACCTCTTTCTTTTATAAATTACCCAGTCTCAGGTATGTCTTTATTAGCAGCATGAGAACAGGCTAATACACCATTACAGTATATGTTGCTCAGTACTATGTGTAGCATTTCAGGGCTTCAGTTTTCTCATTTGTAAAATTAGTGGGTTTAGTTAAATGATCCCTAAAGTTCTTCATTTTGTGAAATTTCACAATTGTTATTTTTGCAAAACTACATGAAGGAACTTGGTTAAAGCTGTTCTCCTGTAGCTCTAAGGCCAATGTTATTTCTTTGATGTTTTGTATCTGTGTTGTAGGTAACTGACTGGCCAAAATTTGGATTATTGGGTAAACAAGACCTTATCTCACTTGGTCTTGTTGAATGACTGTATAAGTATAATTAACCCTGTTAATGGGAATGTAGACAAGCTAGTTTATCTTATGAGCATCACTGAACAAACTCTCCCAGTGGATTGAAGCTTTGGTTCTGACCGGTCTGGTAAGAAAAAAATCAAAAATGGAATCTTTTTAAAGCAAGTGCCACTTCAAGCCCATACCTCCACCATCTCCTTACTATCCCAATTGAGGAAGTATATCTTACACTGATTTCCATTTTCATTTTTCAGGACCATTTTCTGTACTAAAAAACAAGTTCTTATTGTGTCTAAAATATACTTTTTAGTCTAATGGGAAAAAAACATTTTTACTTATAAATGAATTAAAATTGAAGGTGTTTTATGCCAACTAAGACATCCCCTTACACATCTATATCTCTCTATATATATCTATATCTATATATAGCTATACATATCTATATCTATATACAACTATACATATCTATATCTATATACAGCTATACATATCTATATCTATATACAGATATACATATCTATATCTATATATAGATATACATATCTATATCTATATGTAGATATACATATCAATATCTATATGTAGATATACATATCGATATCTATATGTAGATATACACATCTATACATATCTGTATCTATATGTAGATATACACATCTATACATATCTGTATCTATATGTAGATATACACATCTATACATATCTGTATCTATATGTAGATATACACATCTATACGTATCTGTATCTATATGTAGATATACACATCTATACGTATCTGTATCTATATGTAGATATACACATCTATACGTATCTGTATCTATATGTAGATATACACATCTATACGTATCTGTATCTATATGTAGATATACACATCTATACGTATCTGTATCTATATGTAGATATACACATCTATACGTATCTGTATCTATATGTAGATATACACATCTATACGTATCTGTATCTATATGTAGATATACACATCTATACGTATCTGTATCTATATGTAGATATACACATCTATACGTATCTGTATCTATATGTAGATATACACATCTATACGTATCTGTATCTATATGTAGATATACACATCTATACGTATCTGTATCTATATGTAGATATACACATCTATACATATCTATAACTATATCTAGATATACATATACATATCTAGATATACATATCTCTATCTATATCTAGATATACATATCCATATCTAGATATACATATCTCTATCTATATCTAGATATACGTGTCTATATATCTATATCTATATCTATATATACGTGTCTATATATCTATATCTATATCTAGATATACGTGTCTATATATCTGTATCCATATCTAGATATACGTGTCTGTATATCTGTATCTATATCTAGATATACGTGTCTATATATCTGTATCTATATCTAGATATACATGTCTATATATCTGTATCTGTATATAGATATACGTGTCTATATATCTGTATCTGTATATAGATATACGTGTCTGTATATCTGTATCTGTATATAGATATACATGTCCATATATCTGTATCTGTATATAGATATACATGTCTATATATCTATATCTGTATGTAGATATACATATCTATATATCTATATAAAAGTTTTTCTACTTGACCATTCTGTTTACTGTGATCTTTCTACATATACTTTAAATGTATTATAAATCCTAAAACACATTGAAGAAACAACTGGAAAATCCAAACAATGATACAAAAAAATAAATCATTAAACTTTCCTCTGTTCAGATACCTTATAACTGAAATTTACTTAGCATAGTCTAAGAAAAATGGAAACAACAAATTTATATTGTTCAATAAATGTGATCTTTGAAAGCATGAAACATTGCTTTTCATAGAAAAGTTACAAGACCGTAAACAATCTTTTTATAAATACTTTTATTCACCTTTTTTTTTCAATTTGAAAGCATACATTCCAGAATCATTTATGAAAAACCTTCTTAAACCACGGCTCTGCTTCTAAAAGTAGCACTTTCCAGCACTTTCCATTCACATCTGACTGAAGAAAGACCATGCTCACTGCTTTAAATAAATATAAAGATCTGACTAAGTTGTACTAGGCAGAGGACCATGACATTGCTTCTCTTTTTTTGCAGTACTTCTTTCTGGTTCTTCTGAACTTGGAATTTCTCTTTAAAATGTCCCATTAATTCCTATTAGGGAGCTACTAGTAAAGAAAATTGCACATTAGCTTTTATCAATCTGTATGAATAAATGTTAACCATTCTCAGTTAAAAGCCCTCCTTTTAGATCCACTCATGTGAAAACAGCTAGAGCAGCATGCACATCAGCAAATCATTCAGAAGATTAATGCACTCAAGCCTGCACAAAGACTCCAAGATGTGTATTAGCATTATAGATTTTAATTTGAAATAATGTCAGTCTTTTCGGGCCTGCATTGTAGTGCATGAGCTGCCATCTGCTTATAATAATGAGTCTGACAATCCACGTAAATGTGATTTGCTGCCTCTTTTGCCAACATAATGGCCGGGATATCGATCCTAATGGTAGAGCAGTTGCAGGCATTTCATTCAATAGAAACAGGACGGCACGAGAGCCAAGGTTTCTGAGGATTCGGCTAGAATGACAGTTAAAAACAAAAGTGCATTTCCCTACACTAGTGGCAACACTGTATACTCCCACAATGACCACAATTTTTATTTTTTCTCAGTGTTTCAGTACAACTCAAAATGTAATCTACCAAATTAATGGGAGAAGAGACCAGCATAAAGATGCTAGGCTATCCTTACCCTTCCCTTCTTCACTGTCTTCTTTGAGATGGGAGTTGCCAAAGTAGGAGCTCAAAGAGCCGTGTCCAGCCAAACCTCTGAGAGCACTGTCAAATACAGCAGGCACTAGCCACATGTGACTGCTTACATTTAAAGTAACTAAAATGAAGTGAAATTAAAACGAATTCATCAGGACTCAGCTATTTGGACATACATGTCCACAGTGGCATTATTCACAAGTCAAATAGTGAAGCGGCCCAGTGACCATCCATGGATAAAGAGATAAACAAAATGTGGTAGATACACACAGTTTAGTATTTCCAGCCTTAAAACAGAAGGAACTCTGGCACATGCTACAGCATGATGAACTTGAGGACGTTATGTTGAATGAAATAAGCCAGTCTTCAACCATTTATAACAAACTGTTTGTATTATGTGTTGCATATTGCATATTATATATGCTTTTAATTTTGTTTTTATTGATATACCATAGATGCATATATTTTCAAGGTACATGTGATAACAATACATTCACACAATTTGCAAAGATCAAATAAGTGTAATTGAGATATCTATTTCATATCCATTACAAATACATTAAAAATTGTCTGTCTTTATGATAGAAATATTCAAATTATTTTCCTCTAGCTATTTTGAAATTCACAACAGATTATTGCAAACTTGTCACCTACTGATCGATCAAATACTGGGTCTTATTTCTTCTGGCAATCAGACTGTACAGTTGTACCATTAACCCGTATATCATATTTTATTGTATGACATACTATTGGGTCTTCAGTACTTTTTTTACTTTCTCACATTATAAAATTTGTTCAGAGTATGGTGCATAGGAAGAATCTCACATTTCTGAGTGCAGACAAAACATGCTGGGCTGGAGCCCTGGTCTCTGTCTCCACACATGTCAGATGTGAGATTCTCTTCCCATTTTACAGATCTGAACACCGAGTCTCAGCAATCAACTGTACCTTCCCCAGGGTCATAAATATTGGCTAAGAATGAGTCCTGGGAGCTGCACTTGAGCTGCCTGAGCCTCCGTATAACTCCACCACGTCCTTCCGGGGACCTCGCACAGGTGGTGTTGTCTCTGACCCAGATGGCACAGTGGCTACTTGACAGCACCAAGCCACTTTGAACCACTGAGGTGGAGGCGCCTCATGTCTGCCATGGGAAAAAAACTAAGCAGGTTTTAGGGACTGCAGTTCAATGCCAGTTGGATGAGATTCCAAATTTGTCTGATTCCCAATTTTAAGCTTTCCACATGATAATTCTGAAGGTGTTATTCCTTTATGATTCCTTCATTCATTCCTCACCAGGAGCCTTAGGATAGAGATGCATGTTTTTATTTGTCCACCCATGGTACCTAATTTAATGTTGGACGCTTAATCATTATTCAGTTAATACTTCCTGAAGAAGTGATTGCAGAGGTAGTGATCCCTTCGAGCACTGGGCCCTCTGCTTTAGTCACGAGGTGGTCATCACTTACCTCGCAGGAGGAAGACTCTGAGGTTCTCCTTTTACCCTCTCAGAAATTCCTCAATATAAAGGGGAGACTGCAGCCACACCCTTGTATAAATTTTATGTTCACTGTTTATTTTTTGTTTACAAAGGTGATTTCCTTATCCTTTATACCAAATGTATTTTTAAATTTTGTAGCAATTTAACAGTGGCAATAAAATATATAAAACTGTATAACTTGTATATGTTGAATGTGGTCTCTTCTATGATAAATAGGTTCTCTGAACCATGCACATATTCTTGTACCAATAGATTCACTATTCTGTGTCATTCATCCCTGAACTTCCTAATGAAACTGATGAAGCCAAGTTCTATAGATATTTTATCTCAACATTGCATAATTCATTGACTTAATTCAACACTTTTAAATTAATTAACCCCGTGATAGGCTTAATTCAGCTTCTGTTGTGATTACCATAAATTGTAATACCACTTGTGTATTTCTCCATTTTGAAATAAAATAAAGAGCTGGAGCTATCCCATTGTACTGACCCTTTTGAAATTTGAAGGTCATCTGTCTTATAACAGACTAGCTTGAGAAGTAGACAAGCATTGAGTACCTTATCCGCAGATACAAAATTATTAAACTATCACTTTTGCAAAGGTACTTTACACATAAAGGCTTTATTTTTCTTTTTATCTATTATAATTTTAAAAACATAAATTAATGCAAAGTGTTCCATCTTCAATATGGTTTGGTTCTGTGGGGAGAAATGTTATAATTTCTTCCAATAATTTGAAGTTAAGGATATTCATAATTTTTAAATTTATTTTATTTATAATAGTCTAGGAAAATATTACTAATGTTTCTAACATCTTCCTATTAAGTTTCTTAAATTTCTTTTACTCCCTCATGTATACATGGTATTCTAATGAGCACCCTACTCATCAAGTTGTCTGTTAAGAAGGCCGGAGTCTTTTGGTGGAGTCTTTAAAGTTTTCTAGGTGTAGAATCATATCATCAATAAAGAGAGATAGCTTGATTCTTCTTTTCCTGTTTGAATACCTTTTATTTCTTTCTCTTACCTGACTGTTCTAGCTAAGACTTCCAATACTATGTCGAATAGGGGTGGTGAGAGTGTACAACCTTATCTTGTTCCAGTTCCCAAGGGGAATGCTTTCAGCTTTTTTATTTATCATTCAATGTGATGTTGGCTGTAGATTTGTCATAGATCACTCTTATTATTTTGAGGTATGTTATTTTGATGCCTAGTTTGTTGAGAGTTTTATCATGAAAGAATATTGAATTTTATCAGAAGTTTTTCAGCATCTATTGAGATGATCAGGTAGTTTGTGATTTTAATTCTGCTTATGTTGTGAATCACAATTATTGACTTGTAGATGTTGAACCAACCTTGCATTCCAGGGATAAGCTGACTTAATCATGGTGAATTATTTTTTTCTGTGCTGCTGGATTTGGTTTGCTAGTATTTTTTTGAGGATTTTTGCATCTATGTTCATCAATGATTTTGGCCTAAAGTTTTCATTTTTGTTTTCTCTGCCATATTTTTCTGTCAGGATGATACTGGCTTCATAGAATGAGTTAGAGAGGAATCCCTCCTCCTCAAATTTTTGGAATAGTTTAAGTAGAACTGGTACCAGTTTTTTTTTGTATATGATATAATTTGGCTGTGAATACTTCTGGTCCAGGGGTTTTCTTTTTGATTGCTATTGAATAAATGGTTCTGGAATAACTGGCTAGTCATATGCAGCAAAAATTAACTCAAGATGGGTTAAAGACTTAAACAGAAAACTTCAAAGTATAAAAATCTTCAAAGAAAATTTAGAAAATAGCCTTTTGATATTAGCCTTGGTGAAGAATTTACAGCTAAATCCTCAAAAGCAGTTGTAACAAAAACTAAAATTGACAAGTGGGAATGAGTTAAACTAAAGGACACCTGCACAGCAAAAGAAACTATCAAGGGAATAAACAGACAACCTACAGAATGTGAGAAAATATTTGCAAACTATGTGTCCAGCAAAGTTCTAATATCCGTAATCTATCAGAAACTTAAATCAACAAGCAAAAAACCCAAACCACCCCTTTAAAAGGTGGGCCAAGGTACTGAACAGACACTTCTCAAAAGAAGGCATACAAGTGGCTCAAAAAATTTGAAAAAAAATTATCATCATTATTAATTGTCAGAAAAATGCAAATTAGAACCACAATGAGATGCCATCTCACACAAGTCAGAATGGCTTTTGTTAAAAAGTCAAAACATTATAGATGTTGGTGAGGTTACAGAGAAAAAGGAGTGCTCACACACTGTTGATAGAAATATAAATTAGTCCAGCCACTATGGAGAACAGTTGGAGATTTCTCAAAGATCTAAGATCTTTGACTTAGCAATCCATTACTAAATATATACCAAAGGAAAATAAATAGTTCTACCAAAAAGACACATGCACCCATATGTTCATTGTAGCACCGTTTACAACAGCAAAGACATGGAATCAACCTAGATGCCCATCAATGGTGAATTGGGTAAACAAATTGTGGTACATGTACACCATGGAATACAATGCAGCCATGAAAAAGAATGAAATCATGCCATTTGCAGCAATATGGATGCAGCTGGAAGCCATTATCCTAAGCAAAATAATGCAGAAACAGAAAACTGAATATGTCATGTTCTCACAAGTAGGAACTAAACACTGGGTACACATGAACATAAAGATAGAAACAATAGACATGGAGGACTACTAGGACAGGCAAAGAAGGATGAGAGGAGGGCTGAAAACTACCTATTGGTTCTGCGATCACTACCTGGGTGACAGGTTCAATCATACCCCAAACCTCAGCATTATGCAATTTACCTTTTTAACAAACTTGTACATATAAGTTCTGATTCTAAAATATAATCTGAGAAATAAAAAAAAAAGACTGGAGAAAAATTATCTTTATAAAAAAGAGTGCATTTGATTTGACTTCATTTGATACTGCATTCATTGCAACCAATGCAATTAATAAAAGTGATCCAACCAGGATTGAGCATCTTGTAAATTCTAGACAGTGAATTATAGAGTAAATCAAAATATACAGACACATAAAACAAAGCAACTTTTTTCAAGACATCCATGGTGTAGTGTTGGAGACACACATGTGAACATAAAATTCAAGTGAATTACATACGTCTCAGGAGGAAATGAGCAGGAGACTCTGGGAGCTTAACGATCAAAGACTTGCTGAGGGCAGGCAGTTTCTTCATGGCAGAGCAGGAGATGGAGGTGGGGAGAGCAGCCAGAGATGTCAATACCTTCTAAGCACAGAGTCTTGGAAAATGAAGGCTGTATAAGCAATTATAAGAAATGCAATCTGGCTGGAGATTTGGCTCTGAAATGTGTACGTTGGGAGACAAAGAGGAGGTGTTGTTTGTTTGTTTGTTCGTTTGTTTGTTTGTTTTTATACTCAGATCCTAAATACAGGGAACAGAGCAGGCTCCTAGGTAGATAGGTTGTCTGGCATTTCTGGTGTCATTGCTTGAAAATACCCAGTAGAAACTTGAAAACATGCATCTGGGCCTTCTAGAAACAGTACTAGCAGATGTAGCAACTTGTTGTCTCCAACAGGTACAGAGGCCTTGGGGAGGATGAGGTGTGGTATGACAAGGAGGACAAGAAATGAGGGGGACGTTAGAGGGACCAAGACCCAGGAGAAATCATCAGCCAAGCAGAGGGACATGCAGGTTCAGTGTGCATGGAGATAAGGCAGGAAAGATGCTTGCCACATGCTGAGTGGTCAGCGTTATAGGAGCTGAAGATTAGTCAGGAGCATGAAGACTTAGTGTAAGCTCTGATTTTTATGAGAAACTGGGACACAAAGGCTGACCTTAGATAACCAGGGAAATGCACCTGCTGTGGGTCCCGCAGAAGGAGGGGTCCAAGATTAAAGAAGTGGAAGAGCCAGGTTACGCACCCGTCTTCTCTATGTGAAAGTTGCATACGAGACGTTGTCTGCCCGTCACTTCAGAGTTTACTCAGTCTCTCTCCTATTTCAATGTCTTCTTTCACTTTCAGTTAGACAATCAATTCTACTCTAAGAATATATAAGAAAGTTTCTTTTTCCAGAATCAAAAAATATCATCTCAATATACATTGCAAATTGCATGGATCCTTCCATTCTACACAGATTTGATAGGAATTCTTCCCTATTAAGTGATTTCCATGGTGTATTTGTCCACTTTCATGCTGCTGATAAAGACATACTCAAGACTGGGCAACTTATAAAAGAAAGAAGTTTAATTGGACTTACAGTTCCACATGGCTGGGGAAGCCTCACAATCATGGCGGAAGGCAACAAGGAGCAAGTAACGTCTTACATGGATGGTATCAGACAAAAAATGAGAAAGCCTGTTCAGGGAAACTCCTCTTTTTACAATCATCAGATCTTGTGAGACTTATTCACTATCACGAGAACAGCATGGAAAAGACTTGCCCCCATGATTCAGTTACCTCCCACTGGGTCCCTCCCACAACACGTGGGAATTCAAGATGAGATTTGGGTGAGGACACAGTCAAATCATTTCACATGACTTCCTCTGAGTAACTTTCATGGCTCTGTGACCTTGTGTTTGGTATTCAATCTATCTAAAACATGGTTTTCTCATTGGAAAACTAACGATAAGAATGCCTACTTTGCAAGACTGCTGCAGGGATTACATGGGGTCATACGGGCAGAGTGTTTGGCACCTGGCTGACAAGTAGTGGTTGGATAAACCAGAACAGTGACTGCCCACATTCCAGGTGTTTCCTACATCTTCCCTGTCCCTGCGCATAGAGTGTGAGCCATGCAAGTGCTGACACTGCACCCCCATTAAGTAGAAGCAACTGTGGGAGTAGAACTCTGGAAGCAGCAAGTTGAGGAAGATGACGATCCCAGAGCAGCTCAGCCTCCTGGGCACCAACCACGATTTGGAGCAATGGAGATGCAGTGGGAAAGATGGTGGTCCCTGGGTTTTCGATGCTGGGTGAAGCAACATATCTCAGTTTCTTAGGAAAGAAACAGGCAGCCAATGTTGGTTCTATCTGATATGACACAGTCATGTATGTATTTTAAGAAAGTTGGGAAAATTAATTGCCCAAATGTGTGCAAGATGGAGGAGAACAAGGAGAGACCTCAGTCAGGGATGTTACGATTTCCTTGGCCAAGGTTGGAGGCCCCAGGGTTGCAGTGAGATAGGCCAGAAACAATGCAGGGATGGATCAATTTGGGGGACTTTGGGAGAGGAGGAGGAAGGGGTGTCTAGGATGTCCACAGGGTTTTGAGCACGTGTATCTGGAAGGTTAATATGTTATATCAGAAATAAAGAATATAGAAAGGAAAGACATGAAGGAAAGGAGACTATGAATTTAGAAAGGCCGTACAAGGACCCACAGTCAAGACGCCTAGCAGGCATTTGAAAAAACAGGTCTCAGCCAAGAAGACAAACACAGAATCTGGGATTAGGTGCACAGGGATCTTCAATGTGATTAAATTGGTTGAGAAAAAGAATTGAGTGAAAACAAACAAACAAACAAACAAGTCAAATCCTAAAGGCAACAAATATAAGCTTGAAGGGAACATTTAGAAAATACGCTGTGAATTAGGGACAGAGTGATGTTCAAGCTCATATGCTCTAACTGTGAAGAGAGTGTCTGTCCAGGAGCAGAAAAGACCAAGGCAGCCCATCTGCAGGGCGCAGAGGGGCACCAGCCCACCTGTCTGTGAAGCCACAAGGGGGCTGCTCCTTCAAGGGTTGCATGCCAAAGGCCTAGCCCAGGTGTCTGGACGTCCTAGGACCTCATCGAAGCACAGTGACACTGTCTGAGGAGAACTGGGATACTCCAGGCCCTGGATCTGCAAATGGGTGTGAGGCTTGTAGGTACTGAGAGAGGGAGATGGGTAAGAAGGTGAAACATCTGTTTGATATTGGACTGAAAAATGATAATTGACCTCATCCTGCTGGCAAAAGGAAGGCAACAGAAACTTGCAGGCAGGTTGATGGGAGCACAGATTGGTTGGGCCCAGGTCAGCCAGTGGGGATGAGAAAGTGGAATTAGCAAGGCTGGTCAATTTTCTGTGCAAATGCTCCCTACTGCTCCCCTCAGGCACTCCTGCTGCTCTGCCTGGGGAATGCTGGCACTGTTCACTGGGCTAAGAAGCAGGGGAGGGGCCAGGGTGGTGGAGGTGGGGCTGTCCATCAGAACCCAGTGCACAGAACATGTGGGTGACAGATAGAACTGGCCCTCATCCCCTGACCCCCACCGGGGAACCCTCATGGACAGTCAGGGAGCTGGATAGAGGAGCTTGCTCTTCCTCAAATCCGGGGCCTCTATTTGAAGATACTTATTTTTTTTTAACCTTATTTTTTAACTTTTTGGTCTCTTCTCATCCCAGGGATTTGCCTACTAGCTGCCTGAGGGCGAGTCAGCAGCAGGATGTATTGTGAGTTTTTGTTAGGGGCAGATGGAAACCTGGGAAGAAACAATTTTAAAAGGTATTATCCTGACATAGAAGGTTTCCAGTTTTTAAAGTGATTTTCCAATCAAGGTCAAAGTTTTGATTTACTTCTGTCTCCAAGAAAATATTTCCTTATTGGATGAGTTTGAAAACCATGAACATGTAACGTAAACTCTGTTCCCATCAACCAGAGCTCCACATTTGCAATCCAGGAAGTCTGCATGATATTAAGGTGATGTGCGTCTACACTGGAAATGAGAAGCAAGTCCCCAAGTCACCCACGGACTTCTGTGTTCACTCCCACTCAGGACTCTGCTACACTGTGGAGCCAACCTCTGCAGGGGTTTCCAAGGCAACAAAAATAAAAACCAAGACAAAACAAACAAAAAAAACAGCCTCTAAGGTAGAAAGAGATTCATTGCTATCAAATGTAACGCCAGGCCAAAGATGGTGATTAAGTCCTTACCATTAAAAACAGTATTAAAATAAATCCAAGCTCTTAGTATATATATACTTTTATATATATATATTATATACACATATATATAATATATATACACATATATAATATATATACACATATGTATATAATATATATATACATACTTGTTTTCAGTGGGTCAGTGAGAACATAGCTGAGTCCAGCCAGTCTGACTCTGAGACACAGGAACACACGGCCATCCCCCGCCCACAGGTGGGAAATGCGGCTCCCAGTGCACCCTGGAGGCAGCTCTGGCCACAAGGGTGTCAACAAAAGATGGAAGAAGAGGGAGTTTCACACACACTTCTTGCTAGCAGATCATACTCTTCTTTAATCTCATTCTAAATACAGAGCTGTACATGCTTGTTACATTCTGAGAGCTGGAATTACAAGGGGAAGAGCATCTTACCATTATAATTCAGAAGAAAAGTATTTGCATAATAAAGTTGAGCCAATAGTGTGCTTTCTTAAGAAAAAAAACACTGGATTAGCTGGCATTTGGTATCCATCACTGGCTGAACCCAAGAATAAAATGTCTGGAAACATGAAGAAAGCCAGTTAAACACACACACACACACGCACACACATTTCCTTGGCAGCTCCAGTGTCTAATTCTGTGAATTCTGCATGTGCTTCTAGATGTGTTGATAATCCACTACTCATACTCTAAAACCAATTATATCCTAAATGGAGTCATTTTTATACTGTGAAGACAATATTTCCTTATGTGAAAAAGCCTTCTATTGTAACGTCATCTAGGAACCAGCATTTCCTTAAATACTTGACAACTTAACTAATTAATCCAGACACCACCATGTGCTGGGCCTTTCTGAGGAGGGAGCCCAGAGCAAGAAGCAGAGGAGCCCGGGTGCGGCGCTGGGGGCAGCACGGGGAGGGGAGGGATGTGAGCAGCGCTTCCAGACGCAAGCCTGCGGAGGACCAGAGGAGGCGATGGGACCAGTCAGGGAGACCCCAGCTGCCAGCTGCCGTAGGGATGGGGTGACTATGTAGACCAAGACAAACAGGTCGGAGACAGGGCAGTTTTGCAGAAGGGGCAGCAAGCACACCCTTTCATTTGTGTGGCCCACGGCGGGGTACCTGGCCCAGAAGACAGCCATTCAGTGTGGGTTTAAACAATGGGCTCCTTGATCTGCAGGTGGCCGTGCACATCCACCAGAAACATGATGAATGGTGAATCCTGTCTTCGCCAGCTTATCCTCTCTGCCATCTCCTTCGTTGAAAGTTTGGGGTTCGGTCGCTGCCTTCTGTGGGCTCCTTTTCTTCATTTAGAAAATGAGAGGCTGATCTAGGCAATGCTCAAGGCCTTCTCCAGACCTCACTGATGCCGTCCATGAAAGCTCTTTAACCAAACACCACTCAGCACAGGGACACAAGGAAACCTCTGGTCTCAGAGCTCTGTTGGTGTAATTGTTTTAGACATATTTTAATAGAAAATTGTCTTTTTGTTTTGTTTTGTTTTGTTTGCCTAAAGAGTCTGTTGTACTTCCAAAAAAAGTCTAAAAAAATAAAGACCTCAATAAATGTTAAAGCAAAATGCCTGTCATTTTTGTAATGAGTCTGAAAAAATTTTTACTATCCAATAGTCCCCGCCAGCCCTTTTTACAACAGCATTCTCATTACCTAAATTTTATTGCCAAGAAGTGAAAAGAGAAGGAACTTGTAGATATTTAGGAAAAAATATATACTTTTAATAATGTCAAGTCCTGTTTATTATTGAGATGTCAGAATTTGTAATCAAATTGTATAATCAGAGAGCCAGATACAATTTCTATAGGCCTAATTATCGCCCATGCCTATTTTAAACATTATGAATATTCTTGGGAATTATTTTCATCCCCTTGAAAAACTTTTGAGACATTAGCTCACCACAGCATTCAACCACCTGCCAAGCATTTTATTAGTCTCTCTTACCACCCAAAGTAATCCTCAAGGTTCCTTTGAATAAAATTCCAGGCATTGAATGATAGAAAATAGTATTATGTTGCTTTAAGAGAATAGTCAAGGTAGAACTACAGAGAAACAGACTAGCCGAGCTTTGCAGAACACAGGGAAAAGAAGGGAAATAAACTGGCAGCTAGGCACTGTGGTGGGGATGTAAGTGATTTAATTTCATGTACAACACACCCTGGACCTAGGCAGTGACCAATGTCTATTTTTCCCAGGACTCCACTGAGTCTCAGGGAGGGTGAATCCTTGCACAGAACCACATAGTGGGTGAGGAGAAGGACCTGGATTGCAGCGTCATCTGCCCTACTTGGCATGAGTGTAGAGCGCACTGAACCACGGCCACTTCTGCTGTGAGCAAGTTTAATTTGTCTTTCATTCTAGCCGAGCCTGCGGAGGCAAGTGTGCGTCTGTAGAGTTGCAGCAGCAAAGATCTCAGCATTTTGTACAGTGAGCCATGAGGTCCTCAACTCTCACTTCTCCTTTTGTTCGAGTATATTGTCAGTGGATGTATTCTGGTTGCTCCCATTATCCTAAACTACAGACCCTGAAATTAAGTCCTCCTCTATGGCAATACACTGCGTATTGCTGGCTGATTGAAATAAAAGAATTTAATTAATTCAGTCTTCTTGGATTTTGGTGTTATTTGTGAAGATGGTAAAAGAATGACTCTCATGGATTTCAGTGTCCTTGTTTTTTCCTCTTCATCCAAGTCCTCAAAGCCTCAGTAGCCCATAGCCCCACCCAAAACTGGTCACAAATCTAGACTAACAAGGGTGTGGTTTTCTTTGTGTGTGTGTTTATTTTTTTAAATTTATACTTATAAATGTGATTAAATAACCAAACTCATTATAGTCTAAATGCCACTGAAAAAGTCTTTGTTCATACATTGAGTAATGATTTCTAGTATGGTCTTACCCTTAAAAGTCTTTAATCTTTACACGTGGGGCTGACCAGATGTTCAAGGAATCCACTCAAAATCTAACAGGTGATTTGACTTTATTCAGAACAGTTTGCATTCAGATTCAATGTCGGTCTAAACTTTATAACAGAGGCTGATACACCAGTTATCCAGCTGACTATCACAACATAGCCAGGAGACATTGAAAACCAAGATGGATACGTGAAATTCTGCTAAAAGGAAGGTGGTATCGTTTCCATGTTTTATCCAAGTTGTTTTGTTTCTCACAGGTGAGTAGAAATGAAGATAGGCAAGAACTGAATCTTCAAAGAACATTAACAAGCCACTGCTTGTTTGCACCCATCCTGGCTCCATGCAATTTACTTTAATGCGTGGCACTAAACCACATCATGCCCATCGGAGTGCCTGAGACACAGGACGTAATCAATGGGAAGCTGTCAGCAAATGCCGCTGAGGAGTGAGTGACACATGGTGATCCTTGGGAGTAAGTGATATTCCTACTTCTTCCCTATTTTACAGATGAGAGTGAGACTTAGATGTGAATGAACCAAGACCATGTATCTAGTAAGTGTTCCAATAGGGATTTGGGCTCAGATCATCTGACTTTAATGTTAATACACTGTATACTTCAGAAATATTTATATTGACAAAATCCATGCCTTTGATGATATTGAGTTTTAAATTGCAATTTTAATTGCAATTTATTAAATCACAGTCATATGTCTTTGAACTCATTAATCAGTGTTTTCAAAACATGCTGAAATAAAAATTCAGACAATAATATGGAGCTAATTGCCCTGACTTCCCTGAAGTCAGTCACTTCCAACCTAAGGTGGCTCTAATGAATCTACTGTAGTCCAAACTAACTCATGAAGTTTCCTGTTTCCTTTCTTGTTTCTTAGGTTTTGAAGAAGCTGAAATTTCCTTTGGGAATCCTGCACTGTCTCTCTTGCATTATTTATTTAGCAAATGTCATCAGAGACTCTGTGCAGAAGGTACTTCGCATGGTTCTGGATAAAGGAACTATGTTTTAGCAATGGTTGTAAATGTCAATAGCTGTATTCCACAACTGTTTTCCTCCATCCCATGATTTCTGCCCCCAAACACTGTAATTTCCAACAGGAATGGTGAGCTTGTGATGCTCTCAGACTCCAGAACTCCTCCTTCCTGACATCTTTTATGGCTTGAAAGAAATCAGTAACCCAGTGTCAGAACCTTAGAATCTTATGTAACTCAACTGCTCATTGAGGCTATTCTCACAGGTTCTCCATGTCTAAAGAGAATCAGATTTATCTTCAGCCTTGAAGGGTCCTAGTTTTCTCTAAAGTTGCTCTGGAGTTGTAGTTTCAGAGGTGCTTATGTGTGTGTATGTGTTTTAGTTTTTGCACAAAACTTTTGCAGATATATATATATATATACACATACACATATACATATATAATATGCAGATGTCCAATAACAAAATTGATTATAAAAGAAGAGGGAGAAAAAACAGAAAGAGGAGGAGGAAAATGACAGAAAGAAGGGAAAGGAGAGAAAGAAGAAAAAAAAGGAGAAAGGAGGAGGAAGGGCGAGCAGGACTTTTGCTTTCTGCTACAGTGGTGGGTGGGACCAAGATCCATTGCCCTAGAATCCTCCTGCCTGTTTAAGCCCCCACTGCAGTCACTCCCCAGCCTTCCAGAGACCTCAAAGCGCCAGTTCTTCACTGCAGTTTAAAACTGCTCCTCCAGGACTCTGAAATGCAGACAGGTCTCTTCTTTGTACCCTGCACTGCCTTGATCCCATGTGACACATATAATCAATTAATGACAACATGGAAAAAGGAATGCGTTCTCCTCCGGTCACTACCCTTCCAGGAGCCACAGTGGTACCCACTGGACTAGAAACAAAAGCCAAAAAAATAAAAATGAAAATGAGAACAAGTGGCCAGATTAATTGCCAACTTAAAATCAAAACATTTGTTTAGGAACCTAAGGACTTTAGAAAATTCCTTTTGCTATAATAACAGCAACAGTGATCCAATGCTACTAATGGTTCTAATTAAATTGTAACTGTCTCTCCATTTTTAAAACGTATTGTAATTGCTTTTTTAGCTAAAAGACTTTTAATCTTATTACTCTTAAAATATTTATGTGTGGTGTGTATATAAAAGCAAGTTTCTTTTTTGTTTTGTTTTGTTTTTCGTTTTTTGAGACAGTCTTGCTCTGTCGCCCAGGCTAGAGTGGTGGCGCGATCTCGGCTCACTGCAAGCTCCACCTCCCAGGTTCACGCCATTCTCCTGCCTCAGCCTCCCAAAAAACAACTTTCTTAATAGACACCTTACCAATATCCCTGGTCCATAATACTACCTTCGGAGTAATTTCACATGCATTTAGCACTTTGGCTAAAGGATATGTTACACAAAGGCAAGCAATTAAGCAAAGAATTACCAGCTTACTTTTTTGCCATTGTTCCTAGTATTTGCTTAATATTTATCTTGTATCTGCATTTGTGAAGCCTAGTATACAGTCTTTTCTTTTTTTTTTTTTTTTTTTTTTTTTTTGAGACGGAGTCTCCCTCTGTCGCCCAGGCTGGAGTGCGGTGCGCGTTCTCGGCTCACTGCAAGCTCCGCCTCCCGGGTTCACGCCATTCTCCTGCCTCAGCCTCCCGAGTAGCTGGGACTACAGGTGCCCGCCACCACGCCCGGCTAATTTTGTGTATTTTTAGTAGAGACGGGGTTTCACTGTGTTAGCCAGGATGGTCTCGATCTCCTGACCTCGTGATCTGCCCACCTCCGCCTCCCAAAGTGCTGGGATTACAGGCGTGAGCCACCGTGCCAGGCCCAGTCTTTTTTTTTTAAGGAATTTTTTATGTGCTGAAGGTCTTGAAATAAGCCCCCAGTTTGGCAACGGGTTCACTGGTCTCTCTGAAGACTCACAGCGGGTGGCGTTCCCTGGCTCTGTTAGGTACCTGTCATTTTCCCTCAGCATTGCTAAGGCCATCCTCCTCAGAAAACTGTGCAAACCTCTGATAAATCAGTAACAATTATCTGCTCTTTTGTCTTTTTTTAAGATCAACATATGGTTGCCACATTTTGAAAGAAAAATGTTGTTTGCAGAAAGTCTTATGCAAATTTTCCTATGTTTAAAGCATTGAAAGGTGAGGACGTAACACATCTCATGGATACTCTGCTTTAAGTTATTAAATATCACATGGAGTGTTTCTACCTCATCGGGGCAACATAGTCTGAATGGGGAACCATCCACTTAATCTAACAAACGTCGATAAATATTGCAGGAATTTAAAATAGTCATTCATTTCAGTCGCCCCCCACCACCCAAAGTCAATCTCAAAGTTCATTAGGAATCTCAAAGCCTTCTGAAAATCACTCAAGCTTTAATTTATGTTTCAAATGTATTCTGTGGTGATAACAACATGGAAGAGGAGATGTGTTGAGAATGTAACATAACATAATAATACAGCTTCATCTGTCGTCACTGTTTGTTTTCCCTTTAAGAGGAGCAGAGTCATCCTATTGGTAGAGAAACGAGGCTTCATGTGTCCTTGGTTGTACATTCAAAAATACTTAGGGTAACCTGGATTGACTGGCCCCTTTAAGAGGTGGACTGCCTCCCACTGTGAAGGGCGGGACACATCCCAGGACTGGACGGTGGGATGCGCTTCTGCGTCAGAGGAGCTCCTCTTGGTCTCAGTCTCCGGAGATCTCTGTGGGCCTGAGCCTAACTCATTCCACTCTTTCCCCACCGGGCACAACTCCCAGGCCCCAGGTGGTCTGCTTCATTCTGCTTTCTGAAGGGGGCCTTCAGAGTTTTACTTTAAGAAAGTGAAGACAACATTTCAGACATGTAACAGTGTTTATGGCACAGTTCATGCCATACCAGTGATAGGAATTTAAGCTATGTATTGCCATTTTAAATAATATCCTTCCGTCAATGCGTGCACACACACACACACACACACACACACCATGCTACAGCCACATCCATATCTACAGCCACAGTTACATCTGTATCTATGGTTTCAGGCTTACCTTTGAATGCTGCCAAAATGTCTCCTTGTTCATAGGAACAAATAGAAAATAGCACCAAAAAAGTTCCTCATGTTTGTAGATTAGCAGAAAGGGACCAGCTGTCAGGCTGGCAGGATTCAGAATTCTGATTAGCTGTGAGGCAGCACCTCCATCACTCTGCAACTGGGATAGAAACAGACAAACAGCAATGTGTCTTTCAGTTTCTCTTTTGTTGTGAGTACATGGCCAACTTGGACAATTAATAATCTGAAGGATAAGGGGCTTATATTATACCTTCATTTCTCTCTCTCTCTCTCTCTCTCTGTAGGTGTGTGTGTTTGTGTATGTCTCTGTGACAGGGACAAAGGACGAATTACAAAAAAGAAAACAGTGACAAACTCTTGGTTCGAATCAGAGTTTGATTAAATAAACTTGATTTCCATACTAATGACTGTTATAAAAAGTAGATTTTGTTTCATACTCTTGAAGCCACCAGGTCAAAACGCTCAGGAGAGAATGCCAGGCACTAAAGTGTGTGGGCTGGTGATGTTGGCAGGTCCCTGTGTCAATGTCCCCTGGGGCTTGTCCAGAAGCTGTCACCCCTCATGGGTCACGAGGCACCTGGGTGTTGGGGGGATTGAATGTCCACATCAACGAATGAGAAATCAGCACAGATGAAGTTGCAGAGAGGGAAGAGAAAAATAAGAAATGCCAAATAATGTTTTGTTTTCTACATGATTTGACTGAACTTTGCTTTCTCTTGTCCAACTCTTGTTTATCATAGGAAAGATGCTCAACTGTGAATGGGGCTGCCTGCCGTAAACATGACTCTTCACCCCTGCAAAGAGAGCTTTCATTATATTTTTCTGTAGCTGAGTTCTTCAGGGAAAATATAAGGCATCTGGCAGCTGACCCAGAGCAACAAAGTTCCTCTACTGTCAGTTTCAGCCCCGTCCCTCTTAAAACTAAAATTTACCTTGAGCCTCTGCTGCTTCTGCCCTTGCTTTCATCATAGGAGGAGTTGGACCTGTCAGTGGGCACAGATGGAAGGCCCTATTTGAGATGGAGAGCATGCAGGTTCTGCAGATGCATTGTCTACAGCCCTATTGAAAATTACCTTTGTCCAGTAACAGTCAGATGGAGCAAACTGGTTTTATTTATTTATTTATTTTTTCTCTACTCATTGGAAGGAAAAGGGATGATGGGGCTTGGGGGAGGGAGGGAAAGGGTGGCAAGGTTTATGCTGCTTCATTTCTCTGAAACAATGGTCTGTACTGACATTGTCTACAGGGTAGAAGACGGGCTGTCGAGTAAAGCAAGACAAATGTGATGTCCTGACTGATTATTCCTTAGATACTAAGTCAGTGAGCTGATTATCACTGCAATTACATTACCAGTGTCAACAGATGCCGCGTGTAGGCAACGAGTTAACAATTAAGTGGGCTCCTGGCCCTGAGACCTCACTCCACAGCAAAGCCTGTGTAAACTCTTCCACTTCAGACACCTGCATGGACGAATCTGATGCCTGAAAACAGAGGAAGGTGTGCCCTGACCACGGTGTGGCTGACAGACAGGCTTCCCTGCTTTCAGGGCCGGGATCTCCCTTTGGGACGGACGAGGGGATTCTGCACTCCAAGATTAGACTTTATTGACATCTGTAAATTAATCAAGTTACAAAATAGGAAGGTAAATGTGGCCACATGCAAAAGCGCATTACTCCTTCTTCCATAAAAAAGTCACATGATGATGACGACCATTTGCATTTTTGAATAAAATGGTTGTTTCTTATTTTTTTAAGAAGCTTCCATACCAGCAGAACACGTTTCCCAACAACTACCCTTGAGGGCTGTTTGCTCCCAGCCAACAATGCTGGGGTGGGGGTGGTCCTGCTCCTTGCTGTCAGAAGCCACATGCGCTCACCCTGGCTCCTCTCCCTGGGTCTGCTGGGCAGCATGCACTTGGTATAGAAAGAGAATGAGTGTAGCATCTCTTCTTTCCTCACACTCTCCCCTACCAGATGCAAGGGGCACTGTGGGAGGAGAAGGAGGTCGCATGTTCTCGGTTTTCAGACACAAGCATTCAGTCACACGAATTCGTTTCAAAAAAATTAAAAAGTCAAATACAAAGATCATCACACTTTTTTTCCTATTAACACATCAAGGGCAGCATCTCTCACATGTGTGATATAAAAACAAGTGGGCAATACATCCCTAACAGCTTCCCAGGCCCAGCTCACAAGGTCTCTTTCAGTGCTAATTAGCCCTGATGGTGAAGACAATGTGGGCCCAGGAATTGTTTTTGACTATCCACTAGGTTCTTTGCAACCAATTCAAAACATGTGAACGGTGATTCCAAAGTAGCCCGAGGACAGCTGAGGATGGATCCAGCGATGAACCAAGTGGAGCCAGTAGATGCCTGTGGCTGTGCGGATGTGCAGTCTCCCCAGGGCCTCGGTGGCGGGCAGGGGGTCTTCGAACAGGATGACATTGCTGAAGTTTCGAAGAATGATTTTTCTTCTGGAAAACAACAGTACAACCTTCAAAAGAGAATTTCAATTTTTTTTTTAATTCTTCTCCAAGCTTCTGGGTCAGCGACAAGTAGCTCTAATGAATATTTTAAGATGTTTATTGTTTATCTGGATTGATTTCAGTGATGAGTCAGAAGCGTGGCAGGGAGGAGAAGAAACGGAATGATAATAACAAGTAAGAAATGAGAGAGGAACTTATTTTCTTATATGTGTATATATATATATGTGTGTGTGTGTGTGCTGTAGATTCATATGGATAATTGAAACTCACTATTAAAGTTAGATTAATATATTAGACACCAAATACATACCAGTTCCAAAGAAAAGCAGCCTGTCATGCTCTACTTACAAAAACAAACAAACATATAGGCGAGCCAGAGGACTGGTCTCATTTCTTCTTTTAGTTAAATTTACATCATAGACTCTAATGGAAGTGAACAGGTTATCAGTTGAAGCATCCTAAACATTCTCCCCACTTAAGACTTGCATAGTTTCTGAATCCTAATGCCATCCATGCATAATTTTAAATTAGAATTATTTTATTGCTAACAAATTTGAATTTGAAGAATTCAAAAGACTCCAGCTTATCAATATTTTCTGAACCTTATTTTAGAAACTGTAGACTCCAGAGATAATTTTAACCTTATAGATGCATGGGCAGCAAGCGTGAAAAATGTGCAGGGAGTATTTATTCTAAAAGAGACATAGTGACTTTGAGCAGATGGAAAACAGGTAGTCAGAGTGCTAGAAATGAAGATGAAGATGCAGATGAAAACAGATGCCAAAGGTCATGGCAAGGAAGGGGCGGAGAACTGAAACTCTTCACTTAATCTACCTCAAGAGTGTGAAAAGATATCATGAAGCTAGAAAATGGTCCAATAGTCACTTACGCACCCAAATGGAAGAGGGTGATTGTGACATTGTGATATAATAAGAAATATATATTTGGTCTCTGTCTCTGGTTCCTGTCACACAGCTCCTGAAACCCTTGGAATCCCTCCAGTGATAAAGTGTCTTTTGAATACTAACAAGGTGACTGGTGGCTAAAGTCCCCTAGAGAGCTTCAGGGTAGGGCAAGTCACCAAAAAGACCAAGGCATGTTAGAGGGTTGAAACATCCCTCTCCACCCCCTGGGAGAGGAGAGGAAAGTTGAGTTAAACATCAATGACCAATGACATCATCAACCATACCTATGGAATGAAGCCTCCATAAAACCCAAGGACAGGGCTCAGGGAGCTTCTGGATTGCTGAACACATGAAGGTGTCTGGTTGGGGCTGTGCCCAGAGAAGGCATGGAAGCTCCATGCCCCCTTCCTCATACCTTTCCCTGTGCATCTCTTTCATCTGGCTGTCCATCTGTATCCTTTGTAATATCTTTTACAGTAAATGAGTAAACATGAAAAATACAGATACAAGACAGCAGTCACCCCTCCTGGGGCTGAAGAAAGGCTGTGTAAAAGCCAGCTTGTGGTCCTCTACAAGGACATAAGAGTGTCCTTGTGTCACTCTTGTGACACAGAGATGTCTTGTGACAAGAGATGGACAAGACAAGACAAGAGATGGATGGAGACAAGAAGAGTGCTTCCCTCCATTAATATTTGGATGGCAAATTCAGGAGGGTGCCACACCATCCCAGCTGAGAGTTGGTCAAGTTTTTGATGATGAGAGCTGATTGGTAAATGTTTGGGAATTCGCAAGACTGTTGTAAAACCACTGGCAGCTTGAAATCAACCATGAAAGGGGGGTTTACACCAGAGAAATTGGCGGACACTGCCCTTTAGACCCCCGCAGCCTGCACACCCAGGATAACCTGTTTGCAAGCTCACCACGGCATGTTCTCTGAGCACTGATGGGTAAAATGATCATTGTGTATGCCTGAGGCTTTTCTTTTGGAAGCTACACACACATACACACACACACACATGCACACACACATAAAATTGTTTTGATTTGGTTTTGTCTGAATTTTGGAACTGATATCTACATTTACAACCAATTCAACATCTAGAGGGAACTGATACAGCAGTGAGAGTGCTGATCAGTGGGAGAAGCGGTAATGTGGGGCAGTGTCTGTGGCAGCTGGAGAGGTGGGCTTTGGTGTGTGTATTCAGCACGGTGTTGCCTGTTTCTGTTTGGAGTAAGAGAGACAGGTGTCCTGCCTCTGCAGAAGACCAAAATGTGATGCAGTTTTCCAGACTCAGAGTGGAAAGGAAGATTAGGTGGGCCTTACACACAGAATCCAAGCTATTTAGCTTTACTGTTTAGCTTTGCTGTTCAACTCAGCTCATCATTCAAGGGAAGAAAAATTTGGTCAGGGACTGGCCAGGGCTCCTTTACATTTTGTACCATGTGTACCTGAACAGGGACAAACCCCACACACCCCCACGCCTAGGAAAAGTACACATAGGGGTAGCTTCTGCAGTAGTTTTTAAATTCTACTGATCATAAGAAATTCCTAGGCCGGGAGCGGTGGCTCACGCCTGTAATCCTAGCACTTTGGGAGGCCGAGGCGGGCGGATCACGGGGTCAGGAGATAGAGACCATCCTGGCTAACATGGTGAAACCCCGTCTCTACTAAAAAATACAAAAAAATTAGCTGGGCATGGTGGCAGGCGCCTGTAATCCCAGCTACTGAAGAGGCTGAGGCAGGAGAATGGCGTGAACCCGGGAGGCAGAGCTTGCAGTGAGCCGAGATTGCACCACTGCACTCCAGCCTGCGTGACAGAGCAAGACTCTGTCTCAAAAAAAAAAAGAAATTGTGATTTCCTGTGAGAATAAACCTCACCCTAATTGGTGAGGAGAATAGGCTTTGAGTGCCCTGAAGCTTACACATTGTGGGCTGGTATCTATGTAAAGATAAACAGGACAACAATAATTGCATTTCCTAACTTCATAAAAGTCTATGCTAAACTAGACATTTCTGAGTCACCTTTCCAGTGCCTGGAAAGGAGTTGTGCAAGTGGAAGTTTCAGGAGCCCCTTAGCTTCCTGGCAAATCTTTCTTGACGGAATCCTTTGCATTTCATAGCTCCAGGGCAGGGCCTTTGGGAGCTCTCAGTTGGTCCGGCCTGTCCCTCAACTGCATCGCAAGTCCTATGGGGATTTTGGAGCATCCCTGCGTGGCAGCACAAACTGAATCGTGCGGACATCAAAGTCCTGAGCAAGTGTGGAGTGTCTTCTATGACCAAAAAGGAGCTAAGGCATGAGACACCTAGAAACCCTCTGCACTGTGCCCTGAGGGAGTTTCCAGTCTGGGTGGGGGTGGTGAGAGGCCACTGGGATCTTTAGAATAGACATACAGAACACAAAGATTGCACTACACGAAGTTGTCCTGGAGGCTCAGGACATTGGAAAACTCGCCCAGAAGCAAGCGCGGGGCCCCAGCCACATTCCAGCCCTACCTGATCTCATGCCAGATGTCCACCTGGAGCTTCTCCATCCAGCAGAAGGTGGTGAAATCAGATTTGCACAGAGCACCCTGTAAAGGCCAAAATGAAGAGGGCAGATGGAAGGAAGATAGACCAGAGGCAGACTCACAGGGTGCCCAGCTGTCCGTGTCTGCTTGGGAATCTCCTAATGACAGTCGTCTTCACTGTCTTCCTGTAAACAGCACTCAGTCCTGTGAAAATGTGGATGGGTGGTCACTTTAAGGGAGAGGCAACAGAACTGAAGCTTCAACCTGAAGCAATGGCCACATGGGTAAAGTGAAAAGGGGACAATCAAAGAGGCATTGAAGAAATGACTCCCAGAGCACAGCCGGCCTGGATGAGAGGTAAAAGATGTGGGAGGTGGGATGGTCTTCCTCTGATGTTCAGCCCTGACAGTGACTTTCAGGTGCATTACATTATTGACGCCTTGCTCCCATTGTAAATTCTTCAACATTGTGATGTTATGTTTTCCTTTTTTAAGTAATATTTGATTTTTAGATTGTTTGTGTCCACTGGGAATAATAAGTTATATTTGAAATGTTTCGGAAGAGACCTTGCAGAGGAGGGGAGTATAAGAAGTTTTATTTTGCTAGCTGTTTAAATAGAACTCTTTCTTTCTTATTCCATCAGTGAGCATGTTCAGTAAATTTTCTTTCAAACATCCTCAGTCAAGTTGAACCTTGAAAAATGTGCATTTTAAGTTTAAATTTTATCTTCCAAGTGATGGAGATTGCCATCCACAGAACATTTTTTTGAAAATATAAAAATTTCTTATTAGGTCCCATGTATTTATTTTCCCTCAATCATTTATTATAGTCATACATTGCATTGCTTGTTCAGGCCATATCTAACCTCCTTATAAAACAATAAAGTCATTAAAATAAAAAGTGAATATATGAGATGTCTAAATTGCCATTACTACTAAGATATCTCTTAGCATGCAGATTAGTAACAGATATTTGATTTTGGATTTTATAACCATAAATTATTCCTAAAGTATTCCATTTTCCCTACATCTGAATAAGTTGAAGCAACATCTGAGCTTCTTGTTTTTGTCTTTCTTTAATAGGCCTATAAAACAGGCATGACTGTCCTGGATGAATAAATCAAGCCGTTTGCTATCATTGCAGCTTTCCCCATGCACTGCGACCAACAATATTCCCTACCATGTGCACTCCATTCACAGCCCTCTGAGCATTTGTCTAGCTGTGCTAATCCCAGTACACCACGCTGGACACGTGCAGATGTGGGAGGGTTGGCAAGCTTGCGAAGGAAAATCACAGTCCGGGATACGCTGAACAAGTTTACCTTTGTTCTTAGTACAGACACCTGCCCACCATTTTACGATTTCCATGTTTCTCACGATGTTTCTTCAGACTGAGGGAGATCTGGTCTCTTGTTCTTTTGCCCATTTGTTTTGCTATGTTCCAAGTGAGAAAACACGGCGTTATTGGCACAGACACTAAACACAAGGCTTTACTTACAAGTTCCAACACCACCCCCCTCCTTGGTTTTAATTCCTGCTGTTGACTCCACGTTCCCCTGCATCATGCAGGTGGTCTGCACTCCTTTCAGCCGTCACCAGCAATGCTTTTGTTTCTGTCCTCATGGCTGCGTGGGACACAAGTTCAGAGGAGAACGATGTGTGAGTGGAAAGCATCTTCAGCCAAGGCCAGAAGTGCCCTCGTGCTTCTGTACCCTTTTATTACACAGCAGGTGATTGGATCTTTTCCAGGCTGATTTTCACCAAGTGCTAGTTCAACTGCTCTGAGACTACAGTGGGTTTCATAAGGTTTTCAGCTTCAATCTCTTTCCAGATAGATAGTGAGATAGAAAACCTATTTTTAAGAAATATT